>NC_034176.2:73511227-73863727 GCF_002021735.2 Oncorhynchus kisutch
TACATTGTTGTACAAATATAGATATCATTATAACAAATAATTCTCCCAAATCGTGAATATTAAAATGACATGTATTATACTTGACATGTATGCTCAATGGACAAGTGCTCATCCATTAGCCAAACATTTGGGACAAACACTCCAGCAGTAGACCTGAAAAATGTTTGGTCTGTGGCATATTTTGACGTAAACGTCCTAACATTGCATGACAACATGACTGTGTTTGTGGCTGGCTGGCTCTGCTCTGTGGAGGGAGGGAGGGCTGGGTGGCTCTGCTCTGTGGAGGGAGGGAGGGAGGGAGGGAGGGAGGGAGGGAGGGAGGGAGGGAGGGAGGGAGGGAGGGAGGGAGGGAGGGAGGGCTGACTGGCTGGCTGGCTCTGCTCTGTGGAGGGAGGGCTGACTGGCTGGCTGGCTGGCTCTGCTCTGTGGAGGGAGGGAGGGAGGGAGGGAGGGAGGGAGGGAGGGAGGGAGGGAGGGAGGGAGGGAGGGAGGGAGGGAGGGAGGGAGGGAGGGAGGGAGGGAGGGAGGGAGGGAGGGAGGGCTGACTGGCTGGCTGGCTCTGCTCTGTGGAGGGAGGGAGGGCTGGCTCTGCTCTGTGGAGGGAGGGAGGGCTGGCTCTGCTCTGTGGAGGGAGGGAGGGCTGGGTGGCTCTGCTCTGTGGAGGGAGGGAGGGCTGGGTGGCTCTGCTCTGTGGAGGGAGGGAGGGCTGGGTGGCTCTGCTCTGTGGAGGGAGGGAGGGCTGGCTCTGCTCTGTGGAGGGAGGGAGGGCTGGGTGGCTCTGCTCTGTGGAGGGAGGGAGGGCTGGGTGGCTCTGCTCTGTGGAGGGAGGGAGGGCTGGGTGGCTCTGCTCTGTGGAGGGAGGGAGGGCTGGCTGGCTCTGCTCTGCGCAGGGAGGGAAGGCTGGGTGGCAGTGGCATGATGTGACACTCATCACGGATGGCTGGAGAGGCCTGCTGGCTACTGGCACAGACAGCTGCAGGGGCCACTGTCACACACAGTCTGAAGTCAGGCCAGGGGAGCGGCCCCTGCCTGGGTCACATGGGCTGGCCTCTCCACTGCCACTCTGGCTGTTTTACGTTCTCCACCTTTCTCCTGAAGGTTACACTTGCACACTTTCTTACATTGATTTTACAATGGTAGAAACTCCCAATGCTTTTACATCCATGACGAGGAGTGTCCAAATGTATCCTGAGTAGATACAGTACAAACCTTGAGGAAGGGGACCAGGTAGGGCTGAGGAGACGACTTGAGCTCTGACTGCAGTCTGTTGGTGAACTCCTCAGGCTCAATCTTAGCATCCTGTGAGCAGGAGAAGGGAGGTTTATTAACCCTGTCAGCTCCTTGTTATGTGATGTGACACACTTGTACAACAGAGAGCAGAGCATGTGATTGAGGCGATGTGCAATGTGATTTCTGAGCACATTGAGATGAGGTGAAATCACCTCAACGATGGTGTTCATATTGATTTACATTTAACATCCCCCTGGGAAACATCTCATTAACAACTCTGAATAAATAATGTCCTAAACAACAGCATCACTCTGGATCATGTTAGAGTTTAATGCTGCCATCTAGAGATTAAGAAATACATTACATCACACAACCTGTCAACATCAGAAATATTCTTCCTCCACTCTTAGGCTCCCCATAGGAGAACCATTTTGGTTCCAGGTAGAATTAATTTGGGTTCCATGTGTAAAGGGCTCTACCTAGAATCAAAAGGGTTCTTCAAGGGGTTATCTTATTTGGACAGCCAAAGAACCCTTTTCGGTTCTATATAGTACCTTTTTTTCTAAGAGTGTAGGGCAAAGAAAGTATCATTCCATGTTTCTCTGTTGATAACACAGTAATGTAGAGATAATGTAGAAACAATGTAATGATGTGGTAATGTAGAGGTAAAATAATGAGTTACGGGAGTGAGACTCACCAGTAGATCCTGGACCAGTGACTTGACATTTTTGGAGGTCTCAGGTGACGGAGAGTTGTGGGAGGCAAGCTTTATCAGGGTGGCCAAGAAGTTCTTACACTTCTTCACATTCTCCTGCATCTCCTAGGAAATTGCAAATTCAATAAGCATGTAAAGATATGATTTTATCAATAAATATGTAGGACACTTTATCGTTCAGTGTTTGTGGATCGGAGTGGACACCGGGGAAGAGTCTGTGAGTGTACAGTGGGGCAAAAAAGTATTTAGTCAGCCACCAATTGTGTAAGTTCTCCCACTTAAAAAGATGAGAGAGGCCTGTAATTTTCATCATAGGTACACTTCAACTATGACAGACAAAATGAGAAAGAAAAATCCAGAAAATCACATTGTAGGATTTTTAATGAATTTATTTGCAAATTATGGTGGAAAATAAGTATTTGGTCAACTACAAACAAGCAAGATTTCTGGCTCTCACAGACCTGTAACTTCTTCAAGAGGCTCCTCTGTCCTCCACTCGTTACCTGTATTAATGGCACCTGTTTGAACTTGTTATCAGTATTAAAGACACCTGTCCACAACCTCAAACAGTCACACCCCAAACTCCACTATGGCCAAGACCAAAGATCTGTCAAAGGACACCAGAAACAAAATTGTAGACCTGCACCAGGCTGGGAAGACTGAATCTGCAATAGGTAAGCAGCTTGGTTTGAAGAAATCAACTGTGGGAGCAATTATTAGGAAATGGAAGACATACAAGACCACTGATAATCTCCATCGATCTGGGGCTCCACGCAAGATCTCACCCCGTGGGGTCAAAATGATCACAAGAACGGTGAGCAAAAATCCCAGAACCACACGGGGGGACCTAGTGAATGACCTGCAGAGAGCTGGGACCAAAGTAACAAAGCCTACCATCAGCAAGGGCATTGAAGATGAAATGTGGCTGGGTCTTTCAGCATGACAATGATCCCAAACACACCGCCCGGCAACGAAGGAGTGGCTTCGTAAGAAGCATTTCAAGGTCCTGGAGTGGCCTAGCCAGTCTCCAGATCTCAACCCCATAGAAAATCTTTGGAGGGAGTTGAAAGTCCGTGTTGCCCAGCAACAGCCCCAAAACATCACTGCTCTAGAGGAGATCTGCATGGAGGAATGGGCCAAAATACCAGTAACAGTGTGTGAAAACCTTGTGAAGACTTACAGAAAACTTTGACCTCTGTCATTGCCAACAGAGGGTATTTAACAAAGTATTGAGGTAAACCTTTGTTATTGACCAAATACTTATTTTCCACCATAATTTGCAAATAAATTCATTAAAAATCCTACAATGTGATTTTCTGGATTTTTTCCCCTCATTTTGTCTGTCATAGTTGAAGTGTACCTATGATGAAAATTACAGGCCTCTCTCATCTTTTTAAGTGGGAGAACTTGCACAATTGGTGGCTGACTAAATACTTTTTTGTCCCACTGTATGTACATGTGTTTGTGTGTGAGGCTATGCCCACTATGCCCAGCTGTGTGGGGCCATGGCCATGGTAGAGACACAGCCAGCCTGCTGGCAGCTGTGACAGCACTGGGGCTTGAGGAGCCTAACCAGCCCAGAGGAGGCCTGCAGACTGGAGCAGAGCAGAGTACAGACCTGGGAGATGACAGAGGCTCCTGGGGCTACAGGGACGCTGGTCTGTGGGGGCAGGGCTGGCTGTGAGGCAGCCTGGGCCCCAGCCTGGACCTGGGGGGCCATTACCACGGGGGCCTGTTGGGGAGCCGTCACTGCCACAGCCGGAGCCATGGGGCCCTTCTGGAAGAGCAAGGAGCAGACAGAGAGATAAACAGGACGTGAAGGAAGCTTCCAGCAAGGCCACAGAGAACAGGAGGGAAACAGCATGGCGCTCCTGTCACATCGGGTGTCCTGACTTCTGTGGACATTGCTGAACAGAGAAGAGGGGAGGAGAGGGGACTGGGGGACATTCAAGCAAAACAGCTCCTCCCAATAATGATGTACCTGACTAGAAAACACTAAACATACCAGTAATCCCCCACCTGTGTCCCCCCACTGGTCTTGGACAAAACTCTGTAAAGTTCCAGCAATAGACAAATAATTCAATTTTGACTGAATGTATCATTCAATAATTAACACTCTACTCTGTTAAAAGGGTCAGATAGGATGCGCCCAGATTAGAAACATTTGTACGTTTGTGTTGGTAAAGAGGTGAGGAGGAGGAGGAGGAGGCGAACGACGACGAAAAGGAGGAGAAAGGGGAGAAGGAAGAAGAGGAACAGGATGAAGGGATGGGTAGAGGAGGAGGGTCTGAGAGGGATGGAAGGATGGAGAGATGGGAAGTTCTGAAGTGGAGAGTCTGCTCACAGAAGGTGGCGCAGTGGAGGAGGAGATCTGGAGGACAGGACTAGAAGTGGGAGACGGCACCATCTTGGCCTGGAAAGGAGGACATGGCCGAATAGCCTGAGAGGTCACAGGAGACTGCAGAAAATAAACAGAGAGCAAGAAAAAGAGACAGGGTCAGTGCAGGAGGAGGGGCGGTGAGACAGGGTCAGTATAGGAGGGGCAGGTGAGACAGGGGCAGTATAAGAGGAGGGGCAGGTGAGACAGGGTCAGTATAAGAGGAGGGGCAGGTGAGACAGGGTCAGTATAAGAGGAGGGGCGGTGAGACAGGGTCAGTATAGGAGGAGGGGCGGTGAGACAGGGTCAGTATAGGAGGAGGGGCAGGTGAGACAGGGTCAGTATAGGAGGAGGGGCAGGTGAGACAGGGTCAGTATAAGAGGAGGGGCAGGTGAGACAGGGTCAGTATAGGAGGAGGGGCAGGTGAGACAGGGTCAGTATAAGAGGAGGGGCAGGTGAGACAGGGTCAGTATAGGAGGAGGGGCAGGTGAGACAGGGTCCGTGCAGGAGGAGGGGCAGGTGAGACAGGGTCAGTATAGGAGGAGGGGCAGTGAGACAGGGTCAGTATAGGAGGAGGGGAGGTGAGACAGGGTCAGTGCAGGAGGAGGGGCAGGTGAGACAGGGTCAGTATAGGAGGAGGGGCAGTGAGACAGGGTCAGTATAGGAGGAGGGGCGGTGAGACAGGGTCAGTATAGGAGGAGGGGCAGGTGAGACAGGGTCCGTGCAGGAGGAGGGGCAGGTGAGACAGGGTCAGTATAGGAGGAGGGGCAGTGAGACAGGGTCAGTATAGGAGGAGGGGAGGTGAGACAGGGTCAGTGCAGGAGGAGGGGCAGGTGAGACAGGGTCAGTATAGGAGGAGGGGCAGGTGAGACAGGGTCCGTGCAGGAGGAGGGGCAGGTGAGACAGGGTCAGTATAGGAGGAGGGGCAGTGAGACAGGGTCAGTATAGGAGGAGGGGCAGGTGAGACAGGGTCCGTGCAGGAGGAGGGGCAGGTGAGACAGGGTCAGTATAGGAGGAGGGGCAGTGAGACAGGGTCAGTATAGGAGGAGGGGAGGTGAGACAGGGTCAGTGCAGGAGGAGGGGCAGGTGAGACAGGGTCAGTATAGGAGGAGGGGCAGGTGAGACAGGGTCCGTGCAGGAGGAGGGGCAGGTGAGACAGGGTCAGTATAGGAGGAGGGGCAGTGAGACAGGGTCAGTATAGGAGGAGGGGCGGTGAGACAGGGTCAGTATAGGAGGAGGGGCAGGTGAGACAGGGTCAGTGCAGGAGGAGGGGGCGGTGAGACAGGGTCAGTATAAGAGGAGGGGAGGTGAGACAGGGTCAGTATAGGAGGAAGGGCAGTGAGACAGGGTCAATATAGGAGGAGGGTCGGTGAGACAGGGTCAGTGCAGGAGGAGGTGCAGGTGAGACAGGGTCAGTATAGGAGGAGGGGTGGTGAGACAGGGTCAGTATAGGAGGAGGGGCGGTGAGACAGGGTCAGTATAGGAGGAGGGGCGGTGAGACAGGGTCAGTATAGGAGGAGGGGTGGTGAGACAGGGCCAGTATAGGAGGAGGGGTGGTGAGACAGGGTCAGTATAGGAGGAGGGGCGGTGAGACAGGGTCAGTATAGGAGGAGGGGCAGTGAGACAGGGTCAGTATAGGAGGAAGGGCAGTGAGACAGGGTCAATATAGGAGGAGGGTCGGTGAGACAGGGTCAGTGCAGGAGGAGGTGCAGGTGAGACAGGGTCAGTATAGGAGGAGGGGTGGTGAGACAGGGTCAGTATAGGAGGAGGGGCGGTGAGACAGGGTCAATATAGGAGGAGGGGCGGTGAGACAGGGTCAGTATAGGAGGAGGGGTGGTGAGACAGGGCCAGTATAGGAGGAGGGGTGGTGAGACAGGGTCAGTATAGGAGGAGGGGCGGTGAGACAGGGTCAGTATAGGAGGAGGGGCAGTGAGACAGGGTCAGTATAGGAGGAGGGGTGGTGAGACAGGGTCAGTATAGGAGGAGGGGTGGTGAGACAGGGTCAGTATAGGAGGAGGGGTGGTGAGACAGGGTCAGTGCACGAGGAGGGGCAGGTGAGACAGGGGCAGTATAGGAGGAGGGGCAGTGAGACAGGGTCAGTATAGGAGGAAGGGTGGTGAGACAGTGTCAGTATAGGAGGAGGGGCGGTGAGAGAGGGGCAGTGTAAGAGGAGGGGCAGGTGAGACAGGGTCAGTATAGGAGGAGGGGTGGTGAGACAGGGGCAGTACAGGAGGAGGGGCAGTGAGACAGGATCAGTATAGGAGGAGGGGCGGTGAGACAGGGTCAGTATAGGAGGAGGGGCAGGTGAGACAGGGGCAGTATAGGAGGAGGGGCAGTGAGACAGGGTCAGTATAGGAGGAGGGGCGGTGAGACAGGGTCAGTATAGGAGGAGGAGCAGGTGAGACACGGTCAGTGCAGGAGGAGGGGTGGTGAGACAGGGTCAGTATAGGAGGAGGGGCGGTGAGACAGGGTCAGTATAGGAGGAGGGGCAGTGAGACAGGGTCAGTACAGGAGGAGGGGCGGTGAGACAGGGTCAGTATAAAAGGAAGGGCAGTGAGACAGGGTCAGTATAGGAGGAGGGTCGGTGAGACAGGGTCAGTGCAGGAGGAGGGGCAGGTGAGACAGGGTCAGTATAGGAGGAGGGGTGGTGAGACAGGGTCAGTATTGGAGGAGGGGCGGTGAGACAGGGTCAGTATAGGAGGAGTGGCGGTGAGACAAGGGCAGTATAGGAGGAGGGGGCAGTGAGACAGGGTCAATATAGGAGGAGGGGCAGGTGAGACAGGGTCAGTATAGGAGGAGGGTCAGGTGAGACAGGGTCAGTATAGGAGGAGGGGCAGTGAGACAGGGTCAGTATAGGAGGAGGGGCAGGTGAGACAGGGTCAGAGGTGGGGGGATGAAGAAGGGGACAGAGAATGACAAATAGAGAGGGGACAGAGAGAAAACACAAAAGCAATGTTCCTTCAAGACGAGGAGAAGGAGAAGTGCAACATGCCCTGAAGACGTGGAGGAGAAAGGTCATTATAGTAGGAAGTGACGGTAAATCACTGTGGATCCACAGGATGAAACAGAGAGGATCTGATCTGATCCAGAGATGAACAGAAGAGAAAACACTGTGATGCTGATGCCGAGGGTGAGGTACAGTAATACTATTCAATGGGAAGGACTAAATAAGTTCCTCTAATGCAATGAGGGTCACAACTAATATGAATGAATCAGTGTCCTTAAAATGTTGTCTTTTTTATTAACCCCTTCTTCTCCCCCAATTTCATGGTATCCTATTGGTAGTTACAGTCTTGTTTCATCGCTGCAACACAGTAACACAGTACAGTCCTTTACTAGACAATCCAGATTATTGTATCCACTGTCACGACAGAAGCCTCTCTTCACAGCACCAGGGCAGACAGTGAGAGGGAGGGCTGGGCACTACCAAACACAGTACCAATGCTGGTGGGAGGGAAAAAACTAACACAGTACCATGCTGGTGGGAGGGAAAAAACTAACACAGTACCATGCTGGTGGGAGGGAAAAAACTAACACAGTACCATGCAGGTGGGAGGGAAAAATTAACACAGTACCATGCTGGTGGGAGGGAAAAAACTAACACAGTACCATGCTGGTGGGAGGGAAAAAATTAACACAGTACCAATGCTGGTGGGAGGGAAAAAACTAACACAGTACCATGCTGGTGGGAGGGAAAAAACTAACACAGTACCATGCTGGTGGGAGGGAAAAAACTAACACAGTACCATGCTGGTGGGAGGGAAAAAATTAACACAGTACCATGCTGGTGGGAGGGAAAAAACTAACACAGTACCATGCTGGTGGGAGGGAAAAAACTAACACAGTACCATGCTGGTGGGAGGGAAGAAACTAACACAGTACCATGCTGGTGGGAGGGCTTGGTACTAACTAACACAGTACCATGCTGGTGGGAGGGCTGTGGCTGGGCACTAAGTAACACAGTACCATGCTGGTGGGAGGGCTGGGCACTAAGTAACACAGTACCATGCTGGTGGGAGGGCTGTGGCTGGGCACTAAGTAACACAGTACCATGCTGGTGGGAGGGCTGGGCACTAAGTAACATCGTACCATGCTGGTGGGAGGGCTGGGCACTAAGTAACACAGTACCATGCTGGTGGGAGGGCTGGGCACTAAGTAACACAGTACCATGCTGGTGGGAGGGCTAGGCACTAAGTAACACAGTACCATGCTGGTGGGAGGGCTGGGCACTAAGTAACAGAGTACCATGCTGGTGGGAGGGCTGTGGCTGGGCACTAAGTAACACAGTACCATGCTGGTGGGAGGGATGGGTACTAAGTAACACAGTACCATGCTGGTGGGAGGGCTGGGCACTAAGTAACACAGTACCATGCTGGTGGGAGGGCTGGGCACCATGTAACACAGTACCATGCTGGTGGGAGGGCTGGGCACTAAGTAACACAGTACCATGCTGGTGGGAGGGCTGAGCACCATGTAACACAGTACCATGCTGGTGGGAGGGCTGGGTACTAAATAACACAGTACCATGCTGGTGGGAGGGCTGGGCACTAAGTAACACAGTACCATGCTGGTGGGAGGGCTTGGTACTAACTAACACAGTACCATGCTGGTGGGAGGGCTGGGCACTAAGTAACACAGTACCATGCTGGTGGGAGGGCTGTGCACTAACTAACACAGTACCATGCTGGTGGCAGGGCTGGGTACTAAATAACACAGTACCATGCTGGTGGGAGGGCTGGGCACTAAGTAACACAGTACCATGCTGGTGGGAGGGCTTGGTACTAACTAACACAGTACCATGCTGGTGGGAGGGCTGGGCACTAAGTAACACAGTACCATGCTGGTGGGAGGGCTGGGCACTAACTAACACAGTACCATGCTGGTGGGAGGGCTTGGTACTAACTAACACAGTACCATGCTGGTGGGAGGGCTGGGCACTAAGTAACACAGTACCATGCTGGTGGGAGGGCTGGGCACTAACTAACACAGCACCATGCAGGTGGGAGGGCTGGGTACTAAGTAACACAGTACCATGCTGGTGGGAGGGCTGGGCACCATGTAACACAGTACCATGCTGGTGGGAGGGCTGGGCACCATGTAACACAGTACCATGCTGGTGGGAGGGCTGGGCACTAAGTAACACAGTACCATGCTGGTGGGAGGGCTGGGCACCATGTAACACAGTACCATGCTGGTGGGAGGGCTGGGCACTAAGTAACACAGTACCATGCTGGTGGGAGGGCTGGGTACTAACTAACACAGTACCATGCTGGTGGGAGGGCTGGGCACTAAGTAACACAGTACCATGCTGGTGGGAGGGCTGGGCACTAAGTAACACAGTACCATGCTGGTGGGAGGGCTGGGCACTAAGTAACACAGTACCATGCTGGTGGGAGGGCTGGGCACTAAGTAACACAGTACCATGCTGGTGGGAGGGCTGTGGCTGGGCACTAAGTAACATAGTACCATGCTGGTGGGAGGGCTGGGCACTAAGTAACACAGTACCATGCTGGTGGGAGGGCTGGGCACTAAGTAACACAGTACCATGCTGGTGGGAGGGCTGGGCACTAAGTAACACAGTACCATGCTGGTGGGAGGGCTGTGGCTGGGCACTAAGTAACACAGTACCATGCTGGTGGGAGGGCTGTGGCTGGGCACTAAGTAACACAGTACCATGCTGGTGGGAGGGCTGGGCACCATGTAACACAGTACCATGCTGGTGGGAGGGCTGGGTACTAAATAACACAGTACCATGCTGGTGGGAGGGCTGGGCACTAAGTAACACAGTACCATGCTGGTGGGAGGGCTTGGTACTAACTAACACAGTACCATGCTGGTGGGAGGGCTGGGCACTAAGTAACACAGTACCATGCTGGTGGGAGGGCTGGGCACTAACTAACACAGTACCATGCTGGTGGCAGGGCTGGGTACTAAATAACACAGTACCATGCTGGTGGGAGGGCTGGGCACTAAGTAACACAGTACCATGCTGGTGGGAGGGCTTGGTACTAACTAACACAGTACCATGCTGGTGGGAGGGCTGGGCACTAAGTAACACAGTACCATGCTGGTGGGAGGGCTGGGCACTAACTAACACAGTACCATGCTGGTGGGAGGGCTTGGTACTAACTAACACAGTATCATGCTGGTGGGAGGGCTAGGCACTAACTAACACAGTACCATGCTGGTGGGAGGGCTGGGCACTAACTAACACAGCACCATGCAGGTGGGAGGGCTGGGTACTAAGTAACACAGTACCATGCTGGTGGGAGGGCTGGGCACCATGTAACACAGTACCATGCTGGTGGGAGGGCTGGGCACCATGTAACACAGTACCATGCTGGTGGGAGGGCTGGGCACTAAGTAACACAGTACCATGCTGGTGGGAGGGCTGGGCACCATGTAACACAGTACCATGCTGGTGGGAGGGCTGGGCACTAAGTAACACAGTACCATGCTGGTGGGAGGGCTGGGTACTAACTAACACAGTACCATGCTGGTGGGAGGGCTGGGTACTAAGTAACACAGTACCATGCTGGTGGGAGGGCTGGGCACCATGTAACACAGTACCATGCTGGTGGGAGGGCTGGGCACCATGTAACACAGTACCATGCTGGTGGGAGGGCTGGGCACTAAGTAACACAGTACCATGCTGGTGGGAGGGCTGGGCACTAAGTAACACAGTACCATGCTGGTGGGAGGGCTGGGCACCATGTAACACAGTACCATGCTGGTGGGAGGGCTGGGCACTAAGTAACACAGTACCATGCTGGTGGGAGGGCTGGGCACCATGTAACACAGTACCATGCTGGTGGGAGGGCTGGGTACTAAATAACACAGTACCATGCTGGTGGGAGGGCTGGGCACTAAGTAACACAGTACCATGCTGGTGGGAGGGCTGGGAACTAAGTATAACACAGTACCATGCTGGTGGGAGGGCTGGGCACTAAGTAACACAGTAACATGCTGGTGGGAGGGCTGTGGCTGGCACTAAGTAACACAGTACCATGCTGGTGGGAGGGCTTGTGGCTGGACACTAAGTAACACAGTACCATGCTGGTGGGAGGGCTGGGCACTAAGTAGCACAGTACCAATGGTGGTGGGAGGGCTGGGCACTAAGTAACATAGTACCATGCTGGTGGGGAGGGCTGTGGCTGGGCACTAAGTAACACAGTACCATGCTGGTGGGAGGGCTGGGCACTAAGTAACACAGTACCATGCTGGTGGGGGGCAGGGCACCATGTAACACAGTACCATGCTGGTGGGAGGGCTGGGGGACTAAGTAACACAGTACCATGCTGGTGGAGGGCTGGGCACCATGTAACACAGTACCATGCTGGGGGAGGGGCTGGGTAACTAACTAACACCGTACCATGCTGGGTGGGGGGGGGGGCTGGTACTAAGTAACACAGTAATGCTGGTGGGAGAGCTGGGGCACAAGTACACAGTACCATGCTGGTGGGAGGGCTGGGCACTAAGTAACACAGTACCATGCTGGTGGGAGGGCTGGGCACCAAGTAACACAGTACCATGCTGGTGGGAGGGCTGGGCACTAAGTAACACAGTACCATGCTGGTGGGAGGGCTGGGCACTAAGTAACACAGTACCATGCTGGTGGGAGGGCTGGGCACTAAGTAACACAGTACCATGCTGGTGGGAGGGCTGGGCACTAAGTAACACAGTACCATGCTGGTGGGAGGGCTGGGCACTAAGTAACACAGTACCATGCTGGTGGGAGGGCTGGGCACAGTAACACAGTACCATGCTGGTGGGAGGGCTGGGCACTAAGTAACACAGTACCATGCTGGTGGGAGGGCTGTGGCTAGGCACTAAGTAACACAGTACCATGCTGGTGGGAGGGCTGTGGCTGGGCACTAAGTAACACAGTACCATGCTGGTGGGAGGGCTGGGCACTAAGTAACACAGTACCATGCTGGTGGGAGGGCTGGGCACTAAGTAACACAGTACCATGCTGGTGGGAGGGCTGGGCACTAAGTAACACAGTACCATGCTGGTGGGAGGGCTGGCACTAAGTAACACAGACCATGCTGGTGGGAGGGCTGGGCACTAAGTACACAGTACATGCTGGTGGGAGGGCTGGGCACTAAGTAACACAGTACATGCTGGTGGGAGGGCTGGGCACTAAGTAACACAGTACCATGCTGGTGGGAGGGCTGGGCACTAAGTGACCCAGTACCATGCTGGTGGAGGGCTGGGGCTTGGGCACTAAGTAACACAGTACCATGCTGGTGGGAGGGTGGGGCTAGGCACTAAGTAACACAGTACCATGCTGGTGGGAGGGCTGGGCACTAAGTAACACAGTACATGCTGGTGGGAGGGCTGGGCACTAAGTAACACAGTACATGCTGGTGGGAGGGTGGGTACTAAGTAACCAGTACCATGCTGGTGTGAGGGCAGGGCACCATGTAACACAGTACCATGCTGGTGGGGAGGGCATGGGCCTAAGTAACACAGTACCATGCTGGTGGGAGGGCTGGGCATAAGTAACACAGTACCAAGTAGCACAGTACCATGCTGGTGGGAGGGCTGGGCACCATTAACACAGTACCATGCTGGTGGGAGGGCTGGGCACTAAGTAACACAGTACCCATGCTGGTGGGAGGGCTGGGCACTAAGTAACACAGTACCATGCTGGTGGGAGGGCTGGGGCTGGGCCACATAAGTAGCACAGTACCATGCTGGTGGGAGGGCTGGGCACGAAAGTAACATAGTACCATGCTGGTGGGAGGGCTGGGCACGAAGTAACACAGTACCATGCTGGTGGGAGGGCTGGGCACTAAGTAACATAGTACCATGCTGGTGGGAGGGCTGGGCTGGGCACTAAGTAACACAGTACCATGCTGGTGGGAGGGCTGTGGCTGGGCACTAAGTAACATCGTACCATGCTGGTGGAGGGCTGTGGCTGGGCACCATGTAACACAGTACCATGCTGGTGGAGGGCTGGGCACTAAGTAACACAGTACCATGCTGGTGGGAGGGCTGGGCACCATGTAACACAGTACCATGCTGGTGGGAGGCTCGGCACTAAGTAACACAGTACCATGCTGGTGGGAGGCTGGGCACCATGTAACACAGTCCCATGCTGGTGGGAGGGCTCGGCACTAAATAACACAGTACCATGCTGGTGGGAGGGCTGGGCACTAAGTAACACAGTACCATGCTGGTGGGAGGGCTTGGTACTAACTAACACAGTACCATGCTGGTGGGAGGGCTGGGCACTAAGTAACACAGTACCATGCTGGTGGGAGGGCTGGGCACTAACTAACACAGTACCATGCTGGTGGGAGGGCTTGGTACTAACTAACACAGTATCATGCTGGTGGGAGGGCTAGGCACTAACTAACACAGTACCATGCTGGTGGGAGGGCTGGGCACTAACTAACACAGCACCATGCAGGTGGGAGGGCTGGGCACTAACTAACACAGCACCATGCAGGTGGGAGGGCTTGGTACTAAGTAACACAGTACCATGCTGGTGGGAGGGCTGGGCACCATGTAACACAGTACCATGCTGGTGGGAGGGCTGGGCACCATGTAACACAGTACCATGCTGGTGGGAGGGCTGGGCACTAAGTAACACAGTACCATGATGGTGGGAGGGCTGGGTACTAAGTAACACAGTACCATGCTGGTGGGAGGGCTGGGCACCATGTAACACAGTACCATGCTGGTGGGAGGGCTGGGCACCATGTAACACAGTACCATGCTGGTGGGAGGGCTGGGCACTAAGTAACACAGTACCATGCTGGTGGGAGGGCTGGGCACCATGTAACACAGTACCATGCTGGTGGGAGGGCTGGGCACTAAGTAACACAGTACCATGCTGGTGGGAGGGCTGGGTACTAACTAACACAGTACCATGCTGGTGGGGGGGCTGGGTACTAAGTAACACAGTACCATGCTGGTGGGAGGGCTGGGCACCATGTAACACAGTACCATGCTGGTGGGAGGGCTGGGCACCATGTAACACAGTACCATGCTGGTGGGAGGGCTGGGCACTAAGTAACACAGTACCATGCTGGTGGGAGGGCTGGGCACTAAGTAACACAGTACCATGCTGGTGGGAGGGCTGGGCACTAACTAACACAGTACCATGATGGTGGGAGGGCTGTGGCTAGGCACTAAGTAACACCAGTACCATGCTGGTGGGAGGGCTGTGGCTGGGCACTAAGTAACACAGTACCATGCTGGTGGGAGGGCTGGGCACTAACTAACACAGTACCATGCTGGTGGGAGGACTGTGGCTCGGCACTAAGTAACACAGTACCATGATGGTGGGAGGGCTCGGCACTAAGTAGCACAGTACCATGCTGGTGGGAGGGCTGGGCACTAAGTAACACAGTACCATGCTGGTGGGAGGGCTGGGCACTAAGTAACACAGTACCATGCTGGTGGGAGGGCTGGGGCTGGGCACTAAGTAGCACAGTACCATGCTGGTGGGAGGGCTGGGCACGAAGTAGTAACATAGTACCATGCTGGTGGGAGGGCTGGGCACGAAGTAACACAGTACCATGCTGGTGGGAGGGCTGGGCACTAAGTAACATAGTACCATGCTGGTGGGAGGGCTGTGGCTGGGCACTAAGTAACACAGTACCATGCTGGTGGGAGGGCTGTGGCTGGGCACTAAGTAACATCGTACCATGCTGGTGGGAGGGCTGTGGCTGGGCACCATGTAACACAGTACCATGCTGGTGGGAGGGCTGGGCACTAAGTAACACAGTACCATGCTGGTGGGAGGGCTGGGCACCATGTAACACAGTACCATGCTGGTGGGAGGGCTCGGCACTAAGTAACACAGTACCATGCTGGTGGGAGGGCTGGGCACCATGTAACACAGTCCCATGCTGGTGGGAGGGCTCGGCACTAAATAACACAGTACCATGCTGGTGGGAGGGCTGGGCACTAAGTAACACAGTACCATGCTGGTGGGAGGGCTTGGTACTAACTAACACAGTACCATGCTGGTGGGAGGGCTGGGCACTAAGTAAACACAGTACCATGCTGGTGGGAGGGCTGGGCACTAACTAACACAGTACCATGCTGGTGGGAGGGCTTGGTACTAACTAACACAGTATCATGCTGGTGGGAGGGGCTAGGCACTAACTAACACAGTACCATGCTGGTGGGAGGGCTGGGCACTAACTAACACAGCACCATGCAGGTGGGAGGGCTGGGCACTAACTAACACAGCACCATGCAGGTGGGAGGGCTTGGTACTAAGTAACACAGTACCATGCTGGTGGGAGGGCTGGGCACCATGTAACACAGTACCATGCTGGTGGGAGGGCTGGGCACCATGTAACACAGTACCATGCTGGTGGGAGGGCTGGGCACTAAGTAACACAGTACCATGATGGTGGGAGGGCTGGGTACTAAGTAACACAGTACCATGCTGGTGGGAGGGCTGGGCACCATGTAACACAGTACCATGCTGGTGGGAGGGCTGGGCACCATGTAACACAGTACCATGCTGGTGGGAGGGCTGGGCACTAAGTAACACAGTACCATGCTGGTGGGAGGGCTGGGCACCATGTACACAGTACCATGCTGGTGGGAGGGCTGGGCACTAAGTAACACAGTACCATGCTGGTGGGAGGGCTGGGGTACTAACTAACACAGTACCATGCTGGTGGGGGGGCTGGGTACTAAGTAACACAGTACCATGCTGGTGGGAGGGCTGGGCACCATGTACACAGTACCATGCTGGTGGGAGGGCTGGGCACCATGTAACACAGTACCATGCTGGTGGGAGGGCTGGGCACTAAGTAACACAGTACCATGCTGGTGGGAGGGCTGGGCACTAAGTAACACAGTACCATGCTGGTGGGAGGGCTGGGCACTAAGTAACACAGTACCATGCTGGTGGGAGGGCTGGGCACTAAGTAACACAGTACCATGCTGGTGGGAGGGCTGGGCACCATGTAACACAGTACCATACTGGTGGGAGGGCTGGGCACTAAGTAACATAGTACCATGCTGGTGGGAGGGCTGTGGCTAGGCACTAAGTAACACAGTACCATGCTGGTGGGAGGGCTGTGGCTGGGCACTAAGTAACACAGTACCATGCTGGTGGGAGGGCTGGGCACTAAGTAACACAGTACCATGCTGGTGGGAGGGCTGGGCACTAACTAACACAGTACCATGATGGTGGGAGGGCTGTGGCTAGGCACTAAGTAACACAGTACCATGCTGGTGGGAGGGCTGTGGCTGGGCACTAAGTAACACAGTACCATGCTGGTGGGAGGGCTGGGCACTAACTAACACAGTACCATGCTGGTGGGAGGACTGTGGCTCGGCACTAAGTAACACAGTACCATGATGGTGGGAGGGCTCGGCACTAAGTAGCACAGTACCATGCTGGTGGGAGGGCTGGGCACGAAGTAACATAGTACCATGCTGGTGGGAGGGCTGGGCACGAAGTAACACAGTACCATGCTGGTGGGAGGGCTGGGCACTAAGTAACATAGTACCATGCTGGTGGGAGGGCTGTGGCTGGGCACTAAGTAACACAGTACCATGCTGGTGGGAGGGCTGTGGCTGGGCACTAAGTAACATCGTACCATGCTGGTGGGAGGGCTGTGGCTGGGCACTAAGTAACACAGTACCATGCTGGTGGGAGGGCTGGGTACTAAGTAACACAGTACCATGCTGGTGGGAGGGCTGGGCACCATGTAACACAGTACCATGCTGGTGGGAGGGCTGGGCACTAAGTAACACAGTACCATGCTGGTGGGAGGGCTGGGCACCATGTAACACAGTACCATGCTGGTGGGAGGGCTCGGCACTAAGTAACACAGTACCATGCTGGTGGGAGGGCTGGGCACTAAGTAACATAGTACCATGCTGGTGGGAGGGCTGTGGCTGGGCACTAAGTAACACAGTACCATGCTGGTGGCAGGGCTGGGTACTAAATAACACAGTACCATGCTGGTGGGAGGGCTGGGCACTAAGTAACACAGTACCATGCTGGTGGGAGGGCTTGGTACTAACTAACACAGTACCATGCTGGTGGGAGGGCTGGGCACTAACTAACACAGTACCATGCTGGTGGGAGGGCTTGGTACTAACTAACACAGTATCATGCTGGTGGGAGGGCTAGGCACTAACTAACACAGTACCATGCTGGTGGGAGGGCTGGGCACTAACTAACACAGCACCATGCAGGTGGGAGGGCTGGGCACTAACTAACACAGCACCATGCAGGTGGGAGGGCTTGGTACTAAGTAACACAGTACCATGCTGGTGGGAGGGCTGGGCACCATGTAACACAGTACCATGCTGGTGGGAGGGCTGGGCACTAAGTAACACAGTACCATGATGGTGGGAGGGCTGGGTACTAAGTAACACAGTACCATGCTGGTGGGAGGGCTGGGCACCATGTAATACAGTACCATGCTGGTGGGAGGGCTGGGCACTAAGTAACACAGTACCATGCTGGTGGGAGGGCTGGGTACTAACTAACACAGTACCATGCTGGTGGGGGGGCTGGGTACTAAGTAACACAGTACCATGCTGGTGGGAGGGCTGGGCACCATGTAACACAGTACCATGCTGGTGGGAGGGCTGGGCACCATGTAACACAGTACCATGCTGGTGGGAGGGCTGGGCACTAAGTAACACAGTACCATGCTGGTGGGAGGGCTGGGCACTAAGTAACACAGTACCATGCTGGTGGGAGGGCTGGGCACTAAGTAACACAGTACCATGCTGGTGGGAGGCTGGGCACCATGTAACACAGTACCATACTGGTGGGAGGGCTGGGCACTAAGTAACACAGTACCATGCTGGTGGGAGGGCTGGGCACTAAGTAACACAGTACCATGCTGGTGGGAGGGCTGGGCACCATGTAACACAGTACCATACTGGTGGGAGGGCTGGGCACTAAGTAACATAGTACCATGCTGGTGGGAGGGCTGTGGCTAGGCACTAAGTAACACAGTACCATGCTGGTGGGAGGGCTGTGGCTGGGCACTAAGTAACACAGTACCATGCTGGTGGGAGGGCTGGGCACTAAGTAACAAAGTACCATGCTGGTGGGAGGGCTGGGCACTAACTAACACAGTACCATGATGGTGGGAGGGCTCGGCACTAAGTAACACAGTACCATGCTGGTGGGAGGGCTGTGGCTGGGCACTAAGTAACACAGTACCATGCTGGTGGGAGGGCTGGGCACTAACTAACACAGTACCATGCTGGTGGGAGGACTGTGGCTCGGCACTAAGTAACACAGTACCATGATGGTGGGAGGGCTCGGCACTAAGTAGCACAGTACCATGCTGGTGGGAGGGCTGGGCACGAAGTAACATAGTACCATGCTGGTGGGAGGGCTGGGCACGAAGTAACACAGTACCATGCTGGTGGGAGGGCTGGGCACTAAGTAACATAGTACCATGCTGGTGGGAGGGCTGTGGCTGGGCACTAAGTAACACAGTACCATGCTGGTGGGAGGGCTGTGGCTGGGCACTAAGTAACATCGTACCATGCTGGTGGGAGGGCTGTGGCTGGGCACTAAGTAACACAGTACCATGCTGGTGGGAGGGCTGGGTACTAAGTAACACAGTACCATGCTGGTGGGAGGGCTGGGCACCATGTAACACAGTACCATGCTGGTGGGAGGGCTGGGCACTAAGTAACACAGTACCATGCTGGTGGGAGGGCTGGGCACCATGTAACACAGTACCATGCTGGTGGGAGGGCTCGGCACTAAGTAACACAGTACCATGCTGGTGGGAGGGCTGGGCACCATGTAACACAGTCCCATGCTGGTGGGAGGGCTCAGCACTAAGTAACACAGTACCATGCTGGTGGCAGGGCTGGGTACTAAATAACACAGTACCATGCTGGTGGGAGGGCTGGGCACTAAGTAACACAGTACCATGCTGGTGGGAGGGCTGGGCACTAAGTAACACAGTACCATGCTGGTGGGAGGGCTGGGCACTAAGTAACACAGTACCATGCTGGTGGGAGGGCTGGGCACTAAGTAACACAGTACCATGCTGGTGGGAGGGCTGGGCACTAAGTAACACAGTACCATGATGGTGGGAGGGCTGGGTACTAAGTAACACAGTACATGCTGGTGGGAGGGCTGGGCACCATGTAACACAGTACCATGCTGGTGGGAGGGCTGGGCACTAAGTAACACAGTACCATGCTGGTGGGAGGGCTGGGTACTAACTAACACAGTACCATGCTGGTGGGGGGGCTGGGTACTAAGTAACACAGTACCATGCTGGTGGGAGGGCTGGGCACCATGTAACACAGTACCATGCTGGTGGGAGGGCTGGGCACCATGTAACACAGTACCATGCTGGTGGGAGGGCTGGGCACTAAGTAACACAGTACCATGCTGGTGGGAGGGCTGGGCACTAAGTAACACAGTACCATGCTGGTGGGAGGGCTGGGCACTAAGTAACACAGTACCATGCTGGTGGGAGGGCTGGGCACCATGTAACACAGTACCATACTGGTGGGAGGGCTGGGCACTAAGTAACACAGTACCATGCTGGTGGGAGGGCTGGGCACTAAGTAACACAGTACCATGCTGGTGGGAGGGCTGGGCACCATGTAACACAGTACCATACTGGTGGGAGGGCTGGGCACTAAGTAACATAGTACCATGCTGGTGGGAGGGCTGTGGCTAGGCACTAAGTAACACAGTACCATGCTGGTGGGAGGGCTGTGGCTGGGCACTAAGTAACACAGTACCATGCTGGTGGGAGGGCTGGGCACTAAGTAACAAAGTACCATGCTGGTGGGAGGGCTGGGCACTAACTAACACAGTACCATGATGGTGGGAGGGCTCGGCACTAAGTAACACAGTACCATGCTGGTGGGAGGGCTGTGGCTGGGCACTAAGTAACACAGTACCATGCTGGTGGGAGGGCTGGGCACTAACTAACACAGTACCATGCTGGTGGGAGGACTGTGGCTCGGCACTAAGTAACACAGTACCATGATGGTGGGAGGGCTCGGCACTAAGTAGCACAGTACCATGCTGGTGGGAGGGCTGGGCACGAAGTAACATAGTACCATGCTGGTGGGAGGGCTGGGCACGAAGTAACACAGTACCATGCTGGTGGGAGGGCTGGGCACTAAGTAACATAGTACCATGCTGGTGGGAGGGCTGTGGCTGGGCACTAAGTAACACAGTACCATGCTGGTGGGAGGGCTGTGGCTGGGCACTAAGTAACATCGTACCATGCTGGTGGGAGGGCTGTGGCTGGGCACTAAGTAACACAGTACCATGCTGGTGGGAGGGCTGGGTACTAAGTAACACAGTACCATGCTGGTGGGAGGGCTGGGCACCATGTAACACAGTACCATGCTGGTGGGAGGGCTGGGCACTAAGTAACACAGTACCATGCTGGTGGGAGGGCTGGGCACCATGTAACACAGTACCATGCTGGTGGGAGGGCTCGGCACTAAGTAACACAGTACCATGCTGGTGGGAGGGCTGGGCACCATGTAACACAGTCCCATGCTGGTGGGAGGGCTCAGCACTAAGTAACACAGTACCATGCTGGTGGCAGGGCTGGGTACTAAATAACACAGTACCATGCTGGTGGGAGGGCTGGGCACTAAGTAACACAGTACCATGCTGGTGGGAGGGCTGGGCACTAAGTAACACAGTACCATGCTGGTGGGAGGGCTGGGCACTAAGTAACACAGTACCATGCTGGTGGGAGGGCTGGGCACTAAGTAACACAGTACCATGCTGGTGGGAGGGCTGGGCACTAAGTAACACAGTACCATGCTGGTGGGAGGGCTGGGCACTAAGTAACACAGTACCATGCTGGTGGGAGGGCTGGGCACCATGTAACACAGTACCATACTGGTGGGAGGGCTGGGCACTAAGTAACATAGTACCATGTTGGTGGGAGGGCTGTGGCTAGGCACTAAGTAACACAGTACCATGCTGGTGGGAGAACTGTGGCTGGGCACTAAGTAACACAGTACCATGCTGGTGGGAGGGCTGGGCACTAAGTAACACAGTACCATGCTGGTGGGAGGGCTGGGCACTAACTAACACAGTACCATGATGGTGGGAGGGCTCGGCACTAAGTAACACAGTACCATGCTGGTGGGAGGGCTGTGGCTGGGCACTAAGTAACACAGTACCATGCTGGTGGGAGGGCTGGGCACTAACTAACACAGTACCTTGCTGGTGGGAGGGCTGTGGCTCGGCACTAAGTAACACAGTACCATGATGGTGGGAGGGCTTGGCACTAAGTAACACAGTACCATGCTGGTGGGAGGGCTGTGGCTGGGCACTAAGTAACATAGTACCATGCTGGTGGGAGGGCTGGGCACTAACTAACACAGTACCATGATGGTGGGAGGGCTCGGCACTAAGTAACACAGTACCATGCTGGTGGGAGGGCTGGGCACTAAGTAACACAGTACCATGCTGGTGGGAGGGCGGGGGCACTAAGTAACACAGTACCATGCTGGTGGGAGGGCTGGGCACCATGTAACACAGTACCATGCTGGTAGGAGGGCTGGGCACTAAGTAACACAGTACCATGCTGGTGGGAGGGCTGGGACCATGTAACACAGTACCATGCTGGTAGGAGGGCTGGGCACTAAGTAACACAGTACCATGCTGGTGGGAGGGCTGGGACCATGTAACACAGTACCATGCTGGTAGGAGGGATGGGCACTAAGTAACACAGTACCATGCTGGTGGGAGGGCTGGGACCATGTAACACAGTACCATGCTGGTGGGAGGGCTGGGCACTAAGTAACACAGTACCATGCTGGTGGGAGGGCTGGGCACTAAGTAACACAGTACCATGCTGGTGGGAGGGCTGGGCACTAAGTAACACAGTACCATGCTGGTGGGAGGGCTGGGCACTAAGTAACACAGTACCATGCTGGTGGGAGGGCTGGGCACTAAGTAACACAGTACCATGCTGGTGGGAGGGCTGGGCACTAAGTAACACAGTACCATGCTGGTGGGAGGGCTGGGCACTAAGTGACACAGTACCATGCTGGTGGGAGGGCTGGGGCTGGGCACTAAGTAACACAGTACCATGCTGGTGGGAGGGCTGGGGCTAGGCACTAAGTAACACAGTACCATGCTGGTGGGAGGGCTGGGCACTAAGTAACATAGTACCATGCTGGTGGAGGGCTGGGGCTGGGCACTAAGTAACATAGTACCATGCTGGTGGGAGGGCTGTGGCTGGGCACTAAGTAACATAGTACCATGGTGGTGGGAGGGCTGGGCACTAAGTAACACAGTACCATGCTGGTGGGAGGGCTGGGCACTAAGTAACATAGTACCATGCTGGTGGGAGGGCTGGGGCTGGGCACTAAGTGACACAGTACCATGCTGGTGGGAGGGCTGGGGCTGGGCACTAAGTAACACAGTACCATGCTGGTGGGAGGGCTGGGGCTAGGCACTAAGTAACACAGTACCATGCTGGTGGGAGGGCTGGGCACTAAGTAACACAGTACCATGCTGGTGGGAGGGCTGGGCACTAAGTAACATAGTACCATGCTGGTGGGAGGGCTGGGGCTGGGCACTAAGTGACACAGTACCATGCTGGTGGGAGGGCTGGGGCTGGGCACTAAGTAACACAGTACCATGCTGGTGGGAGGGCTAGGCACTAAGTAACACAGTACCATGCTGGTGGGAGGGCTGGGCACTAAGTAACACAGTACCATGCTGGTAGGAGGGCTGTGGCTGGGCACTAAGTAACACAGTACCATGCTGGTGGGAGGGCTGGGTACTAACTAACACAGTACCATGCTGGTAGGAGGGCTGGGGCTGGGCACTAAGTAACATAGTACCATGCTGGTAGGAGGGCTGGGGCTGGGCACTAAGTAACACAGTACCATGCTGGTAGGAGGGCTGGGGCTGGGCACTAAGTAACACAGTACCATGCTGGTAGGAGGGCTGTGGCTGGGCACTAAGTAACATAGTACCATGCTGGTGGGAGGGCTGGGTACTAAGTAACATAGTACCATGCTGGTGGGAGGGCTGGGTACTAACTAACACAGTACCATGATGGTGGGAGGGCTGGGCACTAAGTAACACAGTACCATGCTGGTGGGAGGGCTGGGCACCATGTAACACATTACCATGCTGGTGGGAGGGCTTGGTACTAACTAACACAGTACCATGCTGGTGGGAGGGCTTGGTACTAACTAACACAGTACCATGCTGGTGGGATGGCTTGGTACTAACTAACACAGTACCATGCTGGTGGGAGGGCTTGGTACTAACTAACACAGTACCATGCTGGTGGGAGGGCTTGGTACTAACTAACACAGTACCATGATGGTGGGAGGGCTGGGTACTAAGTAACACAGTACCATACTGGTGGGATGGCTGTGGCTGGGCACTAAGTAACACAGTATCATGCTGGTGGGAGGGCTGGGCACTAAGTAACACAGTACCATGCTGGTGGGAGGGCTGGGCACTAAGTAACACAGTACCATGCTGGTGGGAGGGCTGGGCACTAAGTAACACAGTACCATGCTGGTGGGATGGCTGCGGCTGGGCACTAAGTAACACAGTACCGTGCTGGTGGGAGGGCTGGGCACTAAGTAACACAGTACCATGCTGGTGGGAGGGCTGGGCACCATGTAACACAGTACCATGCTGGTGGGAGGGCTGGGCACTAACTAACACAGTACCATGCTGGTGGGAGGGCTTGGTACTAACTAACACAGTATCATGCTGGTGGGAGGGCTAGGCACTAACTAACACAGTACCATGCAGGTGGGAGGGCTGGGCACTAACTAACACAGCACCATGCAGGTGGGAGGGCTTGGTACTAAGTAACACAGTACCATGCTGGTGGGAGGGCTGGGCACCATGTAACACAGTACCATGCTGGTGGGAGGGCTGGGCACTAAGTAACACAGTACCATGATGGTGGGAGGGCTGGGCACCATGTAACACAGTACCATGCTGGTGGGAGGGCTGGGCACCATGTAACACAGTACCATGCTGGTGGGAGGGCTGGGCACCATGTAACACAGTACCATGCTGGTGGGAGGGCTGGGCACTAAGTAACACAGTACCATGCTGGTGGGAGGGCTGGGCACCATGTAACACAGTACCATGCTGGTGGGAGGGCTGGGCACTAAGTAACACAGTACCATGCTGGTGGGAGGGCTGGGTACTAACTAACACAGTACCATGCTGGTGGGGGGGCTGGGTACTAAGTAACACAGTACCATGCTGGTGGGAGGGCTGGGCACCATGTAACACAGTACCATGCTGGTGGGAGGGCTGGGCACCATGTAACACAGTACCATGCTGGTGGGAGGGCTGGGCACTAAGTAACACAGTACCATGCTGGTGGGAGGGCTGGGCACTAAGTAACACAGTACCATGCTGGTGGGAGGGCTGGGCACTAAGTAACACAGTACCATGCTGGTGGGAGGGCTGGGCACTAAGTAACACAGTACCATGCTGGTGGGAGGGCTGGGCACCATGTAACACAGTACCATACTGGTGGGAGGGCTGGGCACTAAGTAACATAGTACCATGCTGGTGGGAGGGCTGTGGCTAGGCACTAAGTAACACAGTACCATGCTGGTGGGAGGGCTGTGGCTGGGCACTAAGTAACACAGTACCATGCTGGTGGGAGGGCTGGGCACTAACTAACACAGTACCATGCTGGTGGGAGGACTGTGGCTCGGCACTAAGTAACACAGTACCATGATGGTGGGAGGGCTCGGCACTAAGTAGCACAGTACCATGCTGGTGGGAGGGCTGGGCACGAAGTAACATAGTACCATGCTGGTGGGAGGGCTGGGCACGAAGTAACACAGTACCATGCTGGTGGGAGGGCTGGGCACTAAGTAACATAGTACCATGCTGGTGGGAGGGCTGTGGCTGGGCACTAAGTAACACAGTACCATGCTGGTGGGAGGGCTGTGGCTGGGCACTAAGTAACATCGTACCATGCTGGTGGGAGGGCTGTGGCTGGGCACTAAGTAACACAGTACCATGCTGGTGGGAGGGCTGGGTACTAAGTAACACAGTACCATGCTGGTGGGAGGGCTGGGCACCATGTAACACAGTACCATGCTGGTGGGAGGGCTGGGCACTAAGTAACACAGTACCATGCTGGTGGGAGGGCTGGGCACCATGTAACACAGTACCATGCTGGTGGGAGGGCTCGGCACTAAGTAACACAGTACCATGCTGGTGGGAGGGCTGGGCACCATGTAACACAGTCCCATGCTGGTGGGAGGGCTCGGCACTAAGTAACATAGTACCATGCTGGTGGCAGGGCTGGGTACTAAATAACACAGTACCATGCTGGTGGGAGGGCTGGGCACTAAGTAACACAGTACCATGCTGGTGGGAGGGCTTGGTACTAACTAACACAGTACCATGCTGGTGGGAGGGCTGGGCACTAAGTAACACAGTACCATGCTGGTGGGAGGGCTGGGCACTAACTAACACAGTACCATGCTGGTGGGAGGGCTTGGTACTAACTAACACAGTATCATGCTGGTGGGAGGGCTAGGCACTAACTAACACAGTACCATGCTGGTGGGAGGGCTGGGCACTAACTAACACAGCACCATGCAGGTGGGAGGGCTGGGCACTAACTAACACAGCACCATGCAGGTGGGAGGGCTTGGTACTAAGTAACACAGTACCATGCTGGTGGGAGGGCTGGGCACCATGTAACACAGTACCATGCTGGTGGGAGGGCTGGGCACCATGTAACACAGTACCATGCTGGTGGGAGGGCTGGGCACTAAGTAACACAGTACCATGATGGTGGGAGGGCTGGGTACTAAGTAACACAGTACCATGCTGGTGGGAGGGCTGGGCACCATGTAACACAGTACCATGCTGGTGGGAGGGCTGGGCACCATGTAACACAGTACCATGCTGGTGGGAGGGCTGGGCACTAAGTAACACAGTACCATGCTGGTGGGAGGGCTGGGCACCATGTAACACAGTACCATGCTGGTGGGAGGGCTGGGCACTAAGTAACACAGTACCATGCTGGTGGGAGGGCTGGGTACTAACTAACACAGTACCATGCTGGTGGGGGGGCTGGGTACTAAGTAACACAGTACCATGCTGGTGGGAGGGCTGGGCACCATGTAACACAGTACCATGCTGGTGGGAGGGCTGGGCACCATGTAACACAGTACCATGCTGGTGGGAGGGCTGGGCACTAAGTAACACAGTACCATGCTGGTGGGAGGGCTGGGCACTAAGTAACACAGTACCATGCTGGTGGGAGGGCTGGGCACTAAGTAACACAGTACCATGCTGGTGGGAGGGCTGGGCACTAAGTAACACAGTACCATGCTGGTGGGAGGGCTGGGCACTAAGTAACACAGTACCATGCTGGTGGGAGGGCTGGGCACCATGTAACACAGTACCATACTGGTGGGAGGGCTGGGCACTAAGTAACATAGTACCATGCTGGTGGGAGGGCTGTGGCTAGGCACTAAGTAACACAGTACCATGCTGGTGGGAGGGCTGTGGCTGGGCACTAAGTAACACAGTACCATGCTGGTGGGAGGGCTGGGCACTAAGTAACACAGTACCATGCTGGTGGGAGGGCTGGGCACTAAGTAACACAGTACCATGCTGGTGGGAGGGCTGGGCACTAACTAACACAGTACCATGATGGTGGGATGGCTCGGCACTAAGTAACACAGTACCATGCTGGTGGGAGGGCTGTGGCTGGGCACTAAGTAACACAGTACCATGCTGGTGGGAGGGCTGGGCACTAACTAACACAGTACAATGCTGGTGGGAGGGCTGTGGCTCGGCACTAAGTAACACAGTACCATGATGGTGGGAGGGCTCGGCACTAAGTAACACAGTACCATGCTGGTGGGAGGGCTGTGGCTGGGCACTAAGTAACATAGTACCATGCTGGTGGGAGGGCTGGGCACTAACTAACACAGTACCATGATGGTGGGAGGGCTCGGCACTAAGTAACACAGTACCATGCTGGTGGGAGGGCTCGGCACTAAGTAACACAGTACCATGCTGGTGGGAGGGCTGGGCACTAAGTAACACAGTACCATGCTGGTGGGAGGGCTGGGCACCATGTAACACAGTACCATGCTGGTAGGAGGGCTGGGCACTAAGTAACACAGTACCATGCTGGTGGGAGGGCTGGGACCATGTAACACAGTACCATGCTGGTAGGAGGGCTGGGCACTAAGTAACACAGTACCATGCTGGTGGGAGGGCTGGGACCATGTAACACAGTACCATGCTGGTAGGAGGGATGGGCACTAAGTAACACAGTACCATGCTGGTGGGAGGGCTGGGACCATGTAACACAGTACCATGCTGGTGGGAGGGCTGGGCACTAAGTAACACAGTACCATGCTGGTGGGAGGGCTGGGCACTAAGTAACACAGTACCATGCTGGTGGGAGGGCTGGGCACTAAGTAACACAGTACCATGCTGGTGGGAGGGCTGGGCACTAAGTAACACAGTACCATGCTGGTGGGAGGGCTGGGCACTAAGTAACACAGTACCATGCTGGTGGGAGGGCTGGGCACTAAGTAACACAGTACCATGCTGGTGGGAGGGCTGGGCACTAAGTGACACAGTACCATGCTGGTGGGAGGGCTGGGGCTGGGCACTAAGTAACACAGTACCATGCTGGTGGGAGGGCTGGGGCTAGGCACTAAGTAACACAGTACCATGCTGGTGGGAGGGCTGGGCACTAAGTAACATAGTACCATGCTGGTGGAGGGCTGGGGCTGGGCACTAAGTAACATAGTACCATGCTGGTGGGAGGGCTGTGGCTGGGCACTAAGTAACATAGTACCATGGTGGTGGGAGGGCTGGGCACTAAGTAACACAGTACCATGCTGGTGGGAGGGCTGGGCACTAAGTAACATAGTACCATGCTGGTGGGAGGGCTGGGGCTGGGCACTAAGTGACACAGTACCATGCTGGTGGGAGGGCTGGGGCTGGGCACTAAGTAACACAGTACCATGCTGGTGGGAGGGCTGGGGCTAGGCACTAAGTAACACAGTACCATGCTGGTGGGAGGGCTGGGCACTAAGTAACACAGTACCATGCTGGTGGGAGGGCTGGGCACTAAGTAACATAGTACCATGCTGGTGGGAGGGCTGGGGCTGGGCACTAAGTGACACAGTACCATGCTGGTGGGAGGGCTGGGGCTGGGCACTAAGTAACACAGTACCATGCTGGTGGGAGGGCTAGGCACTAAGTAACACAGTACCATGCTGGTGGGAGGGCTGGGCACTAAGTAACACAGTACCATGCTGGTAGGAGGGCTGTGGCTGGGCACTAAGTAACACAGTACCATGCTGGTGGGAGGGCTGGGTACTAACTAACACAGTACCATGCTGGTAGGAGGGCTGGGGCTGGGCACTAAGTAACATAGTACCATGCTGGTAGGAGGGCTGGGGCTGGGCACTAAGTAACACAGTACCATGCTGGTAGGAGGGCTGGGGCTGGGCACTAAGTAACACAGTACCATGCTGGTAGGAGGGCTGTGGCTGGGCACTAAGTAACATAGTACCATGCTGGTGGGAGGGCTGGGTACTAAGTAACATAGTACCATGCTGGTGGGAGGGCTGGGTACTAACTAACACAGTACCATGATGGTGGGAGGGCTGGGCACTAAGTAACACAGTACCATGCTGGTGGGAGGGCTGGGCACCATGTAACACAGTACCATGCTGGTGGGAGGGCTTGGTACTAACTAACACAGTACCATGCTGGTGGGAGGGCTTGGTACTAACTAACACAGTACCATGCTGGTGGGATGGCTTGGTACTAACTAACACAGTACCATGCTGGTGGGAGGGCTTGGTACTAACTAACACAGTACCATGCTGGTGGGAGGGCTTGGTACTAACTAACACAGTACCATGATGGTGGGAGGGCTGGGTACTAAGTAACACAGTACCATACTGGTGGGATGGCTGTGGCTGGGCACTAAGTAACACAGAATCATGCTGGTGGGAGGGCTGGGCACTAAGTAACACAGTACCATGCTGGTGGGAGGGCTGGGCACTAAGTAACACAGTACCATGCTGGTGGGAGGGCTGGGCACTAAGTAACACAGTACCATGCTGGTGGGATGGCTGCGGCTGGGCACTAAGTAACACAGTACCGTGCTGGTGGGAGGGCTGGGCACTAAGTAACACAGTACCATGCTGGTGGGAGGGCTGGGCACTAAGTAACACAGTACCATGCTGGTGGGAGGGCTGGGCACCATGTAACACAGTACCATGCTGGTGGGAGGGCTTGGTACTAACTAACACAGTACCATGCTGGTGGGAGGGCTGGGTACTAACTAACACAGTACCATGCTGGTGGGAGGGCTGGGTACTAACTAACACAGTACCATGCTGGTGGGAGGGCTGGGCACTAAGTAACACAGTACCATGCTGGTGGGAGGGCTGGGTACTAACTAACACAGTACCATGCTGGTGGGAGGGCTGGGTACTAACTAACACAGTACCATGCTGGTGGGAGGGCTGGGCACTAAGTAACACAGTACCATGCTGGTGGGACAGCTGGGTACTAACTAACACAGTACCATGCTGGTGGGAGGGCTTGGTACTAACTAACACAGTCCCATCCTGGTGGGAGGGCTGGGTACTAACTAACACAGTACCATGCTGGTGGGAGGGCTGGGTACTAACTAACACAGTACCATGCTGGTGGGAGGGCTAGGTACTAACTAACACAGTACCATGCTGGTGGGAGGGCTGGGTACTAACTAACACAGTACCATGCTGGTGGGAGGGCTGGGCACTAAGTAACACAGTACCGTGCTTGTGGGAGGGCTGGGTACTAACTAACACAGTACCATGCCGGTGGGAGGGCTGGGTACTAACTAACACACTGGTTCCCCATGGCGCTACGGGCACAGAGCCCAATCTGCCAGCCTGAACCAGGCTTGACATCAGAAGGGGGGAGAATATATATACAGTGCCTTGCGAAAGTATTTGGCCCCCTTGAACTTTGCGACCTTTTGCCACATTTCAGGCTTCAAACATAAAGATATAAAACTGTATTTTTTTGTGAAGAATCAACAATAAGTGGGACACAATCATGAAGTGGAACGACATTTATTGGATATTTCAAACTTTTTTAACAAATCAAAAACTGAAAAATTGGGCGTGCAAAATTATTCAGCCCCTTTACTTTCAGTGCAGCAAACTCTCTCCAGAAGTTCAGTGAGGATCTCTGAATGATCCAATGTTGACCTAAATGACTAATGATGATAAATACAATCCACCTGTGTGTAATCAAGTCTCCGTATAAATGCACCTGCACTGTGATAGTCTCAGAGGTCCGTTAAAAGCGCAGAGAGCATCATGAAGAACAAGGAACACACCAGGCAGTGTCATGTCTTGTCATATTATGTCTTGTTCTTTCTCTTCACTCTGTCTCCCTCTGCTGGTCGTATTAGGTTACCTTCTCTTTCTCTCCTCCTCCAGCTGTTCCTCATCTCCTCTAACTACCTCGTTCACCCTTTTCCCACCTGTTCCCTTTTTTCCCTCTGATTAGGTCTCTATTTCTCTCTCTGTTCCTGCTTCTTTCTTTGTCAGATTCTCGTTTGAGTTTCTCATGCCAGAAGCAAACTATCGTCTCGTTTGCTTCACCCTTGTCCCGTCCCGTCCTGTCGGAATCTGCCTGGCAAGTGCATCCTGTACTCAGCTAACTGTCTTATCGTTTGTACTGTGTCCAGTTCATCTGATGCTACGTGAGATCAGGTACCACTGTTCCTCTACGACCCGCGCCTACCCGGAGAGACCTGCAGCCTGTCGCCGCTAACCCAGCTATTCTCCTCTGCTGCTAAGAAGGGGGCTCTTTTGTAATTATCAGAAGGACTTTTTGTTTCATTTGTCGCCCTCTCTGCGGGTTGTCTATTTTCCCATTATCTACATCTGAAGAGGATCTATGTCTTCCCTGTGTTTACATTAAAGGACTCTGTTTTTGTTAAACCGCTTTTGGGTCCTCACTCAAGTGCACAACAGGCAGGTCCGAGATACTGTTATGAGGAACTTTAAAGCTGGATTTGGATACCAAAAGATTTCCCAAGCTTTAAACATCCCAAGGAGCACTGTGCAAGCGATAATATTGAAATGGAAGGAGTATCAGACCACTGCAAATCTACCAAGACCTGGCCGTCCCTCTAAACTTTCAGCTCATACAAGGAGAAGACTGATCAGAGATGCAGCCAAGAGGCCCATGATCACTCTGGATGAACTGCAGAGATCTACAGCTGAGGTGGGAGACTCTGTCCATAGGACAACAATCAGTCGTATATTGCACAAATCTGGCCTTTATGGAAGAGTGGCAAGAAGAAAGCCATTTCTTAAAGATATCCATAAAAAGTGTCGTTTAAAGTTTGCCACAAGCCACCTGGGAGACACACCAAACATGTGGAAGAAGGTGCTCTGGTCAGATGAAACCAAAATTGAACTTTCTGGCAACAATGCAAAACGTTATGTTTGGCGTAAAAGCAACACAGCTCATCACCCTGAACACACCATCCCCACTGTCAAACATGGTGGTGGCAGCATCATGGTTTGGGCCTGCTTTTCTTCAGCAGGGACAGGGAAGATGGTTCAAATTGATGGGAAGATGGATGGAGCCAAATACAGGACCATTCTGGAAGAAAACCTGATGGTTTGTCTTCCAACAAGACAATGATCCAAAACATAAAGCAAAATCTACAATGGAATGGTTCAAAAATAAACATATCCAGGTGTTAGAATGGCCAAGTCAAAGTCCAGACCTGAATCCAATCGAGAATCTGTGGAAAGAACTGCTGTTCACAACTGCTGTTCACAAATGCTCTCCATCCAACCTCACTGAGCTCGAGCTGTTTTGCAAGGAGGAATGGGAAAAAATGTCAGTCTCTCGATGTGCAAAACTGATAGAGACATACCCCAAGCGACTTACAGCTTTAATCGCAGCAAAAGGTGGCGCTACAAAGTATTAACTTAAGGGGGCTGAATAATTTTGCACGCCCAATTTTTCAGTTTTTGATTTGTTAAAAAAGTTTGAAATATCCAATAAATGTCGTTCCACTTCATGATTGTGTCCCACTTGTTGTTGATTCTTCACAAAAAAATACAGTTTTATATCTTTATGTTTGAAGCCTGAAATGTGGCAAAAGTTCGCAAAGTTCAAGGGGGCCGAATACTTTCGCAAGGCACTGTATATATAGATTAAAGGTCGACCGATTATGATTTTTCAACACCGATACCAATTATTGGAGGACCAAAAAAAGCTGATACCGATTAATCGGACGTTTTTTATACATATATTTGTAATAATGACAATTACAACAATACTGAATGAACACATTTATTTTAACTTGATATAATACATCAATAAAATCAATTAGTCTCAAATATATAATGAAACATGTTCAATTTGGTTTAAATAATGCAAAAAAGTGTTGGAGAAGAAAGTAAAAGTGCAATATTTGCCATGTAACAAAAGCTAACATTTAAGTTACTTACTCAGAACATGAGAACATATGAAAGCTGGTGGTTCCTTTTAACATGAGTCTTCAATATTCCCAGGTAAGAAGTTTTAGGTTGTAGTTATTATAGGAATTATAGGACTATTTCTCTCTATACCATTTGTATTTCATATACCTTGAACTATTCGATGTTATTGCCAGCCTAATCTCGGGAGTTGATAGGCTTGAAGTCATAAACAGCGCAATGCTTGAAGCACAGCGAAGACCTGCTGGCAAATGCACGAAAGTGCTGTTTGAATAAATGCTTACGAGCCTGCTGCTGCCTACCACCGCTCAGTCAGACTGCTCTATCAAGTATCAAATCATAGACTTAATTATAATATAATAACACACAGAAATACGAGACTTCGGTCATTAATATGGTCAAATCCGGAAACTATCATTTCGAAAACAAAACGTTTATTCTTTCAGTGAAATACGGAACCATTCCGTAATTTATCTTAACGGGTGGCATCCCTAAGTCTAAATATTGCTGTTACATTGCACAACCTTCAATGTTATGTCATAATTATGTACAAGTCTGGCAAATTAATTACGGTCTTTGTTAAGAAGAAATAGTCTTCACACAGTTCCCAACGAGCCAGGCAGCCCAAACGGCTGCATATCTCCTGACTCTGCTTGCACAGAACGCAAGAGAAGTGACACAATTTCCCTTGTTAAAATAATTTCATGTTAGCAGGCAGTATTAACTAAATATGCATGTTTAAAAATATATACTTGTGTATTGATTTTAAGAAAGGCATTGATGTTTATGGTTAGATACACATTGGTGCAACAACAGTGCTTTTTTCGCGAATGCACTTGTTAAATCATCACCCGTTTGGCAAAGTAGGCTGTGGTTCAATGATAAATTAACAGGCACCGCATCGATTATATGCAATGCAGGACAAGCTGGATAAACTAGTAATATCATCAACCACGTGTAGTTAACTAGTGATTATGTCAAATTTGATTGTCTTTTATAAGATAAGTTTAATGCTAGCTAGCAACTTACCTTGGCTCCTTGCTGCACTCGCGTAACAGGTCTGCCACGCAGTCTACTCATGGAGTGCAATGTAATAGGCCATAATCGGTGTCCAAAAATGACGATTACCGATTGTTATGAAAACTTGAAATCGTCCCTAATTAATTGGCCATTCCGATTAATCAGTCAACCTCTAATATATACATATATACACTGCTACACTGCTAAAGGGAACACTTAAACAACACAATGTAACTCCAAGTCAATCACACTTCTGTGAAACTGTCCACTTAGGAAGCAACACTGATTGACAATACATTTCACATGCTGTTGTGCAAATGGAATAGACAACAGGTGGAAATTATAGGCAATTAGCAAGACACCCCCAATAAAGGAGTGGTTCTGCAGGTGGGGACCACAGATCACTTCTCAGTTCCTATGCTTCCTGGCTGATGTTTTGGTCACTTTTGAATGCTGGCGGTGCTTTCACTCTAGTGGTAGCATGAGACAAAGTCTATACAACCCACACAAGTGGCTCAGGTAGTGCAGCTCATCCAGGATGGCACATCAATGCGAGCTGTGGCAAGAAGGTTTGCTGTGTCTGTCAGCGTAGTGTCCAGAACATGGAGGCGCTACCAGGAGACAGGCCAGTACATCAGGAGACATGGAGGAGGCCGTAGGAGGGCAACAACCCAGCAGCAGGACCGCTACCTCCACCTTTGTGCAAGGAGGAGCAGGAGGAGCACTGCCAGAGCCCTGCAAAACGACCTCCAGCAGGCCACAAATGTGCATGTGTCTGCTCAAATGGTCAGAAACAGACTCCATGAGGGTGGTATGAGGGCCCGACGTCCACAGGTGGGGGTTGTGCTTACAGCCCAACACCGTGCAGGACGTTTGGCATTTGCCAGAGAACACCAAGATTGGCAAATTCGCCACTGGCGCCCTGTGCTCTTCAAAGATGAAAGTAGGTTCACACTGAGCACATGTGACAGATGTGACAGAGTCTGGAGACACCATGGAGAACGTTCTGCTGCCTGCAACATCCTCCAGCATGGTGTGGGGTGGCATTTCTTTGGGGGGCCGCACAGCCCTCCATGTGCTCGCCAGAGGTAGCCTGACTGCCATTAGGTACCGAGATGAGATCCTCAGACCCCTTGTGAGACCATATGCTGGTGTGGTTGGCCATGGGTTCCTCCTAATGCAAGACAATGCTAGACCTCATGTGGCTGGAGTGTGTCAGCAGTTCCTGCAAGAGGAAGGCATTGATGCTATGGACTGGCCCGCCCGTTCCCCAGACCTAAATCCAATTGAGCACATCTGGGACATCATGTCTCGCTCCATCCACCAATGCTACGTTGCACCACAGACTGTCCAGGAGTTGGCACACTATTGAGCCTAATTTTGACTTGATTTAAGGGCATTATATCAAAGTTGGACCAGCCTGTAGTGTGGTTTTCCACTTTAATTTTGAGTGTGACTCCAAATCCAGACCTCCATGGGTTGATACATTTGATTTCCATTGATGATTTTTGTGTGATTTTGTTGTCAGCACATTCAACTATGTAAAGAAAAAAGTATTTAAAAATAATATTTCATTCAGTCAGATCTAGGATGTGTTATTTTAGTGTTCCCTTTATTTTTTTGAGCAGTGTATATATAAATATCACACACACACAGACACACACAGCCGAGAGGGGGGAAAAGGGAGACAGGAAAGGGGGGAATGAAGGAGGAAATGAAGAGGGGAAAGGGGTTAGATGAAGAGGGCTCCTCCCTCCGAGTCTCTCCTTAGCAGAACGTTTTGTGGGCTCAAAGAATGTGCAGTTAGGTGGGAAGAGAATGGGGCTCACGAGGGGGGAAGAGCAGGGGAGTGCATCGCCCCACCAGCCATACCTTCATAACACATTTCTCATTCACCAGCTAAAGCGTTGTTAGCTTTTTAAACCAATCAGGCAGTTGGATGATGAATGATTTAACACTTGTCGAAGGAAGGAGCTCAGCTCGGAATGCCTTCCGTTTTCCCTCACGGTCACAGGAGAGACAGACAGAGAGGAGAGGAGCACCGGGAATAAATCCCATTCCCTTTCATATTCCAGCTCCTCTTGTTTTCATGTGTTGATGTTTATGTCAATGCTGGCAGCTCACTAATCTGCTATCAGTGACAGTGTTGAACCTTCGATTCACTCTGATCCTAAATCACTATAACAACCAACTCTGCAATACCTTGTTACAGTGTTTATCTCAGGATGAGCAGGTAGGAAGAAGGATAACAAGTTCAGCAACTCAAAGATAACCGTCTTAATTTCTACAGCTCATGTGAAAATAAGTCTGAGCCTACTGGTACCAGTGTATAGTGGTGCTGAGTCCTCCAGTAACAAACACGTACTTAGGTTATTACAATGCAATTACCATTTACATTGTAACGTATATATTTTTTAGAATTCTAGAATTGTATAATTTTACAAATGAATAACAATCTATTGACTTGCAATCACACAGAATTAGAGGCTAAATACTGGCATAATGACACCCAATGGTAATCAAAGGAAGTGCAATGCATTTTTGTTCAGCTGAAGTGTGCAAGTCAAAGAAATGCTGCCCCCTGGTGGTATTTATATGTTATTGTCTGCAGGAACCAGACAGGATATTTATTGTATTTTTATTTCACCTTTATTTAACCAGGTAGGTGACGAATATGAAGCAGGGGCCAGCCAACAAAGAGCAAACAGGTCCCAGTGGTGGGTAGTACAGTGAGGCAAAAAAGTATTTAGTCAGCCACCAATTGTGCAAGTTCTCCCACTTAAAAAGATGAGAGAGGCCTGTAATTTTCATCATAGGTACACTTCAACTATGACTGAATTTTTTATGAATTTATTTGCAAATTATGGTGGAAAATAAGTATTTGGTCAATAACAAAAGTTTATCTCAATACTTTGTTGGCAATGACAGAGGTCAAACGTTTTCTGTAAGTCTTCACAAGGTTTTCACACACTGTTACTGGTATTTTGGCCCATTCCTCCATGCAGATCTCCTCTAGAGCAATGATGTTTTGGGGCTGTTGCTGGGCAACATGGACTTTCAACTCCCTCCAAAGATTTTCTATGGGGTTGAGATCTGGAGACTGGCCACTCCAGGACCTTGAAATGCTTCTTACGAAGCCACTCCTTCGTTGCCGGGGCGGTGTGTTTGGGATCATTGTCATGCTGAAAGACCCAGCCACGTTTCATCTTCAATGCCCTTGCTGATGGAAGGAGGTTTTCACTCAAAATCTCACGATACATGGCACCATTCATTCTTTCCTTTACACGGATCAGTCGTCCTGGTCCCTTTGCAGAAAAACAGCCCCAAGGCATGATGTTTCCACCCCCATGCTTCACAGTAGGTATGGTGTTCTTTGGATGCAACTCAGCATTCTGAGTTGCATTCAGAATGCTGACATAGATTTACATGATGAAGTGCCCATCCAAGAAGGCTCAAGGTCATTGGCCACAGATAAAATTACGTCAAATCACGTTATATTGTATCTACCGTAGCTTTGATTGGACTGATCATGTCAAAATCATACTTTCAAAATCTTAGCTAGCAAGCTAGATAAGCAGTCATCATCATGAATCACATCGACAATCTACTGGCAAATCCTTTTCAATCATTGTCATATGAAGAGGAATTATAGATCAAATGTATTGGTGCTTATCGGCCATTGGACATAAACATTACACAACAAGTTAGAAATCGCAAATTCAACAATGAGTGGTTTGTAAGAAATCAGTGGATACCTGCAAGTGTCTAATTTGTGGTCCAAGTCTGGGTTTAAGGGTCTAATTTCCAAGATTTAAAAAAATAAATATTCACACGCAATACCATGGGCCAGAAGAGGCTGAATACATTGGTCATGCTGTCAATTCAGCAGCATGACTTCTGCCACGTTCAAAACAACTGGAAACTCGGAACTGGGAAATCTCAAGACAACTGGGAACTCAGAAAAAAACGAGCTCAGACTGGGAAAATGTGTTTTCAACGGTCATCCATCTCGGAATTCCAAGTCGGGAAACTGGGTCTCTTTCTAGAGCGCCGACCTGAAGATCACTGACGTAATGATTCAACCTTGTTTTTTTCCCCAGAGTTCCCAGTTGTCTTAAAAGCACCATAAATCCAGAGAATGCCAGACTTTGATGACAAAGTTTTATGACAAAATTTGCCCACAAGAAGGACCGCCGCACCACCTTCCTGTTCAAGTGAGCAGCACAACAATGGTGAGTCCAAAAATGTATTGTATGCTGCTGCATAAATTATGTAATATGACAGCGGGATATGTATACTGTAGCTAAGAAAGTAATACTAAGTGTATGTTGTGTAGTAAGCTGCTTGCAGACAGTGTGCCTCACCCTAATACATGTAGCCTATAGCCTGTCTTTGAGAAATATCCTTGAATATTGTAAAAGATTTCATTGTCTGCGTATATGCCCCCTTCATTTATCCTACGGTTCTGACTTGGTGTACAGGGAGAATACTGTAAGAAAGGCCTATGTTCTTAATTCTGACGCTGTACATTTCAAAAGTGATGAACAAATACTGATATTGACTATGGTCGTCTTAGCTCGCTCATTAATGTCTTAATCGAAATTACGGATTGCCTCTTATCCGCTTATCATTCCCTTATGCCATAGTTTGTACATCTCAATTGTCAGTAGAAACCACATTTGTTTATGCAAGTCAGCCATATCAGCTTCACTACCATTCAAAAGTTTGGGGTCAATTAGAAATGTCCTTGTTTTTAACTTCCTGACTGATGTCTTGAGATGTTGCTTCAATATATCCATAAAATGTTCCAGCCTCATGATGCCATCTATTTTGTGAATTGCACCAGTCCTTCCTGCAGCAAAGCACCCCCACAACAACGTGAATCAACGTGCTTCATGGTTGGGATGGTGTTCTTCGGCTTGCAAGCCTCCCCCTTTTTCCTCCAAACATAACGATGGTCATTCTGGCCAAACAGTTCAATTACCCGCAAAACACCAGTCTCAACGTCAACAGTGACGAGGCGACTCTGGGATGCTGGCCTTCTAGGCAGAGTTCCTCTGTCCAGTGTCTCTGTTCTTTTGCCCATCTTAATCTTTTATTTTTATTGGCCAGTCTAAGATATGGCTTTTTCTTTGCAACTCTGCCTAGAAGGCCAGCATCCCTGAGTCGCCTCTTCACTGTTGACGTTGAGACTGGTGTTTTGCGGGTACTATTTAATGAAGCTGCCAGTTGAGGACTTGTGAGGCATCTGTTTCTCAAACTAGACACTCTAATGTACTTGACCTTTTGCTCAGTTGTGCACCGGGGCCTCCCACTCCTCTTTCTATTCTGGTTAGGGCCAGTTTGCGCTGTTCTGTGAAGGGAGTAGTACACAGTGTTGTACCCAATCTTCAGTTTCTTGGCAATTTCTCGCATGGAATAGCCTTCATTTCTCAGAACAAGAATAGACTGACGGTTTTCAGAAGAAAGTTATTTGTTTCTGGACATTTTGAGCCTGTAATCAAACTCACAAATGCTGATGCTCCAGATACTCAACTAGTCTAATGAAGGCCAGTTGTATTGCTTCTTTAATCAGCACAACAGTTTTCAGCTGGGATAACATAATTGCAAAAGGGTTTTCTAATGATCAATTAGCCTTTTAAAATTATAAACTTGGATTAGCTAACACAATGTGCCATTGGAACACAGGAGTGATGGTTGCTGATAATGGGCCTCTGTACACCTATGTAGATATTCCATTAAAAAGCTGCAGTTTCCAGCTACAATAGTCATTTACAAGATTAACAATGTCTACACTGTATTTCTGATCAATTTGATGTTATTTTAATGGACAGAAAAATAGCTTTTCTTTCAAGGACATTCAAGGACATTTCTAAGTGACCCCAAACTTTTGAACAGTAGTGTTTTTAAAAAGGCAGTAAATGAGGCTGAATGAACTGTTTCGTTTCCCAGACAAGGCTCTGCTGATGGTGTAGCGGTGTTAAGGATTCATGGTGCTGAAAAGAAAGCTCTGCTGTTGGGAGAGCTTTATGTGGGCCCTAACAGTTTGTGGGTACCATTTGTCACCATTGTAGTGCAATTCATGTATTGTTTATTGTTTTGTAGTGGCTTTGCTGGCATGCAAAAAAATAAATAAAATGAATTTGCCCCACCAGGATTTACATGCTAAAATCACCACTGCAATTAATAATGTTTCCACAGGTGATAATAAGCAAATTTCTATTAAATATTTAGCAGCTCTTTAAATTTGAAAATAGGAGACCCAGAAGAGTCATTAAGATAAGGATCTTAATCCAGATCTACTGCTCTATCAAAATAATACTATATAATTACACATAAAAACACAATACTAATGTAAAATATTTGGGTCAAATACAGACCAGTCTGGATAAAAGCTTGATTTAAAAAAAAGACCTGACAAATGCAACATGTCTAAACTGACATAATGTAAATCAGGTAGATTATATTTTGTTAACTAGTTTCAGCTGACAGTTTACACTATACGCATACAAATACAATGTTGTTACTACAGCAATTACAGTTACCAGAAGGACATAATGTAAAGTGTAACGACAACCATAAATCTATTCCAATTGTCTCAGAGGCTTCAGTAATGTAAAGTGAGACTACAGAGAGACAGTTAGGTGGCAGGCTATAACCACTTCATCTCTTTTGATATCCTCAAGGAATGTGTCTGCATATATTTGACAATCAAATTCTTTACTACTATACCTAATGGTAGAACCTAGCTACCTAGAGCAGCCCAGTGTGTAGATTAGTATTCTATGAAATAGATTACCTCTTCAACATCCTATGCAATACAGGCCTTTCCATAATAAGGAATATCAAATGATAAGTTTCCCAAAAGCCAGCGGCTATATACATTCAGCAACTGTTTTTTTCAATGTAATGAACTAAATCCATCTTTTTGAATTAATATATCCCTCTGTGTAACTGATTCACTGAACAACTAAGGGCATGTCACACTGTGGTAGTGACAGTGGGGTAGTAACTCTTACCTGTAGGGTAGTTGCTCTGAAGGTGGCCCCTGCAGTGGGGGTGGCAGGTCGGGGGGAGATGTTGTTCTGGGTCTGGGCCTGGGCTTGGGCCTGTGCCTGTGCCTGGGCAAGGGCCTGCTGTGGGACCATCACCAGCTGACCCATCTCAGTGCGCACCAACACCATTCCTAGAGTGCAGACAGAGCAATCACACACAATATACTCAGTCAAAGTCATTACACTGACATAAAAGGCACCTGGGCTGGCTGTCAATGAAATGCACCTATTACAGTCACATAGTGACCCTAGAAAGTGACAAGGAGACCAGTGACAAGGAGATCACGTTGGATTTATGAAAAAGTAGAATCAATTCTGATGTTCATTCTGATTTCTTAATGCCATGTTCAATCTGCCCATGAGAGCAGTACATTCCATTTACATCAGCATCAAATAGAATGAGAAATGATAGAGCTTTTATTACACAGTGTATCTGTTACTGAACATAAATGCCTCAAACAGATTTCCATAAGCCTCCTCTAGATTAACTCAGAGAAAATGTAACTATATTATATTACAATGTTTTCACTAACACACAAAAGCTACTTTAATCACTGAACATTTTGGGTAGGCTAATGGGTATGCTATAAGAGTAATGTCCAGACACAAGTAGGCCCTATGTGACTTAAAATGTGTAGATCTCTGCGTAGGAACAACTGAAACTGCAACATACCAGCCTGCATCTCCCTGCTGGTTTGCCTCTGAAGCTAAGAAGGGGTTGGTCCTAGTCAGTCCCTGGATGGGATACCAGATAGTGTTGGAGGGCTAGTAAGAGGCACTCTTTCCTCTGGTCTTAAAAATATCAGGGCAAAAACCAAAACGTGCACCTGGGGGGCCCCAGGACCGAGTTTGGGGAACCCTGCCTTAGAGGAATTTGATGTGAAAGGATCTGTTGTGATTGGGCAAAAGACCAATTAGTGGAAAGCATTTCAGAATTGAGCTTCCTGTGTAAACGCAGCCATAGAGTCAGGACATCTGTTTAACATCCCATCCAAAATTCAGCACCCTACACAGGGCAATGTCCCAAATCACTGCCCTGGGGCATTGGGATATTTTTAAGACCAGAGGAAAGAGTGCCTCTTACTAGCCCTCCAACACTATCTGGTATCCCATCCAGGGACTGACCAGGACCAACCCTGCTTAGCTTCAGAGGCAAACCAGCAGGGAGATGCAGGCTGGTATGTTGCAGTTTCAGTTGTTCCTACGCAGAGATCTACACATTTTAAGTCACATAGGGCCTACTTGTGTCTGGACATTACTCTTATAGCATACCCATTAGCCTACCCAAAATGTTCAGTGATTAAAGTAGCTTTTGTGTGTTAGTGAAAACATTGTAGTATAATATAGTTACATTTTCTCTGAGTCTCTGAGTTAATCTAGAGGAGGCTTATGGAAATCTGTTTGAGGCATTTATGTTCAGTAACAGATACACTGTGTAATAAAAGCTCTATCATCTGCATTGACACTTTTAGCATTAACTCTCTTGCACTCTACGCACACACAGTGGACTCTATCCACACAATCATACATATTGTACCTACACCCCAACACACACACACACTACATAATTACAGCCTGAATTTAAAATACAGTAGATTCAATGTAGATATTTTGTTACTGGCCTACAAGCAATACCCCATAATTTCAAAGTGGATTTATGTTCCATTCCATTTTTCTAAATATTACAAATTAATTAAAAATGAAAAGCTGAAATTTCTTGAGTCAATAAGTATTCAACCCCTTTGTTATAGCAAGCCTAAATAAATTCTGGAGTAAAAATGTGCTTAAGAAGTCACATAATAAGTTGCATGGACTCACTCTGTGTTCAATAATAGTTTTTAACATGATTTTTTATGACTACCTCATCTCTGTACCCATGCATACAATTATCTGTAAGTTCCCTCAGTCGAGCAGTGCATTTCAAACACAGATTCAACAAAGACCTGGGAGGTTTTCCAATGCCTCGCAAAGAAGGGCACCTATTGGTAGATGTGTAAAGATTTTTAAAAAGCAGACATTGAATATCCCTTTGAGCATGGTGAAGTTATTAACTACACTTTGGATGGTGTATCAATACACCCAGTCACAAAGATACAGGAGTCCTTCCTAACTGAGTTAATGGAGAGGAAGGAAACTGCTCAGGGATTTCACCATGAGGCCAAAGCAGACGTTAAAACAGTAAAAGTTGAATGGCTGTGATAGCAGAAAACTGAGGATGAACGAACAACATTGTAGTTACTCCACAATACTAACCTAATTGACAGAGTGAAAATAAGGAAGCCTGTACATCAGAGGAGGCTGGTGGGAGGAGCTAAAAGAGGACAGGCTCATTGTAATGTCTAGAATTGAATAAATGGAATGGCGTCAAACATGTGGTTTCCATTTGGTTGATGTGTTTGAACCCGTTCCATCAATTCCATTCCAGTCTTTGCATTGATTCATTCACTGTTCATTTAGCGCTTGCAAACACATGGAGACCTAATCATGCGCCACACTGAGCACATATATGCAGCACTCACAGTGGATTGTCTTCAGGCATGTATTGGTGAGATGAGATGCAATATGGTCTAGCGGTTGAGAAATGCTCATAAACTCATAAATTGCCAGACAGTGATGTGCTCTGGGCCAGGAATTCCCTGCACTCCATGAAACTTCTCTTCTCCATTGAACTGAGGTTAAAATTATTCTGCATATCAGAATATATCATATCAGAGGTATGTATATCCTGCTATTTGTTTATTTTAAAATGTGTAACTTTGAGAGCATTATATGACAGTGGCAAGTCTAATCTCCACTAGAGCTGGGCGATATGGACAAAAATCCATATTACAATAAATTGCCTGAATTGATGCAATAACGATAAATAAACCTATAAGTTAATAACATTAATGTGCGTCAGTTTTTTAAAAACATCCTCTAAACTACTACTAGTTTGATGGTTGTAGCCATCAATTGTCCCATTAACAATCACCCATATTAGTAAACTTATTTCATTTCAAACTTTACATTTCTCTAATATAGGCTACTTATCGTAATGAACAATATCAGCAAAATTCCTGCGATAAGTGATCAGTATTGTCGGTGTCGATCATTTTCATTTTTTTTTAAGTCCCTATTCTTATTCTCTACTGAGTCAAAGTTTTTGAGCAGCATTCTCTACTGAGTCAAAGTTTTTAAGCCAAGTTAATAAACAGATCACCGACCATTTCGAATCCCACCGTACCTTCTCCACTAGGCAATCTGGTTTCCGAGCTGGTCATGGGTGCACCTCAGCCACGCTCAAGGTCCTAAACGATATCATAACCACCATCGATAAAAGACAGTACTGTGCAGCCGTCTTGATCGACCTGGCCAAGGCTTTTGTCCTGGCCAAGGCTTTCGAGGTGTCAATCACCTCATTCTTATTGGCAGACTCAATAGCCTTGGTTTCTCAAATGACTGCCTCGCCTCATTCCCCAACTACTTCTCAGATAGAGTTCAGTGTGTCAAATCGGAGGACCTGTTGTCCGGACCTCTGGCAGTCTCTATGGGGGTGCCACAGGGTTCAATTCTCGGGCCGACTCCTTTGTCTGTATATATCAATGATGTCGCTCTTGCTGCTGGTGATTCTCTGATCCACTGCTTTTAACTGTTTTTAAATGCTAGTAAAACTAAGTGCATGCTCTTCAACCGATTGCTGCCCACACCCTCCCGCCCGACTAGCATCACTACTCTGGACGGTTCTGACCTAGAATATGTGGACAACTACAAATACCTAGGTGTCTGGCTAGACTGTAAACTCTCCTTCCAGACTCACATTAAGCATCTCCAATCCAAAATTAAATCTAGAATTGGCTTTCTATTTCGCAACAAAGCCTCCTTCACTCATGCCGCCAAACATATCCTCGTAAAAATGACCATCCTACCAATCCTTGACTTCGGCGATGTCATATACAAAATAGCCCCCAACACTCTACTCAGCAAACTGGATGTAGTCTATCACAGTGCCATCCGTTTTATCACCAAAAGCCCCAAATACTACCCACCACTGCGACCTGTATGCTCTCATTGGCTGGCCCTCACTACGTATCCATCGCCAAACCCACTGGCTCCAGGTCATCTATAAGTGTTTGCTAGGTAAAGCCCCGCCTTATCTCTGCTCACTGGTCACCATAGCAACACCCACCCATAGCACACACTCCGGGCAGGTATATTGCACTGGTCATCCCCAAAGCCAACACTTCCTTTGGCCGTCTTTCCTTCCAGGTCTCTGTTGCCAATGACTGGAACCAATTGAAAAAATCTCTGAAGCTGGAGTCTTATAACTCCCTCCCTAACTTTAAGCATCAGCTGTTTGAGCAGCTTACTGATCACTGTACCTGTACACAGCCAATCTGTAAATAGCACACCCAACTACCTCATCCCCATATTATTACTTACCCTCTTGTTCTTTTGCACCCAAGTATCTCTACTTGCACGTTCATCATCTGCACATCTATCACTCCAGTATTAATGCTAAATTGTAATTATTGTACATAGACGTTTCTATTTTTATTTTATTTTGTGTTATTGACTGCACATTTGTTTGTGTGTAACTCTGTGTGGTTTTTGTCGCACTGCTTTGCTTTATCTTGGCCAGGTCGCAGTTGTAAATGAGAACTTGTTCTCAACTGGCCTACCTGGTTAAATAAAGGTGAAATTAAAAGAATATAAAAAAGAATGAGTGCATACAAAATGCATGAGTAGGCCTATCAATCTGCTGGGCCAACACAGTGATATTTTTTCTTGAAGAACTTGAGTTGCTCTTTCACGTGCCTCATGCAGTTCATTGTAACAACTTTGAGAGATGAATACCAATAGAGGAGATCATGTCTGGTGTTTTTTATGTCCTGCCATTTCATTAAACTTGCCCATTGGCAAAATACAGTGAGGCAAAAAAGTATTTAGTCAGCCACCAATTGTGCAAGTTCTCCCACTTAAAAAGATGAGGGAGGCCTGTAATGTCACCATAGGTACACTTCAACTATGACAGACAAAATGAGAAGGAAGGAAGGAATCACATTGTAGGATTTTTAATGAATTTATTTGCAAATTATGGTGGAAAATAAGTATTTGGTCACCTACAAACAAGCAAGATTTCTGGCTCTCACAGACCTGTAACTTCTTCTTTAAGAGGCTCCTCTATCCTCCACTCGTTACCTGTATTAATGGCACCTGTTTGAACTTGTTATCAGTATAAAAGACACCTGTCCACAACCTCAAACAGTCACACTCCAAACTCCACTATGGCCAAGACAAAAGAACTGTCAAAGGACACCAGAAACAAAATTGTAGACCTGCACCAGGCTGGGAAGACTGAATCTGCAATAGGTAAGCAGCTTGGTTTGAAGAAATCAACTGTGGGAGCAATTATTAGGAAATGGAAGACATACAAGACCACTGATAATCTCCCTCGATCTGGGGCTCCACGCAAGATCTCACCCCGTGGGATCAAAATGATCACAAGAACGGTGAGCAAAAATCCCAGAACCACATGGGGGGACCTAGTGAATGACCTGCAGAGAGCTGGGACCAAAGTAACAAAGCCTACCATCAGTAACACACTATGCTGCCAGGGACTAAAATCCTGCAGTGCCAGACATGTCCCCCTGCTTAAGCCAGTACATGTCCAGGCCCGTCTGAAGTTTTCTAGAGAGCATTTGGATGATCCAGAAGAAGATTGGGAGAATGTCATATGGTCAGATGAAACCAAAATATAACTTTTTGGGAAAACTCAACTCGTCGTGTTTGGAGGACAAAGAATGCTGAGTTGCAGCCAAAGAACACCATGTATCCACCCCCATGTGAAGCATGGGCATTGAAGATGAAACGTGGCTGGGTCTTTCAGCATGACAATGATCCCAAACACACCGCCCGGGCAAAGAAGGAGTGGCTTCGTAAGAAGCATTTCAAGGTCCTGGAGTGGCCTAGCCAGTCTCCAGATCTCAACCCCATAGAAAATCTTTGGAGGGAGTTGAAAGTCTGTGTTGCCCAGCAACAGCCCCAAAACATCACTGCTCTAGAGGAGATCTGCATGGAGGAATGGGCCAAAATACCAGCAACAGTGTGTGAAAACCTTGTGAAGACTTAGAGAAAACATTTGACCTCTGTCATTGCCAACAAAGGGTATATAACAAAGTATTGAGATAAACTTTTGTTATTGACCAAATACTTATTTTCCACCATAATTTGCAAATAAATTCATAAAAAAATCCTACAATGTGATTTTCTGGATTTTTTTTTCTCATTTTGTCAGTCATAGTTGAAGTGTACCTATGATGAAACTTACAGGCCTCTCATCTTTTTAAGTGGGAGAACTTGCACAATTGGTGGCTGACAAAATACTTTTTTGCCCCACTGTATGTACATGCTTGTGATGTCAGAAAAATCATTTGATTGGGTGATATCAAACAGATGCGTGGAACTTCCTTAGAACTGGAATGACGCATGCCATTGTGTACTGTGTTCTGTCATATTGTCAATGCCATTGAAATATACTGTATATTATATTCAGTATACCAGTAGGCATTTTTGTCACCATACCAACTGAGCAGCGAACATCTTGCTCACATGCAGTCTTGGTTGTGATCTTTGTGTTGTGTTGATAGTGGGTGTCATGAATCATGTAATAACTTTATTCAATTTCAGATATTTCTACGAACATTATACAGAATGAACCTAAAATCAATACAGATGTAAAGGATATGTTTTTATTTATTTATTTTTTACAACCAAATCTTATATTTAAATGGAAATTGGATGTTGTAGGGTCCAGACAACTTTTTTTGTGATTTCACATGTTTGAGAAACTTACAGCCAACAACAAATCACTTTCTCATCTGTTTTGTGTATTATGGGGCCCCCGAAAAAGCATGAACAAAGGCTCCAGAAACAAGCAAATACGTCCTCTTAGAAAAAAAACTAAGCTCTCAGTATAGTGACGCAGTTCTTTAGATGTTGTACACAAATTGTCATTCCAAACTTTATCCGCAATGTTATATTCCCTTTTGCACAACTCGAGCTGTTTCCCCTATCCAGCTGTTCCATTCTCCATGTAGCCTGCTGCTACAGGTATCTGCCAAAATAAAGGAAACACCAACTTAAAGCATTTTAATAGCACGTTGGGACACCACGAGACGCAAGAACAGCTTCAATGTGCCTTGGCATAGATTCTACAAGGGCCTGGAACTTCCTGTGTGTAAGAATCCATGTTTTCAGTACACTTTGTATCCATCATTTACTCAAGTGTTTCCTTTATTTTGGCGGTTACCTGTAAAATGGACAGAAATGTATCGCTCGAGCCACAACAAGGCGTCTATAATGTTGTGGACAATTTTCGGAATGGCACAATTTCATATGTAAAATATCTAAAAGACCTGCATCACTATACTGACAAAAAAAGGAAGCATTTGTCTTTGGAGCCTTTGTTCGTGTTTTTTCAGGGCCCCTATACTACACAACAAGAAGATGAGATTTGCTGTTTGGGGCAAGTTTCTCAAAAACATGTGAAATCACACAAAAGGTGTCTGGACACTTCTATAAGATGACATTTACATCAGAAATAGAGATGTTGTTGTAAAAACGACTTCTCCTTTAATCTGTATAGAATTTACAGATGTAATCTGTATTGACAGGTGTTTTATCAAATGAATGCTACTTTGCCCAAAGCACATTCAGAATCTGCTGCGTCTTTGGGAATCTTCAGGAAGTGATGAAGGAACACATCACATGTCCAGGTAATGTTTTACATTAAAGTACACAATTGATGTAATGACAAAGCACAGGGCTCTCAAAAAGACCTGCCCAGTTTCATTGTTTTGATCTGAGCAGATTTCCCCGCTCTGATTTGAAGAGAAGAGCAATTCATCCTTCTAACACCTTACCCGGTGGGATGGTAAACCCAGGAGGCAGTTGAATGGTCGTCTGTGGTTGTTGGGGGGGTCTGACAATCAGCTGGGGGGCTACAGTCCTTTGAGCCGCTGGGACTCCCGGTCGAAGCAGAGGCTGTATAGCTGTGGCCACAGCCGGTGACGCTGGCCTTACCATTCCAACAGTTGTTGTTTGTCCAACAACATTGACAGCAGGATTTGCCATGACATGACTTGCAGTAGTCGCCGCTGCTATGTTGGAAACAGCAGAGGGAGAGGAAACAGAGTTTATTACGGAATTGACAACACCTAACGGACTGGACATTACTATTTTGGACTGTACGGGAGCGTCCGACTTCGCTTCAGAACCCTCTTTTTTGTGGTTCACTTGTGAAGCTGCTGCACAGGTGATCGGTCCTATCGCGCCTTGTTTAACCAAGGCCGAGACGGTAGTGCCATTTCCATTATGTGCAATGCTCGCTACAATGTGACTTGGTAGTCTTTGCAAAGCAATAGTAGGAGTCCCCTTATCCAGGGGAATCGCTGATTGAGTTGAAGAAATTCTGGAGTTAGATAAAGTGAAATTCGTCGTATTTACACAAGATGTAACGTCAACGGTCCGACTTGAGTTTGCTGCACTTGCACTGCTAATCAACGCAGCAGTTCCCGCCGCAGGGGGATTATTCCTTGACGTTACCGCTCCTCCGCTACCGTTCAAACTCTGACTTCCCACGGATGCACTCCGTAACGATGCAGTTATACGTTTTCTTGGATGCTCGACAATGTCTGTTGATGTCTGACCTGAAGCCAGAGCGGAACCTCGGCTGGTGGTGGTGCTGCTGATGCTGTTGACAGGCGGAGAAGTTGCTACACCACCAAATGCAGGTAGTGTTGTGATAGATGATGTTCCATGTGATTGCAAACCGCTCTTGGTAGCGTTTACTCCAGTCCCTGAAGTGGTGGAAGCTTCCTCAAAGGACGGAATAGAACTCAGCGAAGAAGATGTAACAGTTTTCTCTAAGCTAATTTCTTTAGAGTTTATCTCCTGGTGCATCCCAGCTTTATGTTGTCCTTGTTGCTGCTGTACTAGTGTAGTACCCAGTTGGGCTGTTAGCGTTTTCCCTAAGTGATGGTTTGCAGTGAATGTAGACCCAGCACCTCTGTTTTCCGACTGAGTATCTGCAGGGTTGCTTTGTCCAACAAGTTGTGACTCCAAAGAGCCCACTAAATCGCTCACAGCTTTTTCATCCACCTCAGAAAATAGCATATCTTCCAGTGGGTCGGAGGTGCTCGCCATCTTTGATCATAGATCGCTGTCTAAAAAAAGTGTAAATGAGTGAAATGCGCATGCGTGTTACTAGGCATTGTGGGAATTAATCTGACGTCAAAGAGCCAATATTTATGGTTGTTTTTTTCAAATTTCATTGATTAATAAATGTATTACTAAACAAAATACTGTAAGGAAATTGTTTAGCACGTTACATTTCAGCACGTAATAAAGTGGGAGTTCTCACAGAAACTCAGAAACCTCACATTTTATTATGGCAATGAAAATAGGCTTTAGTCTGGGAGAGTAGCATATGGTCCCTAGGACATATTTTAGAGATTTTATTTTGACACTTGCCACAGACACGACTGGAAATACTTAGTAGTTTCCGCACCAAATAATTTCACCTTCACCTAATTTCACCTATCAAGGTTTGTTGCTTCGGCTAGCTGTGGCTGGCTGCTGGTTTGTTAGAATTGCTGGAAGGACATTTTGTTATATTAAGCAGATTGCAACTGCACCCTTGCATTTATTGCAGATTACATTAAAATACATGATACATGTGTGGAAACTGCTTAATTAAACAAACGTTGTCTTTTTATGTATTTTATGCATACGGGGTGGGCGAGAGAGATGGGCGATAAGGTATCCAGTGGCAGCGATGGAAAATGTACATAAACTGTAGTTGGCAGTCTCAGATCTAGGATCAGTTTGCCCTCTCCCAATCCCAGAAAGTATCCAGAAGGGAGAGAAACACAAAACTAACCTTAGATCAGTAATCTTTGAAAGGTAGCAATGATCCCGTGAAAACTCGCGATATCTACGGTTGACAGAGACGATTTCCCACCATTCTTTGCGGTGAGGCAAGGCATCATAAGAAAACGGCCATGTCGTTGTGCTAGCAAATTGGTGGAAGAACGAACGAGCAATACTCTTTGTTAGAAGTGTGCAAACAGGACTAAATAACGTAGCTAGCTACTTTCCATATACTTTTGGAAGATCTATATTTATTTCCCACACTCAAATAAAAAGGAAGACGGTATGAGTGGAGGGACACCCTACATCGGGAGTAAAATTAGCCTAATCTCGAAGGCCGAGATTCGCTATGAGGGAATTTTATACACAATTGACACCGAAAATTCGACTGTTGCCCTCGCCAAAGGTAAGCTAAAACGTATACCTTGCAATCAAATAAGTCGATAAATTGAAAACACCGTTTTTTTAACTAGCAATGTGGTGCAGGCATTTAGTCTGTCACTGTCAAATTCTTTACAATGCTAGTTAGCATAGCTAGTAGCTAGCTTTGTCGAATGCGTAATCATGCGTGTGGCAGGCTAGTTTAAGTTAGCAGAGCTGATTTAACTAGCCCGTTTCACTGCAAACGCTCTGGCCTGTTTCATTCATGCTTTGTTGGTGCATTGTTTAGCTGACCGGTTTATCACTTCAGCTAACTTGCACGATTAGATAGTAAACGTTAATGTGGGCGGGAAATCGGCTAGATAAAATGCTAACGATGTTGACCTTAATTTGATGGCTAGAAAGTGCAAGTTAGCTAACTAGCGACCGTTCTATTGTTGTTCCTCCAGTGGCAGCTAGCTGCCTGTTTGCACTGGTATGTGCATGCGCTCACTTGCGTTCTTTGTTTACGTCCTGCACGGTGTTTCATTTTGTCAATACTAGACTGTACAATGAATGGTGGATGATCTGGCAGGCAATCAATGTAATTTGTCTCTGCATTTGTTTATCCAAACAGTCCGCTCCTTTGGCACTGAGGACCGCCCTACTGACAGGCCAATTCCACCACGGGATGAAGTCTTCGAGTACATAATATTCAGAGGGAGTGACATCAAGGACCTGACTGTTTGCGAGCCACCAAAAGCCACCAGCTCCCTGCCTCAGGACCCTGCCATTGTTCAAGTAAGCAGGACATTGATCTAGTCAATGATTCATTGGGAAATGTATTTGCTGTTTACATACTTAATAGTTCTGTATATGGTTGTCTAACATTTTGTTTTCCCCAGTCCTCTATTGGATCCACCAATGCTCCACCCCCATCATTCCAGTCTGTGGGCTCATATGCACCCTTTAGCGGCAGGGCTCCTGTCCCCCCTTACAGCCAGTTTAACCCCAGCCCCCTGGTGTCCCAGCAGTTTGGAGTTGTCGGTGGAGGTTGGTACATTCATCTTGTTGCTTTGCCATTCTATCATCTCTGAGATGTCTGAAATGAAGAATGATCTTGAAAGCTCTTGTATTGTCAGTGTGTAATGCAATGCTGTTGGAGCTAGTACTTTTTTCTTTAGCATATCTGCCTCTCAATATCATGCAATTTTATGTTCTATGCAGTATCTTGCTTGCAGTTAACATCAGTGGAGAACTGCACTTCTTGCATTATTATAATCACACAACCTGCCTTTGATCATGACTCTGTTCCAGTGCATTACACAAGAAATTGGACTATGGTGTCTTCTATATGGGGGGAGTTGTGTTAAGAGCCCCAGCGCTCGGTCTGAACAGTAACATGTCACTTGTGGTACGGTTTTGGAGGCATAAGGATCTTATCTTTAATATCAGTGAGAAATAATAATTAAAGGTTAAAGTGATACACCTTTTTTATTGGTTTAGTGTTCCCACATGGCCATATCTCCATGTTACAGCGTGTGTTTATGGAAGACAGAGGCACTACCTGTGCTAATTAGCTATCTGGCATACTCCAAACGCCTGTGTGTAACTGTAGAAGGTTGCCAGAAATGTCACACTGAAAAATACTGTTTGCTTCAATGGTGATAAAGCTGGTTAAAAGTGTACAGTAAGTGTATATTTTGCAGTTGTGAAATGATTTTGAAAGTAAAGGGATTTGTTTCTAGAACCGAATTGCAATTTTTTATTGATTTCATGTTTAAATTGAGTGTATGGGGCTCCCGAGTGGAGCAGAGGTCTAAGGCACTGCATGAGTGCTAGAGGTGTTACTACAGTCCCAGCTTCATATGTGCCACAACCGGCCGTGGTCGGGAGTCCAATAGGACCGCTCGTAATTGGCCCAGCGTCATCCGGGTTTGGGGATGGGTTTGGCCAGTGGGGCTTTACTTGACTCATTGCACTCTAGTGACTCTTTGTGGTGGGCCGGGTGCCTGCAGGCTCACCACCTATGCCAGTTTCCAGCAGGGGAGGCTGACACATTGGTACGGCTGGCTTCCGGGTTAAGCTGGCGGGTGTTAAGGAGCGCAGTTAGGTGGACGCATGACTTCGCCTCTCCCGAGCCCATTGGGGCGCTGCCGCGATGAACCAAGATCGAATAATTGGGGAGAAAAGGGGGTAAAATAATATATATATTTATATTGCTTATTTGGCTGTGTTGGCTGCCAGAGCCAGTCTACCTTTTAAATATATCATATAATGTCCTTGGACCTTAAAGAGTAACAGTTGGCTCCTTAAAGATAAACTTCTCCTTAATGCAACTGCTGTGTCCGATTTCAAAAAAGCACACCATGAGATAATCTTGAGTACAGCGCTCAGCCGCCAAAACAAGCCATACATACACCTGCCAGGTTGTGGAGTCAACAAAAGTCAGAAAAGGCGTTATAAATATTCACTTACTTTTGATCTTCACCGGAATGCACTACCGGGAATCCCAGTTCCACAATAAATGTTTGTTTTGTTCGATAAGTCCAACTTTGTCCAAATACCTCCTTTTTGTTCGTGTTTAGTTCACAAATGCACAAAGCGCAGGCACTAAGTCCAGATGAAAAGTCAAAAAGGTTCCATTAAAGTTTGCAGAAACATGTCAAACGATGGATGTATATAATCAATCTTTAGGATGTTTTTATCATAAATCTTCAATAATATTCCAACCGGACAATTCCATTGTCATTAGACAGGGAACGGAGCTCACGCCACGTGTAAACAACTCATTGCTTTCAGCTGAGCCACTTACTCAGAGTGCTCTTATTCTCTCTCCTTTCACAATAGAGGCCTGAAACAACTTTCTAAAGACTGTTAACATCTACTTGGCAGCATTAGGAAGTGCAATCTGAGCCCATTTACACTGGATATTGGATTGGCAATCACTTGAAAAACGACAAACCTCAGATTTCCCACTTCCTGGTTGGATTTTTCTCAGGTTTTTGCCTGCCATATGAGTTCTGCTATACTCAGACATCATTCAAACAGTTTTAGAAACTTCAGTGTTTTCTATTCAACTCTACTAATAATATGCATATCCTAGCTTCTGGGCCTTAGTAGCAGGCAGTTTACTCTGGGCATGCTTTTCATCCGGATGTGAAAATACTGCCCTCTAGAGGTAAACAGTACATCTTGGGCTAAACCCTGCCTTATCCCCTAGGTCGCATCAGTCCCCAGCTGGACACTCTGAGGAAGAGCCCTTCCATGGAGCAGGCAGTGCAGACTTCCCCCACCACTGCCCCTGCTGCACCAGTGGGACAAAGGGGCCCAACTGGCCCATCAGCCAGGCCCATCACTACCCTGGGCAACCAGAAGCCTCCAGACATCCTGGAACAGAGGAGGGGTGAGGCTGTAGCCAGGCTTGGCCTGAATGTCCACAATGTACTGCTATCACACAGACTAGTCTACATTGCCTGTTGAGAACAATTGCTTGATTGCCTATCTCTCTAAGTGAAGAACCTGGCCATATGGCTTTCTAGTTTAGAATATTGTTGCTCTTGACTGATATGCCAAAATAATTGTGAGTTTGGTCTTTTTATTTTTGTGCTTTTTTTAGGCCCTGAGGTTCAGAAAATACCCAGAACTGATTCTGAGCAAGGTGGTGGCGACAACCGGAATCACCGTCAATGTGGTGAGTTGGTTCTCATGAAATACCAGTGTACTTGCTAACCTGTTTTAAGCTCTCGCCCTAGCTTCTGTTGTACACTGGCTTACTAGTGTTAATGTGCCCATGTTTTTCTGTCAAAATAAGATCTATACGCATTCAAACTAAATATAATTTAAAGGTTGCTTTGCTATTGTTTGTCTGACTCTGCTGTCTTGTCTTCCCAGCCGGTGGTCCTCCCCCTCAGCGCCGTGGTCGTGGAGGTGGTCACCGTGGAAGAGGCCGTTTCAACCCACACAGGGACGGTCCCATGAAGTTTGATCAAGACTTTGACTTTGAGACTGCCAACGCTCAGTTCAACAAGGAGGAGATTGAAAAAGAGTTTCAGAGCAAACTCAAACTGAAAGGTACTATTTGTAATTATTATAGCATGTTCCATGCAGCAGTAATGTCATGGCCTAGCCTGGGTTCCTACCTAAATTCCCAGGCTGCCACTGTTGACTTGGAACTTGTCCATTTTTGTGTACTCTTTTTATCCTCTTATCTTAATCCAAGTTTATGAAGAAATGTTGTACCCCTTTTTTAATTGTCTAACATAGACGACAAGCCTGATAAACCAGAGAAGGCTCTTAATGGAGATGAGAAGGCAGATTCTGGAGTGGAGACCCAGAACAGTGAAGGCAATGCTGAAGAAGAGGAACCTGTGGTGGCCAACGTTTACTACGACAAGACTAAGTCCTTCTTTGATAACATTTCTTCTGATGATACAAGGCATGTCCCTTTTGCTCTCTTAAACTATTAACTATTTTTATTTGTGCTTTGTGGTATTGATAGTGTCTCATACTAATTGAAATCCAAAGCATGTCGGTTAGGTTAGTCTTTGGCATTAATGGTCTCATTTTGTATTTACAGGAAAGCAGCTGAGCGATCTGGCGGTTCAGGATTCCCAAGAAGGCAGACTTGGGCTGAGGAGAGGAGGATGAATTCGGAGACCTTTGGCATTCCACTGAGGCACAACCGAGGCCGAGGAGGCTTCAGAGGAAGTCGTGGCGGCGTGGGCTTCCGTGGGGGCAGAGGGCGTGCCATGAGCAGAGGTTCCTTTGGACCCACCCGCGGGGCCCCACCCGGCTTCAGGGGAGGATTCCGAGGAAGCAGCAGAGGTGGCCGGGAGTTCGTTGAATATGAATACAGGGTAAATCATTCCGTACACCACATGTAAAAATATTGGTGATTTTATATTTTATTATTCCAAAGTTAAATGTACATAAACACACACTCGCAACAAAGGACAGGACAACCCAACATCACACTTATAATGCAAGTAAAGTTCAATATGATGCAAGACTTTGTCTCGATATTATTAAAGGCTGGATGCGTGTTCAAGTCTAAACATGTTTTGCTTTATTCCAGAAGGATAACAAAGTGGCCGCGTAGTGCACCAGAGAGATGGATCCACCAAGAATTGTAGCCCTTCATGGTCCAGAAATATTTGTCAAGATTGACATACTCTGTAAATTTCCCACCAGCACTGGGGTTGACTGCTTGATTTCAACGGGTGTGAATGCAGTTTCTTTACCAATGTCATTTTTTTTCTCCCAAAAATACAACAAAGGATTATAATGTGCTTTTGAGAATTTGAGCATTGTTTGATATTATACAGTAATCAGAGGGACAAGAACTTGTGTAAATATTGTACTCCAGTGGAATTATTCAGTATTTTTGCATCTATTTGAGTTCCTTTCTTACTAAAATTGTATTTGATAATGTTGTGTAAAGATGTATGCAGAATCCCGCTGATACTGTGAGTACTTTGATCACTGAAAAATAGCTTTATTTTTGGGGGGATATATCCTGCAATGTACCTTAGGAGCACTAAAATCCTACATAGCCTGTCGGGTCACAGTTTTTGTTTTTTATATTTTCCTAGTCTATTTCTTAGTAGCCGTTTATCCCGTGTTTTGACGTTCTGCTGTACTTTGCCAAGTTTCTTAGAAACTATTGTTTCAGTGTTCCTGCTAAAAGACTAAAATGTAAATGTTCTTGGGGTACATCAAGTAGATAAGTGGTTTACATCATAGGCTCAATTTTGTTGTTGGAGAGCTCCTGCTTTCTAATTAAGGTAGTCAGTTCAGACCTTTAAGCTATTTATACAAGATCGGAGTAGGTCAGACATCCTGAAAACATTTTGGAGCGTTTTCACTAATCGGGATCATTTGTTTTATCATCTTACTGAATATTGAATGAATGTATTTCTACTGCATCACGCTGTTATTTCTGCCCCAAAAATATTTTGTGGTTGCCACTTAACTTCTGGTTTTAGAAATGCATATGAATGAATTGATTCAGAACTTTTGGGATGTGTTCTCTACCCCTAAGCATGCCCTGTGGTTCCCAACACCTGCTAATGCTGGTCACCAACTACAGGTCATGTTGGGAAGGACTGCAGTCCTTGTGATTCAGTGATGGGGTGTGCTGCACATATTTGCTCTGGCATATTTTTGTTAAATGTAGTGTTGGTGACTATAGCTCTTTTTAGTGTAGTCAATGTCGTCAAAGGAGGCTTTTCTGCAACAATCATGGCTGAACTTGGAGCATCAGTCATTAGAAATGTCTATCTAGCCTTCATCTCCCCAGCGCTTGAATATGAAATAACTGCCATGTTTTAAATAGCCGCTTAACAAGTGTCTATGGTATTAAATCATTGTTGACCTCTAAATGTTTGCCCTGCAAGAGAAGATGGCTGCTTCTGGCCTAGACTGCTGTGTAACCAGATTGATCTTGTCCCCAGTATGGAATACGACTGGGAGCATTGGGCTACATATTCTGTTTGTTTCAAAACAATTTGCAATTCAACAAGTGTTACTGATGTATGTTGACAATTTTCTAGCAGACAATCTTGCTTTGCCTGATGGTCTATTGGCATGCTTGCCCCTTGTATGGTGTTGCATCTGAAAAAACAATCTGGTGTGCTCAACTCAACAAAGATGCTGGTGTTTTTTGTTTTTCAGTCCCACTAATGCAACTTCAGTGAATAATAGTATCATTCACCAGCTGTATTGACATTGTAGTAGCCTGGCACACAAGTGATTCTAATGTAAGCTTGTCCTGAAAAAAGAACATCCAATTTGTTGAAGTGGCAATATGTTGGGGAGAGTAAGGGCTGTATAACTTGGGCAAAATCTTCAGCCATCAGAGATAATATTCTGCACAACTAGGTTTGAGTTTACATTCATAGATTTATTTTAAGTCCAACTGCTAAATTTACATGAGGTTGAAGGAAACAAATTCACTTGTTGGAAGAAGTTAGATGAAAAGTGGTGAAGTTACTCCAGGCCTTAAAACCAATCTACTAAACTTCTGGAAGAATTCCTAGTGATCCAATTCCAGCATTTGTAATAAACCGCATCGGTGCTTTAAGCTTGCAATGTTTGTCCCTTTCCCCATGCTTGGGGAAGTCTATTGAGCACTGTCTATTGTTCAGCACTTGCAGTTTGGAGGATTGTCCATAAAATCATACCTCTTGAGGCGATTCAGATATTTAATGGGATATTTTCTTTTTTTAAGATAAAGGGATGTGAACTGGATGTTGAGACCAGTGGATAAGGGGGTGGATTTTTCAGATGTTCTCACTTTTTGTCAGTATGTTTGGGAGTGCTAGAAGGAGGGTTATGCATTTATCTCCCTCTCAATTGACCTACAGTATGATGACAATATGTAAGCTATACTATTTGAAAACACTACAAGATAAACCTGATCTAGAACATAAAAAATGTTGGGCAGCTAGGCCAATATATCCTGTAGTTCATAAATGTGCAGTTTGACTGAATTGTTGTACAGATTGATAATACAGAGCAATGTATGGCAGCCTTAGCCTCGTACGAATCATCCTGATCTGTGAGCTCGTGAGATCAGGATGGCTTGTATGGGGCTATGGCAGCCTTACCTTGTGATAAAACACAAAATAATGACTCCGAACAAGGATTATACACAGGAGCCTGGGCAGTTGCAATAACCACATCGGTGTAAGGTCCAGAGCTAATTTGAGATTTCAAACTACATATTACCTACATATTGCTGTAAAGTTTTGATTACATTAGTTACTTCTTCCGACCTCTGGAATAATAAAGCCAGATATTGTTTCTAAATAAAGCAGTTGAACAGCATGGTGTACTTCAAGTGGGCCGACCCTCTGCAGACAGGTTTTTACTCTATAAAAATAAACAATTGTTCAATAGCCATCTCCTTGTTTTTATTATATTGACAGTCGAGTTGCCTTCCAAGAATTGTGGACACTACTCAGTTCACATATTTTTCAAGATTTTAGGCGAAATGAAATTATTGCCTTCTAGCAAACCTTCCAGGCTCATAGCATCTGTGTATGTCATTTTTTTAGGGCTTTTCAGTTACTATTTGAAATATGTTTATGGTCATGGTATTTTATAGAGAAGGGGGAACATGTATATGTAGCTTGAAAATGTATTTAAGTTATATTTTTTATAGACATGCTTCTGTAGAAAGCATTGGGTTGACTTTTTCTGAAGTTTCATTAGATTTTGACATGCGCACTAGCACGGGCACGGGACGTTTTTTCACTTCGCTCCCTAGCTACTTCTCGTCCTACCCTGAGTCCTACTCCTGTCCAAAACAACTGGACAGATGAACTTGATATAGCAGGAAGCATCAATTAGCCTATCCACAGATTATCAGGATTCTATATCAGGGTAAAGACAAGGGACTGGATTGAAATTGAACGGGCAAATGTTCGACTAAAATGAACGAAAATCCCTGTTTCCACTAGTTACCATAGCCACAAAGTCTGGATGGCTATATCGTAAAAATCATGAAAACAGAAATTGGCCTTTGGGTCATAATTTAAAGTTCGGGTTAGGCATAAGATTAGCGGTGAGGTTAAGATGTGGAACACCGTTTTGGTCTTAAAGCACGTGGTCAAAACGCGATCTTTTTAATGCTATGTGTGTAAAGTAAACATCTCCACGCGTCAAAGAAGGGCGTGCAAATGTGCTTGCAGGTGGTTTAACATGTGCTAAATAAACGTCTGCAAGCGGCCCTGCGCACGTTAAATTAACGCCTACAGCTGCTAAATATACATCCACTCACGCTAATTTAACGCGTTCTTTAATATGCAATTTTACTAGCTTCTCCTTTCAAACAGATTTCACAGTTTGAAGGAACTTCCTTTTCCACTGCAAACAGATTTTGATATTTAGCTAACGCCGGTAGTCTCGAACTCCGGCCATATTATATTGTAATGACCAGACTAGATCATAAAGGAACAATTGTCCAGTGTCGTGGAAATTTCCTCTATTTACCAAATCATGAGAGCAAACCACACACAAGTCAGAGTTAGTTATCAAAGTCCATCTTTAATTATATGAGCTCTATCACGACCCTGTGACTCTCAGATCAATTCAGTGTCTATCAATGAATTCTCTGAGAGTCCCTTAAACATTGCAGCTGAGATCCTTTAATAGCAAAAAACACACATAGTCAGACAGCATAGACATAATAAATCGTTCAGCTTTGTCTCCTAAACTATGTTATTTTCTCAAACTCAGAACAATAAACCAATCATCCATATCAACAGGCATATATCAAATCCATCCTATCTTGACAAGATCACAGAGACACACTGACTGGCACACAGACATTGTGGAGCCAAGAGATACACGCTTGACCTCTCCCCTCTCTCCGGCCCAAGCAACTTAGTCTTGACATAGAACAGATACTGCAACCCCGACACAGTATTATACAAAAATAACATTCTGATGAGAAGTAACTTACAAACATATGATGAATATAAAACATCTTACCTATGTTACCAACCAATTCTGTTACCAACCAATTCCTGTCCCGGTGCAGTGCCACCTTTCTCCCCCTGGGAGGAAGCTGCACCAGGTAAACAACCTCCCCTACCCTCTCCAGGACGCTGCAGGGTCCCACTTAGTGACTGTCCAACTTGGGGCATCTGCCTTTTTTCCTTAGGGAGCTGTAGTAGACCCAGACCAGCTCCCCAGCCACAAAGTGCCTTCCCCGGGTGTGCACGTCATAGTTCCTCTTCTGTCTCACACCTGCATTCAACGGCTGCACTCTGGCGAAGGTGTGGGCTGTCTCCAGGCGGTCCTGGAGTCTCCGGGCATACTCCGGCCCAGGGGGAACATGAGGGCTATCCGTGGGTCGACGCCATCTCCGCAGGGGTGTGGATCTCTCTCCCCAGCATGAGGAGGGCAGGCGGGCAGGAGGTGGAGTCTTGGACAGCGGAGCGGCATGCCATGAGGACCATAGGCAGGTGCTACACTGTTGTTTGGCAGAGACGATGGCCAACTGCTGTCCAAGCGTTTTGTTGAAGCGCTCCACAAGGCCATAACTTTGAGGATGGAGAGGAGTTGTATCCGTCTTGTGCATACCCAGCCTCTCACACATGGTGGCGAACACACGGGACTCAAAGTTTCTGCCTTGGTCGCCGTGGATGGACTCCGCAACTCCAAACCTGCTGAACATCCTGCTGTCAGGGCGTCGACGATGGTCTCTGCCTCCTGGTCAGACAGAGCATAGGCCTCAGGCCATTTTGTGAAATAGTCCATGGCCGTGAGCTCCCAGATGTTTCCACTGTCTGTGGTAGGAAACGGCCCAACTACATCCACTCCCACCCTCTCCATGGGAGACCCCACTGGGAACTGTTGGAGCTCAGCATGAGAGCGGCCTGGGGGGTCCTTTCTCGCTGTGCAGTTGTCACAGGCCTCCATATCCCTCTTGTGCTGCCCCAGTAAAAGTCCTGACGGAGGCGGCGCAGTGTTTTTGTGACCCTAAAGTGTCCAGTCCCCACCCCCCCATGAGTACTCTGGAGCACAGCCTCCCGCAGTGCTTTTGGGGCCACCACCTCTCCTCTCCCGTAGCTGACTCCTTCCATGCCTGCCGTAGCACGCCATCAGCCTCTCAAACTTTGACCACACCCCTTTGGTCGCGAGTGTGAGAGCTGTCACCTCTTCCCACGGAGGCCTCACCTGCGTCTCTACCCACTGTAGCACTGGCTGTAGGTCTGTGTCCCGTCCCTGCTGCTGCTGCCCCCATTCAGCCACGTTGACAGTCTGCAGCCCCACAGCAGACAGGCCCACTCCCCCGAAACACTGTGGCACAGACCCCCTCCTCTGCACACAGCTCTCTCTCAAGTTCTTCTCTCCGTCTTCAGTGGCGGCAGCCGTCTGCAGAACAGGGCCGACGGGACATGGCGTCGGCGTTGGAGTGGCGTGCCCCTGCCCTGTGCACCACTGTGAAGTCATACGGCTGAAGCTCCTCCAACCAGCGAGCCACCTGTCCCTCTGGCTCTCTGAAAGACATGAGCCACTGGAGAGCAGAGTGGTCAGTCCTTACAGTAAATGGCAGGCCACCCAGGTAGTACTTGAATTGTTTGACGGAAGCCACAACAGCCAAGAGCTCCATCCGGGTGACACAGTAGCGGCGCTCATGTTTGCTGAAGTACGCCACCACTCTCTCCCCCTCTGGCCACACCTGGGCCAGCATCCCACCCATGCCCACATTGCTTGCGTCTGTGTCCAGGATAAAGGGCAAGGTGAGGTCAGGGGGGGAAAGCACGGGGGCCTCGATCAGTGCACGTTTGAGGGTGTTGAAGGCCTCCTCACACTCCACTGTCCAAGTGAAGGCCTTGTCCTTCGGCAGCAGGCGGTTCAGGGGAGCAGCGACGCTTGAGAAGCCCCGTACAAACCTCCTGTAGTACGAGGCCAGGCCCAGGAAGCTCTTCAGCTGACGCTGGTCGTGGGGGTGGGCCAGTCTCAGACAGCCCACACCTTGTCCTCCATGGTGCTGATCCCCTCCTTCCCCACTCGGTGGCCCAAGGGTGGAGCTTCAGACCTGCGGCAGCCACCCTCTCCATCACACGCTGTAGTGCCACCAGGGCTGACTGGAAGGTGCTGCCATGGGCCAGGATGTCATCGAGGTATACCAGACACTGCTGTCGGGGGATGCCATCCAGCACCCTGTCCATCAAACGCTCAAAAGTAGCTGGAGTGTTGCACAGGCCAAAGCACATGACCTTCAACTGCCAGTGTCCTCTGTTAGTGGAGAACACAGTTTTGGCTCTGGCCTCTGGGGAGAGGGGCACCTGCCTGTAGCCACTGCGGAGGTCTAGGGAGGAGAACCAGGAGGACCTCCTAACCAGGTCCAGCGACTCATCGATACATGGTATGGGGTATGAGTCCTTCCTGGTTACCTCATTTAGCCACCTGTAGTCCGCACAGAACCTCAGCTTGCCCCCCTTCTTCGGAACCATGACGACTGGCGCCGCCCAGGGGCTGTCTGAGGGCTCGATGAAGTCTGCCCACTGCATCTCCAACACAGCCTTGTCTGCCGCCTCCTGGTGTGCCAGCGGGATACGGCGGGGACGCATCTTGATGGGTCGATCTCATGCTGCACCAGATGAGTCTGACCCACCTCTTCCTCACTCAGCGCAAAGCTGTCTCTGAATTCAAACAGCAACTGCCACAACCGTTCCTGCTGCTCGGGGTCAAGACCAACACAGTTCCTCAATTTGTAAACTCAATCCCACTTCTGACACCAATGTAATGACCGGACTTGATCATAAAGGAGCAATTGTCCAAACAGAGGATTGAGTTTACGAATTGACGGTTTATTAACCCAACTTCACACAGGCTACTGTTTGGCCGTAGCCCGTGACCTTCTCTTGTGAAGCCCAGACGTAAGAGAAAGAACAATGGCTAAACCTGGTCTTAACTTCCAATGCTCCATCCCCCTGCCCAACCCCCCTCCACGCCACTCCGCCAACCACCAGGATGCCCGGCATCAGAACATTCCAGGCATTCCCATGATTGGCAGATAGCAGGTTGATTGGCATGTCGGACCCCGCGAACACTTGGTACTGTTAAATACAACACAACCAACTAATAACCTAATACATAACACACAGCTGTCTGTGCGGGTCGCTACAATATCATATAGCCTCAAACTTTGCACGGTCATACTGCTAGCCGCAGTGAACAACACCTTCTTGTGTTTTATTAAAAGCCCTGCTGAAAAAACATGTCAACTATAACAGCCACGGAAACGTGTTAATACTGTGTTAATACTGTAATGAAACAGGGAGGGAGCAGGTCGAGGGCTCGAAGTCCAGTGCGCTATCGACTGCCGCAAAAGCATGCTCAGGCGGCAGAGTCGATTTCCGCGCTTATAAATTCAGGGTTGTTACAATACTATCAAGGTAAATTACATACTAGCAAGATTGTTGCTTGAATGCAGAGCCAGGCATACGTAGATTAGACAACGGAGATGCTCAAAATCTAGGTAGTTCTCGATTTTTGGACTACTGTCTTTATTTTGCTTTATCATTGACTTAAGGAAGACAAGCTTCCTAAATGTGACTTATCGGCTAGTACCGAAGCAGGACATGTTTTTGAGTTACATTTTTAGCCCAAAGCCTTGTATTTAAGTAAAACAACAATTTAAGGTAGGCCACTTCTTCAGCCCGACTGGCTTTCGTTTAAATGCTAGCATTAGCTGCGCTAGCTCGGTATTAGCATGAACACAGAAAAGCTCACATAAAGCACATTTGGCTAGTCACAACCTTGTAAAACCTTTGCTAACGTTACATGTCAGCTTTTGAACAGAGTAGACTTTAATGTGCACGTTCACTTTTTGAATATTTATATTCCATCGAAGCTTATTTGGGTAAAATAACTTCCGGCATATACCCAGTACTTCTTCAAAGGAATAGGGTTCCCATTCCTTCCGCTTTATTTTCACACAATTGTGTCTTGCAGAAGGGAACCATGAAGAGGAGCTTGGAGTGGGCAAGGAGAGGCTGATAAAGCAGCAGAGAAGACCTGATTCATCAACTATCAATTAATTCAGGTGATTCTCACCTGGTTGGCCATGCATGCACAACACAAGGTATGCAACATTAAGCCCAATCAAATAGCCAATGTTATTAAAACATGTGTCCCAACGACAGTCAAGCAGCGTTTGTCAGTTGTGTTAATGTTATGAACTACAAACAATCTATGGTTCTTGGGAGTCAATGAATCAATTGAAAGGGACTACAATTAGACATTTTAAAACTGTGCCAGTAAAGATGACAAAAGTAATCTGCTCTTATGGTCCTGTTTACATTTTTTCCAGACACTTTCATCTGACACTCTTGTTAATGTTTGACGTCAGGCCTCCCGGGTGGCGCAGTGGTTAAGGGCGCTGTACTGCAGCGCCAGCTGTGCCATCAGAGTCCCTGGGTTCGCGCCCAGGCTCTGTCGTGGGGCGACGCACAATTGGCCTAGCGTCGTCCGGGTTAGGGAGGGATTGGTCGGTCGGTAGGGATGTCCTTGTCTCATCGGGCACCAGCGACTCCTGTGGCGGGCCGGGCGCAGTGCACGCTAACCAAGGTTGCCAGGTGCACAGTGTTTCCTCCGACACATTGGTGCAGCTGGCTTCCGGGTTGGATGCGTGCTGTGTTAAGAAGCAGTGCGGCTTGGGTTGTGTATCGGAGGACGCATGACTTTAAACCTTCGTCTCTCCCGAGCCCGTACGGGAGTTGTAGCGATGAGACAAGATAGTAGCTACTACAACAATTGGATACCACGAAATTGGGGAGAAAAAGGGGTCAAATTCTAAAAAATATATATTAAAAAAATGTTGACGTCAGGCCATTGTTGACAGAGGAAGAACAATGATTCCAAGCACCCCCCTCCTTTTGAAGCTTCCAGTCTGTTATTCAAACTCAATCAGCATGAAAGAGTGATCTCCAGCCTTGTCCTCGTCAACACTCACACAGAACTCAGTCCCCCAATGTTAACGAAACAATCACTGACATGATGTCAGCTGGTCCTTTTATGGCAGGGCTGAAATGTTTTTGGGGGACTGAGTTCATTTGTACGGCAATGAGGGACTTGGCAATCAATCACTCTTCATAACATTCTGGAGTATATGCAAATTGCCATCATACAAACTGAGGCAGCAGACTTTGAAAATTAATATTTGTGACATTCTCAAAAGTTTTCGCCACAACTGTACAGCTTATCATGAGATACTCTACCTCAGACGAGCAATAACTCGAGACTTCCTTAGATGTCGTGCACCAGCTGTTATTTACAAAAATACATAGTCCGCCGCCACTTGTCTTACCAGACGCCGCTGTTCTATACTGCCGGTACAGCGTATAACCAGCCAGCTGTATGTTGATAGTGTTATCGTTCAGCCACAACTCCGTGAAGCATAAGATATTACAGTTTTGAATGTCCCGTTGGTAGTTTAATCTTGCGCGTAGGTCATCGATTTTATTCTCCAAAGATTGCATTAAAAATCAGTCATTTACAACATTAACAATGTCTACACTGTATTTCTGATCCTTTAGATGTTATTTTAATGGACAAAAATGGTGCTTTTAAAAAAACAAGGACATTTCTAAGTGACCCCAAACTTTTGAACGGTAGTGTATGTTATGGTTCACCCTTAGTTTTCCTTATCTCCACTGTGGAATGTCCATCTTGATCCATCCACCTGTCTTCTTTGATAGTCAGGCCTTACCCCTTCATCCCATAGTTTTTTTCCTGTAATCTAATTTAATATGACTGAAGATGCAGAATTTTTTTACCAGGCCCTGTCTAAGTATAACTGACTTGTTGAAACTTTGACCACATGCCCTCTATCAAATCAAAACTGGAATTTTAAAAAAGTATGCTAGACATGTATAGAATAGATCATACCTAGTTTGATGTTTCTGTAACAAATGGTGACTTAGTTTTATACCGCTTTAAATGGCATTTCATAGATTTGATGTATAAAATCAAAACAAAGGTTGTAAAAGTATGCCAGACATTTATAGAATAACTCATACCTAGTTAGATTCTTCTGTCATAATCAGTGAAAACGTTTGATTTTTATAGATGTTTCTATCAAAGCAAAGGTTGTAAAAGTATGCTAGACATTTATAAAATAAACAATTTCTATGTTACTGTGACAATCAATGAATTAGTTATTGATTTTTACCATTTTAAATGGCTTTTGGCGAATGTCTGAATATAAAACCAACTTTACCTCGTGGCAGTACTGCTGGTTTGCTATTTGGCCTACATATCATACAAGGTGGTAGCTTTGGTAAACAATTTGCCAGCTGTAACAGTTTTTTAAATATTTTCCAACTTTCAGTTGCTGGATGAAAATGAACACCTGGTAAGGTGCATCAGAGTACCTTCAATAGAATGTGTATAGTAAGTTCAACTTCATCCATATCTATTTATTTCCCCTAGAGTTGTCAACCCTTCTCCTGGAGCTATTGGGTTTGCAGATTTTTAACCAGCTCTATACAAACACACCTGATTCAGAGTGGCGTAGCAAGATGTCACTACAGTTCCTGGTTCGAATCCAGGCTGTATCACAGCTGACCTTGATTGGGAGTCCCACAATTGGCCCAGGGTTGTCCGGGTTAGTCCGTCATTGTAAATAAGATTTTGTTCTTAACTGACTTGCTACTCGCTGTTTTATCTATGCATAGCTTCTTTAACCCTACCTACATGCACATAGTACCTCGATTAACCTGTACCCCCTGTATATATAGCCTTGCTATTATTTTTTACCTGCATTGTTGGGTAAGGTCTACACCTGTTGTATTTCAAGTTACTGATGAGTAAATAATTATGGTAGGGCTGGAACAAAATCCCATTGAGGAATAGGGTTGGCCACCCTGCCGTGTTAACTAACATACTGTAAACAACTTTTCTCCACCAGATATCAAATCTTGCACCGCAATATTGTTTACCTGGGAACCATAGCAGACGCCAGCCAAACATGTATGTTTTGTCCCTCAATGAAAATGCATTCATTGCCTGACTGTTTCAATTGTTTGTCGATGTTAACCAGTGACAGGTTGCAAATGGACTCCGATTCAGATCCCCACCAATGGAGAGGTACCAACATTGACAGCCCAGAATAGATATAAAGCCATCATAAAAAATGGGCAATCATTTCCTCTGAATTGATTCACATCTTTTGTTATTGAAAATAAAGTTTGCTCTTTTTTTCTGCCCAGGAGTTCTTTCCTGACCTAGTGCTGTAAAGTAACATGGGGTGCATTTAATATACACTGCTCAAAAAAATGGGAACAGGGAACAACTTATACAACACAATGTAACTCCAAGTCAATCACACTTCTGTGAAATCAAACTGTCCACTTAGAAAGCAACACTGATTGACAAATTTCACATGCTGTTGTGCAAATGGAATAGACAACAAGTGGAAATGATAGGCATTTAGCAAGACACCCCCAATAAAGGAGTGGTTCTGCAGGTGGGGACCACAGACCACTTCTTAGTTCCTATGCTTCCTCGCTGATGTTTTGGTCACTTTTGAATGCTGGCGGTGCTTTCACTCTAGTGGTAGCATGAGACGGAGTCTACAACCCACACAAGTGGCTCAGGTAGTGCAGGTCATCCAGGATGGCACCATCAATGCGAGATGTGGCAAGAAGGTTTGCTGTGTCTGTCAGCGTAGTGTCCAGAGCATGGAGGCGCTACCAGGAGACAGGCCAGTACATCAGGAGACGTGGAGGAAGCCGTAGGAGGGCAACAACCCAGCAGCAGGACCGCTACCTCCACCTTTGTGCAAGGAGGAGCAGGAGGAGCACTGCCAGAGCCCTGCAAAATGACCTCCAGCAGGCCACAAATGTGCATGTGTCTGCTCAAACGGTCATAAACAGACTCCATGAGGGTGGTATGAGGGTCCGACGTCCACAGGTGGGGGTTGAGCTTACAGCCCAACACCGTGCAGGACGTTTGGCATTTGCCAGAGAACACCAAGATTGGCAAATTCACCACTGGCGCCCTGTGCTCTTCACAGATGAAAGCAGGTTCAAACTGAGCACGTGACAGACGTGACATTCTGGAGACACCGTGGAGAACGTTCTGCTGCCTGCAACATCCTCCAGCATGACCGGTTTGGCGGTGGGTCAGTCATGGTGTGGGGTGGCATTTCTTTGGGGGGCCGCACAGCCCTCCATGTGCTCACCAGAGGTAGCCTGACTGCCATTAGGTACCGAGATGAGATCCTCAGACCCCTTGTGAGACCATATGCTGGTGCAGTTGGCCAAGGGTTCCTCCTACTGCAAGACAATGCTAGACCTCATGTGGCTGGAGTGTGTCAGCAGCTCCTGCAAGAGGAAGGCATTGATGCTATGGATTTGCCCGCCCGTTCCCCAGACCTAAATCCAATTGAGCACATCTGGGACATCATGTCTCGCTCCATCCACCAACACCACGTTGCACCACAGACTGTCCAGGAGTTGGTGGATGCTTTAGTACAGGTCTGGGAGATCCCTCAGGAGACCATCCGCCACCTCATCAGGAGCATGCCCAGGCGTTGTAGGGAGGTCATACAGGCACGTGGAGGCCACACACACTACTGAGCCTCATTTTGACTTGTTTTAAAGACATTACAAAGTTGGATCAGCCTGTAGTGTGGTTTTCCACTTTAATTTTGAGTGTGATTCCAAATCCAGACCTCCATGGGTTGATAAATTTGATTTCCATTGATAATTTGTGTGATTTTGTTGTCAGCACATTCAACTATTTAAAGAAAAAAGTATTTAATTCGAATATTTCATTAATTCAGATTGGGCGTACTGAGCTGTCGCAGAATATCATTACTCCCAACAGGTCAGTTCGTGAACAAATCACCACCAGCATTAGGTCCCAGAATTGTTAAGTTTGAAATACACTACTACGGGTAGCCTCGGACAATGGCTATTATGCTGACAAAGGATTTCACTGAATTGCAACAGCCCGTCACCTCTCAAAAGGATCATACTGTAATTTGTGACAGCATGAAGTCATAGAAAATACCAACATTCAATTGCTAGTCATTTTTATTATTTTTTTGTTGTTGCATTGCTGGTACACTTGGGAAGATTCAGTTGCCAGCTCAAGAGAACAATAAGCAACATAAGCCAAGCAGTCCCCCTTCATATCTTCTGTCAGGGTAACATTCTTTTTTTTGTAGATGCCACTAGTAAACCATTTTGACACAGCGGAAAGATGCTAATGGTTACAGTCCAAGGTCTATAAAGATGTAAAAAAAAAAAAGAAAAAAGGCAGCAAAAGTTTGGGGAACAGACAAAGCAACACACCCTATATTTTGATTGTGCAAAGCACAGAACTATAAAAAGATATATTTATGTATATACAGCAAACAAATCTGTGTAAACATGGTAAGTATGTTAGTTTTCAGAAAACATGGTGTCATTTCATAAATACAGGCAACATTGGCATCCGCAAACATCAAAAATTTAACATTCTGGGCATTTTAAATACAGCCCGTAGCCATAGAAACATGGGCTAAAAAAATACCCTACTCACAATGTTTTAGTGTTTAATGGCATATTTGGTAACCTTTAGATATATGGTGTAGTTAAACTCTGTACTATAGAAATGAATGTGCCTTCACATCTTGGGGGGGGGGGGGGGGGGCGGTTGTAATATGGTATAACATGTAAGAAAATACAAAAATAAGATTAATACTGTCAATATTTGTACAAGAAAATATTGTATTTTAAAAGGAACAAACATTAGGTTTGAGTTAGTCATTCTGAAGCGAACTGCCAAATCAGGGAAAGAAAAGGAAATGAATGCGCTTTTTGATCAGACTATCACTAGGGCTCGTAACTTTATATGATCAAAATAATATTCTTACTTCTCTCAGCACCATTTATCTTCTGAACAACGCTTTGGTTGGAAAATAATATTGTGAAAGTGCTATTAATACCAACATGGCACATAGTTACTGCTATATTTTTTTCAATTATACCTCTGCAATGATTTATGTATGCTGAGCCTGCTCAAAGCCTCTTAATAAAAAGTAGTAAATTGTTATTTATATTTCAACTTCAGTAATTTACAAGCTATGGAACAGTAGATGTTCGCTGTAATCAGTCATTTTACATGAGATTTGGCAGTTACAGCTATGTAGACAGTATATAATTATGGGGAAAACTGGAGTGTCTCGTTTAGAGCCCAGCCCCTAAAATCTTATCCCTTACACATTTTCAGAAGAAAAGTGGATGATGGCCATGCATGTCTCAAGCTCTTGTCTGAGGAAACACAGTATAAAATGTATCAGGCAGACTAAATGCTGCCAGCATGACATGCATTGCTTACAGCTTTTACATGGCAGTTTAGAATGTCTTTCAAATAGGGGGCATTTGAAATGGAAAAATACATACAAAGTATTAAGCCAGTATGAACAATGCAATTTTGCCTTAAAACACATACTTAGACTAATGTTTTCAATTGAATGATTATTCCAAAAGGGCAACATTAACAATGGTCACAGCGGAACCTTCTTCAGAAATACAGCTACTCTATCATGCCAATGGACTCATTTGTTTGGTCTGTATCAGTACTGGTGAAGGTAGGAGGGCCTGTGCTCATGTTTGATGGGGAAGGATTTAAAGCCCTTGCTGATGGGTTTGTGCTGCTGTTGCTGCTGCTGGGTGAAGTGAGAGAAGCCAGAGGAGATCCCGGTGGAGGGAGGGCAGTCACTGGCAGTGGACCACACCGGCGACTGTAACATCTGCATGGAATCACTCCATTGGCTGGAAGGGATGTTCATCTGGTACAGGGAAGAGCTTGGATTGGGCATGGTGTTGTGTTGAGTGTGAGCGGAGTGCTGCCATGGGGCCTTTGGCGGCCAAGTTTTAGTTTTGCTTTCCTGTGGAGTAAAATGGATGGAAATGGGAGTTGATCAATACAAGATCTTTAGCAAAAATAAATAAAAAGGGATTCAATATAAAATATAATCATATATATACACAGATGCAGTGAACGATAGAGGCTTACATTTTCTGGCCCAATTACTGTGCTGCACACAGACTCCTAAGTACACACTTTCCTTACCTGGTTATTATCATCTCCCAAGTGATGGAGGGGAGGAGAGGGAAGGGTACACACCTCCTGCTCACCACAGCTGTGTTTTCTACAGGCAGAAGAGGAGACATGAAGCTCTACAGTACAATATCAATAGTTCACTTCATGAATAACAAAACAGGTTCTAGGGAAACCAAAAGAACAGTAATACACTATGGTGTACGTTTAACACATGGTGACTCAGTTGTACCTTCTTTGTTTGACGGCGGCAACAAGATCAGGTCCAGAGAACATGGAGAATAAGCTGTCCCCATTGGCTGAGGACGTCTCATCACTGGAGCTGGCAGAATCTCCCTGATTGGCTGACCAGCTGCTGTTGACTGCCTCCCTGTTTCACATAAGTGGCATTCTCAGAACTACTTGAAACACTGAACATCTTGTTCTTACCATTCTACAAATCGAACATCACTAAGAGGCATGTAAGATTGGCATACTTTATAGAGAGATGTTATATACATAGAGGTGTGAATAAATTGTACTAGTAGGCATGTGTCATGTGAGATGGAGTGGTGTATAGAGCCTTGAATGAACGTACCCTGTAGTACTACTTTGGGCAGACTATATAGAGCCCTATGTCATATACAGAGATGTTAGGTGTTGATTATGATTGGGGAACATACCCCTCGCTGTAGTACTCTGGGTGGGACCAGGTCCTGTGCTGCTCATCAGAGACGGGCCAGTTGCCGCGGGTGTTGCTGGGTCGACGGATTTGCTGCACCTGCCGTTTCTGCTGCATGGCCTGGCTGACTCCGGCAACGTAACGCGCAAACTCGGGGTCAGAGCCAACTGCATATGAAAAGGGAGAAAAAAAAACCCAGTTCAGTCTGACATCCTCAGCTTTTCTCTGTGTGTTTGCACTCCACAGCTCAAACCATTCAGCCAGACTGTCTACCATAGCAGAAAAAGCACAATAGCTGTAAGTCAGCTGAACACAATGGCCTCCACTCAAAAAGAGTCTGCTGCACTGTAAAAACAGCAACTGACACATTGTAAATTCAGCATATCATTTAAAATGACAAATCAGAAATGCTAAGGGGGGGCTCACTGTCAGACAACAGCCTACATTTACAGTGCATTTGGAGAGATTCTAGTAAGGTCCTGTAATTCAGAGTTTTTGAAAATGTATCTGAATGAGAGATGTGGCTATGAAGGATTTTCACTTCCTCCTCAGGTTGCACCAGATAATGGCCACTATTCATTCAGGAAATCATATGGAAATCACAGAAACTAGATCATATATTTTTCTGTCAGATAAGTATCACACCCCAAAATGGCTTTAATGGTTACAATGAGATTATGTAAGCACATCTCCAAACCACAAAACCCCAAGAAATCAAAAGCAACCTATCCTTTCCAGGCATAATGACTGCAGTGCTAAACAGTAGTGTCTCCTTTTTCCTTCTCAGTCTTTTATGAAACAGCCCAGTCAACACAGCTCCAAGCCCCACTGCTGACACAGTTCTCTCCTACCATGGAATCCCTGGAGGCTGTGAGCTGCCTGCCTCACCACCACAACCCAGACAACCTACTGATAATGGGGAGGGAGGGGGAATAACACCGTCCTAAAGGAGGCCGCTTTTCTTTATCGGAGGTCAAGACACTGGATCTCACCCTGGCTACACTTTGACCAACGATATGCAGGAAGGAGCCAACTTTCATTGTTATTATATGGAGTCTTTGTAGTCGACTGCATCCTTCAACATGACAATATGCAGGTCACACACTGCTCTGAAGTGTTATTATCAACCACCTAGGTTATGTTCAGTGAGGAACACCGTAGTACCTCCCCGTTTCACTCTGTTCCAAAATGTTCACTCCCTACTGAACACCACCCACATTAGTCAGAGGGAGAAAAATTACTCACCTGCGGGGTCAAAGGGCAAAGTGTCTCCCAGCACCCCAAACACTCCCTCGTTCTGGTCCCTGTTAGGCCAGGTGTTGTTGCGAGGACCTTGTGGCTTCTGCCCCAGCATCTCAGACATGACACTGTCCATGTAGGTGCTGACCAGCCCCAGGCTGTACAGGTCCGAGCTCAGGTCTGGGAGGCCAGGTGAGCCCCACTGGCCAATGGGCCCAAGGGGGGAGAGCCCTGCTGGGGGAGGGGGGCCCTGGGGAGGAGGCTGCTGCTGGCTGGAACCACTCAGCCACTTGCTTGACATTCTCTGCTGGGGAAGAGCCTGGGGTGGAGGCTGTTGGGAGGGCAGCTGAGGTGGAGCATGTTGCTGCTGACCAATAGGTTGGAGGAGGTGTTGGTAGTACTGCAGTGCCTGCTGGGAGGGCTGCTGTGGTGGTGGCTGCTGCTGCTGCTGTTGTTGTTGCTGCGGCATACTCTGGGTAGGGGGCTGCAGTGAACTGTGGGAGACCGCTTGGGAGATGGGGGTTCGGTCGGTGGCTCCGCTCGGGGGCTTCAGCTCGGCGGCGTTGGCAGACGCTACAGAGTTCCTCCTTTTGACCAGTGGGGAGGCTTGCTGGGACTTGCCCATGTTGAAACCTGAGAGAAAGTCAATGACGTCCTGCATCTCCTGATCCGTGGGGAGGTTCATGCCCTGGTCGTCACACACTGAACCGTTCTGGGGTTGGGTCGGGTCGAGGTTGCCCAGCTGTAAGATGCTCTGCAGTCTCCCGTCTACTGCGTGGCCCAGGCTCTTGAACTGCTTGTCTTCAGAGCTGCTGCTAGAGAGCATGCTATGGGACGGGGTGCTGGGAATGGAGTAGCTGCCCCCACCACCACCACCCCCCCCACTGGACACAGAGCTGGAAGAGGCCTTCTTTGTGAATTTGGAAGTTAGCTTGGAGATCGTTTTGGGCAGGCCACTGTAGGCTTTGGAGCCATTTCCAGAAGGCAGGTCTACCTGCATCCCGTAGTCAGAGCTCTCCCGCTGTAACTGCATCTGAATGGTGGGCAAGGCCTGTTCTCTGTGGAGGGAGAATATAATAAGCATTCAATGGCATGGGAAATTACAATAGCTAGCTAGCTTTTTCAAGATTTTCTTTCAGGGCAAACGTAAACTAAAGCTTGAGAATGAGAGCTCTGTCAACCAATGCAAACACACAGCAGGTTGATTCTTTCTCGGAATTAAAAATGCAAATGTGAAAATGCCTTGGACAATACACATCCACTCACTTGCACTCCTTCCACCTATTGATGTCAAAGACGGCGGTATATAGCACGTCCACCAGGCCGAGGGTCTTCTCTGGGTCCAGACTCCGCTGCAACAGAGACATGGTGGCTGGGTCCTCTTTCAGGCACCTACACACAGGACAGTCAGGACACAGCACGACTGGCATGTCCAACATAACATAAATACATTTATAGAAGGTCTGTTAATACTTCACTTTACTGTCCAAATGTGATAGTTGATTGAGTCCAGTGTTGGCTTATGTGTATAGAAAGTATGTAGTTTGCCAATTTAGCCAATTGTATGTCTAAGGGTTCTGAGTACTTGGAATTCCATTGCTAAGATAAAGCTACTAAAGCAAGCTAAATATATTTATTTGCCAAATTATTTTTTGGACATGTAAAGCAAGCAGATTGTTTTTCCACAGAGGGCAGAAGAGACAAATATGAATAATCCTACTCACCATGTGGAGGGTACTTGTACCACAACTCTGGAGCCCTCCAGAGTAATCTGTGGAGCATAGGCTTCCTTGTTCTCCATCTGAGCAGTGTCAACAACCACCTGTTCACACAGTCATTCAGAGAGCTGCATCAGCACAGCTTCTAATAGAATGCATTCCCTCATAGCCAGTTACGCTTGTGCAAGCAATTCTACAGCATTATATTGGCCCTTTTTTTATCTGGACTCTGACTGTAAGCAAAGCAGAGAACCAATCTGTCCACAATAACACTCCAGTCTCCTCTAAAATAGAAAATGGATATAATGAAATAAGATCTAGTACTAACTCTGCTCATAGTCAGAGCATGTGGGCAAAGGCAATGTAAGCTACTTTGGGTGAACAACAAATATCCACGCTTTCAGGTATCCAGCCCAATATTTTCCAGTAGTTCTTTGAAAAAGAGGCAAATGCAACTGGGTCATGGGGAGGGAGGACCCTCCTTCCTGTCTCACAGGAAGTCAGCCTATTGTCATTTATATAGCAGGTGTATCCTCAGGACCCCTGGGCAGTCAGAGGGCTGAGTCCAGGCCTGTGAGAAACATACCACCACACCCACCAGATCCCAGACTCACAAGGTCACAGGCAGAGAGAGAGAAAAACGAGAGTGAGATGCAGCAGCATAGGCTCCCAAAAAAGGAGAATTGGCCAATTTAGTTGTTGAGAACTTGAAAATTAACATCCCAGAAATAACAAAGCCATTTTCATTGTCTGGCAGATCCGCTCTATAAGTAATGTTAAGAGAAGGTGGTCTGTTCTTCAGAGCTCATAACCAGATAAGGAGTTCATGTAAACCTCCCATCCACCACCAGGGTTCGTTTTACACTCAGCGCTGCTGTTGGGTGGATAAGAACACTCCCCAGGCCTGACCTAAATATTACAGACTACACTGAGGAAATAAAGTAGAGTAGGAGGACTGCTGCTTTCTCTCTGTTGGCTGGGGGAGACTCGTTTCAAAGTGAACAGCCAGAGATCTGTTTGAAGACCCAACCAGATGACCCCATCCTTTACCCAGATGCTGCAGGAATGTTGGCTTCACTGTGTCTACAATGAGTTTGTTTACACCTCTTAGCCGTTCAAAGGAACCAAACATACCTTCCCATCATCTCGATTACACACCTCCCAAACAATGGGCTCTAGGTTACAATAGACTACAACTTGCAGCCTGGCCCAGAGCTATAATGTAGAGGCTTCAATAAGCAGAGGCTGTAGAGTTATAGTGAATCTGCCCAAGGCAGGGACCTCTATCGAATTAAATATTCCTTTACCTTTTCATAAAATAAGTGAAGTTGGTTGAACCACATGGCCGTACTGCTAAAGCAAAACAATCCATCAGCTAATTTAAGTTGAGACAACAGTTTGTTGACATCTAATGAGACAAGTATTTTACCCTGGGTGCGTTTGCTGCCCTTGTTGACATCTTAAGTGCTTTGTACTCACCAGTCCCGCCTGAGCAAACAGTAACTGGACGGCGGTCTTGCAGGCCATTCTCCAGCTGGAAGGGCAGACCTGGTTGAGGACCTCAGTGACGGGGGAGTCGTCCCGGGGGGTCACTCCGTTCTGCCCCACTGCCTCTTTAATGAGCTGCAACATGGTGTGCTGAGGATACAAAACAAGGTGGCTGGTGTGAAAACACAAGACTTCTGCTGCAAGGCACTAATGTGGATCTGACAAAGATCCACTTTGGATTGAAACTTTATTTTTTGCCAAATAAAGGCATGGTGGAGCAATATTGAGTGTGGGTCCTATTCATCTCTTCTAAAACACGAACATACACCAGAACAGGAAACAGTAGCAACTACAAAGTCCAGGGACTAAGTCCCCTCTTGTTAAAGTGTCTAGGCTCTCTAGTTTAAAGGGTCCTGATGAATGTGCTGTTTATTTCTGAATTTGGTAAATGGTGAGTCAGACAACTGACAGATAGTGTGTGCAATTATCATACAAGTTAGTTTTGTCCCACAGACTGGGGGAGAATCCATTTGTAAACTAACGAAGCAGATGCTGATTCTATCCAGACCCAAGGCATCAGATGTACAATGGAATAAGTGTTAAGACATCCACATCAAAACATTAAAGCCTTGCCAAATACAAGACTCACAACCCACGTAAGTCATCAGTGGTTGAAATGACTGTCTAAGCGGCTATCACTTCCTAGAGAGCAGAGTGATCCATTCTGGTCAGCAAGGTCGGACTATGAAAGACTTAGGAAACCACCCATCACAGTAGCCTAGCGCCAGGTTGAGAGCGAGCCAAGGCCAGGGGTGTATTCACAATGTTGCAGATAGAAATGTAATAAATAGAGCTGAATACAACTCCTGAGCTGATGACTCCCAATTTAACATGAGACTATCATATATGTTCTATGCCATATCTGAACATTCTATAACGTCATGTCCTCCATAACAGACCGCAGGGCATACCGTTTTCAGTTTGAGGTTGTCAGCCGCCGACTCGTTGAAGGACACTCCTTTGAGGAAGTGGGCGCCAATCTGCACAGGGATGGTGGGCAGCTCACACTGAATGGGCTGGGAGATGGTCTGCATCCTGCCAGCCTGCTGGGCCTCTGCCTCACTGCAGCAACCCTACATAGTAGAGAGAGACACAGGCGCAGACATAGGATGTACAAATAGGTTAGAGACCGGGTTTTGCCCTTATCACAGCCACTATCATCCAAGGCTTTACCATTCCTAATGAGCTGTAATACGTCCTGTGCTGAGAGTAAACATACCTGTAAAGCTGCCTCCACAGATTTGGGATTGAGGTGAAAGCCAGCCTTCAGTGCATATTCACTGTGGCCCATACTTTCTAGTGCTGCTTTATAAGCCTGGCGAAAGAAAATACAAAATAATTTGTATAAACTCAACATGTAAGTAAATCAGGCTGGCGATTGCTTCATCCAGTCCTTTCATATCCAAGCCATCAACATATTGATTTGAAGCAGCCCTTGTGCTGTAGGGCACTATTGACCCAGTCAGAAATGGAACCCTATTTCATATATAGTGCAATACTATTGACCAGAGCCCTGATTAAAAATATTGCACATTACAGGGAAAATGACCAGGGATAAGGCTCTGGTCAAAAGCAGTGCACAAGCCTATATTGGGGAATAGGGTGTCATTTCAGACATTGACCAAGGCTGTGGTGGTCCTGCCGCGTGCGCCATCTACCTGCAAGGCACTGTCGATCTTCATGTTGAGCTCCTTCAGATGGTGATCAGGGATGTTGGGGTTGTTGGAGCAGAAGAGCTGCTGGACCTGGATGCCTGCTAGGCAGCCGTCACGTCCCCTCTCCCTCAGACGTCCAGTGGCCTGGAACACAGCACATGGTCTCAGGTCACATAGCAGTTTACACACAGCATCACATACCCTCCTACAACCCTTACACACCCTGCATCTGCTTTGTACAGCTAATCTGCATTACAGCAACGTACACAATATGCATGAGAAAATGTGTCAGTGTTGTATTGTAAGGGAATGGTAAGTAGCTAGCTAACATCAACGTAAAGGAGTAACTAACCACCAAGTACACCATTTTTTTTAATTTTTTAAAGTTGTGTACTCGAGTCATGGCTTGACCTAGAGTGACTCGAGTCACAAATTTGATGACTTGGGACTTGACATAAAATAACTTGACCGATTACTTGAAATTATCTAGCTGGAGGGGGTCACAAGTGTGAAACTTAATGGGAAAAATACAAATACCCTACCATTTAGATTTTATATACCTTCACCCATTTCATCTGATTTCTAATATAGGTCTACGGTATTGCACTAAATTGTCATCTCAAACATATCTAATCTGTGCTTCAGAACCAAAAAGTTGCACATATTGATTGTTTTTGTCTGGTCATCAGAGTAGGCCTATGTTTGTATTATCCAGATAAAACAGTTTAGAAATCTACTACAGAGGCATATTTGACAGAACAATAACAGGCTACATGGAGATTTTTCATTGATCATTTTTATATTTCAGATAGGCCTAGTTTGGGTGGCTACATGTTTAAAAGATGGCTGTAAAGTCACACTGCATTCAATATTATGGGATGAAGATCTAACATCCTGGCAAATTAATTACGGTATTTGTGAGGAAGAAAAGGGCAGTTTACTTGACAGTTGGCAACGAGCAATTTAGTGCAATACCGTAGGCGGCTCTCCAAAGTGATAGCGTGCAGTGCAGACAGACCATGCTTTCCATCCGATCCTGCAACCCCCGCTGCATACAGGTCGGCAGTATGATTCTGCTCTGGACTCTAGAGAAGTCACATGACATCCATACCTAGTTGATATTGGCTGCTAACAATGACTTTCAGCTACAAATGCAAAAATGTGTAAAACACCGTTTATTTTTACATGTTGCGTTTGAAACTGCATCACCGTTTATGGCTGTAATGACAGGCTACATTGGCGCAGAAATTGTGCGTGCATGTACATGCGTGGGGTCACGAGCTTTGAACCACTGCTTTTTGGGGGTTGCGGGTCAAAAAGTTTGAGAACCAATGAGCCAACAAACAGATTGACGATTTGCTGTAGCGCTGTAGGATTGGGTGCAGTGCAAATGTCAAACTGTTTGGAGAGCGGATTTCCATAAATATCCTTGATCACCAAACAATTTAACTGTTTACTTTGCAGGCTTTAATTACTAGCATAGGCGTACTGGTCTTTCGGTATGTCATACTGGTCTTTCGGCATGTCAAAATTGCTTGAAATGTGTAATTTATTTATGAAGCTTGCATTTGGAATTTGTTCAAAATAATTATTATATAATCAAAGTGTGTTGTAGACAAACTAATGAAAAGGGCTCTCTGGTAGCCTCTAACAGACATATTTGTATTTGAACAAGTCATTGCATGTATAGATTACATATTTTTACTTGACTCGCCTCGCACTTAGAACGCACAACTTGGACTTGATTTGAGGCGCGACCCGTTCTACTTGTGACTACTTGAGTCGGACCTTGACTTTAGACTTGCTTGTGACTACAATAATAGTGACTTGGTTACACATCTGGTAGATTGTACATTTCAGAACAGTGTTGGGCCTAGATTTGTGAATAACTGCTTCTATAGAGGGGAGACCGACCGCCTCCCTCTATGGAAACTGCCCAACAGTGCTGTGAGGCCCGGCCTGGCCCAGCCCGGCCATATCGCAGCAGCACATTCCAGCAGGATATCCAGCCCCGTTCCCTCCAGGGCTAACACCCCACATGCCAGGGCTTAACAGATCAATCAGGCCACTCACGATTCTCCATTCTGGCTCCAATGTACAGAGCAAAGCTCCAAATGTGCCGGGGGGGGGGGCTGTTACTAGCTACGGGATTAGCCAGCTAGCTCCTCTCACAAAACAGCCTCCATTTCAGTTAGCTAGGGTTTGTTTGGGGATGAGTAGGCCTAGCTTAAAGTGGAAGAGGGAAAACTATCAATACAGGCTCATATACTGTATATACAAACTTCTCAACAGGAAATAAGTGGAAATTGAGGCTGGAATGGTAGCTGACTGCATTTCATAGGAATGTGTAACAGTCAGCGTGTCACGTTTTGAACACAGCCTATTTCCACCAGCTAGTCACACCAGGAAGCTCCTTTGTGAGTCCTGGGGGCGCCCTGGCCTCCATGTCCAAATACCTCGGCTGCGCCCTTCCATGATCGTGAAGCCTCCTCCAGCTCCGTCAGGGGCCCAGGACAGGAGCTCTGGGAGCGGACATTGCTGCGTCGCTCCTGGGCCTGGGCGAGGGCCTCCGCCAGGCATGACTGGGCCACAGGCTGCACCTTCTGCAGGGCCTGGGATAGGAACTGGAAGTGCACCTGCATCACTGTTAGGAAGCACCGACCCAGCACCTAGAGAGAACACAACATTCAAAGGTTGTGATCAGGACAACATAGAAAATCAAGAACACTAGCCTATTGGTTTGGGGGATTGGTCAAGGTCAATGAAGAGAGACACGGCAGAAAAGCAGGAATTCCCTATAATATCAACAACAAAAAAATCACACCCCTGAATAGATTAAATTAGTGGGAGCCTTGATCATTCATCATTGTTTTCTAAGAACACTGGTTGTCAAAGCATATGGCCTTGGCATTCCTTGTTTTTCCATTACTCAGTTACTTAAGTGATGTTAGCTTCATTTAACTTCTGTCTTGGTGCATGCATTTCACACTTGTCAATGTTCATATTTGAGAGATACAATAATTATTATACTTATCAATGTTGTGGATGAGCGCATTGTTTGTTTGTTCTGTTCCTCTCTCTCCATCTCTGTAGCTTCTGGGTATGCTGGAAAAGGACCCGAGCTAAGGGAATTGGGTTGGCTTTATAGTGCCTGTCCCAAATGGCTCATTAATGCATATGGGCATATTGAAAGATATTATCAGTAGTGATGTAATGTTGTAAATGTTATGTTGTGATATTGTTTAAAACCGTGTTGCAATGTATATCCTTTAGTATGTTTAGTTCATGGAAAATGTAGGTTTGTATTGTTAATTGATTAATTAATTAGGGTTAATTGTTCTGAGGGGAGGGGCTAGCCCTACAAAAGGAGCCTCTCTCCAGTCTCTAAGGGGGATTTTTTGGATTGAGCTGTGGATGGGGCAGCATTGTTGTTAAGCTGTCCCATAAGGTAGACGTTGATGGCAGTACTGTTGTTTTCTGTTCCGGAATCACTTGTAAATAAACACCTTTGCACAGAAGAACTTTTGCGGTTCCGCCATCTTTTTATTTTTATAGAGGTTAGGATATCCAGTTTAGCCATCTGGCCTACTCTACGTGACATATGGTGGCAGTGGTGGGATGGCGTACCGCAAATCAGTGAATTCCAACAAGAGAGGTAAAGGAATGCGTACAGGATTGCGTTCTCAGCAACAGCATCAACTGTCAGAAAAGGTACCTGAAGTTGAACCGGGGTGGAATACCATGGAATCGTCTGGTGAAGAAGAGGTCAAGTATGAGAAACTAGGAGCCCGACCGCGGGGCCAAAGACAACCAGAACTGGGTGAGCTGCTGACTGAAGGAGCAGTTGGGGGACCAGAACCACACCCAACCATGGTAACCCTTTTTCAGCAACTTTTCACCTGCCTTGAGAGGAGGGACGAAGACCTCAAGCAGGAGTTACGTGGCCTACACCAATCTATCCTCACAGCTCCCCACCAGGCGGAACTCGTCAGTGAGAGCCCAAGATTGGGTCTTCCAACACCAGGACGACAAAGGCTCGATGCAGCAGGGACTTCAACTCCACAGCAGGCACCCCAAGCAGTAATGAGGCCAGCACCAGGAGACCAGTCCAGCAGTGTTAACGTCCATCTTCCAGCATTCCTGAGGAAGGAGCCAAAGATGCCCTCATACCAGCAGGGGGAGGACATTGAAAACTACCTGCTGAGGTTTGAGCGCATGGCTAAGACGTGGCAGTGGCCTGAGGTAGAGTGGGCCTGCAGGCTTGTCCCATTGCTCACGGGCAAGGCCTTAGAGGCTTACACAGCAATGGATGAGGGGCTGGCCAATGTCTACAAGGGCTTGAAGGAAGCGCTGCTGGTGAAGTTTGACATCTCACCGGAAACCTACCGTCAACGCTTCAGAGCTGCATCAACGCCATCGGGTGAGTCGACGACAGAGACGTACCACCGCCTCAAGGGTCTCTACCGACGATGGGTTCGACCGGGGGAGAAGACACAGGACGAAATCGGGGAGGTCATCATCCTCGAGCAACTTCTACAAGTTCTACCACACGACATTCGAACCTGGGTCCGAGAGCACGAGCCCAAGGACGGGCTTATGGCGGCCAAGCTTATCTTAATGCACGTAAAGGGGGACCACCACAACCTGCAGCACCCGCTCCAAGGAGTCTCAGAGACACAAGGGACATCAGAAATGCCAGATGGTGGAGGTAACTCTGGGGGTTGTGTGTCTGGGAGGGAGGTAAGGGATCATGCAGTTCGCTCTGATGGGAGGGGGGAACCAAAGGGCCCAGAAAGTCACGCCGCCAGCGGCGTCTTGAGAAGTATGTGGGAACCCCTGTACCTGTTGCTGATGTGTCTGGGTTAGAGGTGCAATGGGATGTTCCACAACATTTTGCTACACTGCAGAAGTCTGACGCAACCTTGAAATGTTTGTTTGACAAGGCCTTAGCTGGGGACAGTCAATCTTTATGTGGGGGGATTTACACAGTAGACAACCACATACTCTACCTTGGGTCAGAGGCAGATAGCAGGAAGTTGGTGGTGCCATCTACCTGTAGACCACTTGTTCTCAACCTTGCACATACAGTTCCATGGGCAGGCCATCTAGGGCAACATAAGACCTATCTTAGGCTAGGCTCCCGTTTCTTTTGGCCCTCCATGTATACTGATGTACAAAAATACTGCAAATCATGCCTCACGTGCCAGAAAACCAGTGCTGTCCGTAGGTCTGAACGGGCTCCTCTATGTTCACTGCCAGTTATCTCTACCCCATTCAAGAGAATTGCAATGGACATTGTTGGACCCTTGGAGAAGAGTAGTGCAGGTTACAAGTATATATTGGTGATCTGTGACTATGCCACCCGGTTCCCAGAAGCCTTCCCACTCCGTTCTATAACCACTCCAAAGATAATCAGTGCTCTTGTTCAGCTCTTCTCTCGTGTAGGAATCCCAGATGAAATCCTGACGGACCAAGGGACAAACTTCACCTCGCGACTGATGGTTCAACTCCACCGACAGCTGGGCATTAAAGGCTTGAGGACTACTCCCTACCATCCCCAAACGGATGGGCTCGTAGAGAGATTCAATCAAACGCTCAAGAACATGCTGAGGAAGTTTGTGGCTGACACTGGTAAAGACTGGGATAAGTGGTTACCCTTTCTGCTTTTTGCTTACAGGGAGGTGCCTCAGGCATCGACAGGTTTCTCGCCATTCGAACTCCTCTATGGATGGCCAGTGCAAGGACCACTGGACCTGCTGAAGAAGTGCTGGGAAGGTTCCCCAGTAGCTACCTCAGGACAGGGGATTGTCCAGTATGTCCTCCAGATGCGAGACAGGTTGGAACGGTACCGAGAGGAAGCTAGAGCAAACCTTCAGCAAGCCCAGAAGGCCCAGAAGAGAGGCTATGACCAGCACGCTCGCCACAGAGAGTTTGAGCCAGGACAGAAAGTCCTGCTCCTCCTTCCCTCATCTACCAGCAAGCTCCTTGCGCAATGGCAAGGACCGTACCTAATCGGGAGGAAGATGGGCCCAGTGACCTACGAGGTGCTGCACCCGGACAAGGGTAAGAAGAAGCAAACCTACCATGTGAACCTTCTCAAGGCCTGGGAGGAGAAAGAGGAACTCTCCAAAGGAAGGTCCTTTCTGGTCCGCAGAGTAGAAGAGGATGAGTCGGATGGGGTCACAGAGGCATGGAAAGAACGAGCAGAAGTCATACTGGCTCACCTGGAAGAAGACAAGCAAGATGAGCTGAAGCAGCTGTTTGGCAAGTATCCGGCCCTCTTCAGTCAGAGACCAGGAAGAACCAAAGTCCTGGAACACGTCATTCGTTTGAAACCTGGCCAGAACCCTGTCCGCCAGCATCCTTACCGTGTGCCTGAGAGGCTGGTGGTAGCCCTCAAGGAAGAGGTCCACACCATGATAGAGATGGATGTTGTCGAGCCATCTTCAAGTGAATGGAGCAGCCCTATTGTCATTGTCCCAAAGAAGGATGGCTCTTTGCGCGTCTGCATGGACTTCCGTAAGGTGAATGCCATCTCCCAGTTTGATGCCTATCCCATGCCCCGCATTGATGACTTACTGGAGAGAATAGGTAGAGCTCATTACATCACCACATTGGATCTCTGCAAAGGGTACTGGCAGGTGCCCCTGGATGAACAATCCAAGGCCTACACTGCATTCCGGACGCCAATGGGCCTGTTCCAGTTCAAGGTCATGCCGTTTGGCCTTCATGGGGCCCCTGCGACTTTCCAGAGGCTGATGGACAAGGTCCTCCAGGACTGTGACAATTACTGTGCTGCTTACTTGGACGACGTGGTGATCTACAGCCACTCCTGGGAGGAGCACATACAGCATCTTAGCAGCGTCCTGGGGAAGATCCATGAAGCAGGCCTCACGCTTAACCTCCTGAAGTGTGAGTGGGCGAAACAGGAGACAAAGTACCTGGGTTACCAGCTGGGTAAGGGTGAAGTTCGGCCTCAGGTGGAGAAAGTGGAGTCCATCAGGAATAGCCCTCAACCCAGAACCAAGACACAGGTGAAGTCCTTCCTAGGTCTGGCAGGGTGGTACCGGAGATTCATTCCACAGTTTTCGACCATCGCTGTCCCTCTGACCAACCTCACTTCGAAGGGGGCCAGCAACCCTGTGAAGTGGACTGAGGAGTGTGAGGAAGCCTTCATGACACTGAAAAAACGACTGTGCTCATTCCCTGTTCTCCAGACCCCTGATTTTAAGAAGAGATTTCTCGTGCAGGTGGACGCTTCGGCTGTAGGAATTGGAGCTGTACTGGCCCAAGGGGAGCCAAGAGAAGAGCTTCCTGTGCTGTACCTGAGTCGGAAGCTGTTGCCCAGGGAAACCAGGTATTCTACAATCGAAAAGGAGTGCCTGGCTATAAAGTGGGCCCTAGATAGCCTCCGTTACTACCTTCTTGGGAGGGAATTTGACCTGCACACGGACCACAGAGCACTGACCTGGATCCAGACCATGAAGGACCGGAATTCTCGTGTGACCAGGTGGTATCTGGAGCTCCAGCCCTTCAGGTTCTGTGTCCGTCACAAGGCAGGAAAAGAGAACGTTACTGCGGACTACCTATCAAGGCTCCCGAACATGGTCGCTTCAGGAGAGGAGGAAGGTAATGTGACGTAGAAGTCCGTCACTGGCCGCGGGCAGCATTTGGTTCTTATATATACACATATTCATCACTCCTCCCTGCGCCATTATACCATAAGTTAACAATGTGGGTCGACACACAATTTAACTTATGGTATAATGGCGCAGGGAGGAGTGATGAATATGTGTATATATAAGAACCAAATGCTGCCCGCGGCCAGTGACGGACTTCTACGTCACAGACTTGGTTGTTTAAAATTCTCCTTAAAAACAATTACATCTTTGATAACCCTCAGAGTCCTCTTAAATCAGTCCTAAATAGAGTCACATGTATTGCATCAATTTACTGCTTAAAGATGCTCTTGTTTGAGGAAAACCCAGCTTAAGAACATTACATTATTACCCACAAAAACAACTTGTAAGAAAGTATATTGTGAAGGGCTATAACCCAAAAACAGTTCAAGGCTGGATAAAGGCAGCATTAATGTGAGTCACTGAAGAGCACTGTCTATTTAATAGTTCAATTTCTACTGGTTCATATCACTAGAACATTATGGAAAACATTACAGGCTAATAACATTGTAAAAAAAAAGTATATCAAGGCCATGTTCTGCTGTGCTGCTTGATAACACATCCTCTCATTTTCCACACAACACCAGTCTACAGTGCAATGTTACCCAAGCAAATAACTTTCTACCATATTTGGGAAGCTCAGTTTGATTTTATAACACAGTCTACTCTGAGAGTCAAGGCCTAGCACTGTAGTTGTAAAGCACAACAAGCAATGCTTACAACTGGAAACAAAGTTCGCTCTTCTCCTTCAACTTAATAGTGGAGCAGCCGTCCCAGACCCTGTGCAACGGGCAATTCATATAAACAATAAGGTTCACATTTACATAAGTGAAGTAAAGAATTGTAAAGCTGTAGGAGTCAGACATGTTTGTTGTCCAGTTAGCAAAAAGAGGAGCAAAACAAGAGCAACCGGACACCACAGCCGGCTCACTGTGGTCACAGGGTTCTTTTTCAGGTACGTGCTGAAAATATATTTTGGCTGAGTTGTTAAGGACAGAAATATGCCGCCCTGTTTAAAAGCAGACAGGAACAACAAGGCCGGGATGTCCTCATTCTTTAACACCACATCATGGGGGCACAGACACCGACTAGGCCTATACACTTACTGACCATTTCCAAGGCTAGGTCCAAACCCTTTAGAGCCCTCTTCAGCTCTGATTCTGAAATAGGACCAAATAACAGTTAACATAAGGGAATTGGTCAAACATGCAGTATTGGTTCTGATCTATGAGTTATGAGGGTGTGAAACACATGATGCTTATGTTGGACTGCTTATCACAGTAAAAACTGGTAACACCTCTCTCAAATGACTAATGCATACCAAACACTGGCTCAATGAATAATGAGATATGAGATGGTCCCTCTTCCCTCATTTTCCTAATGCAGACTATCAAACAAATTGTAGGCTGTCACGGAATTGAGTGGCGAATTGTTTAACACAAAATCTCTTAGCGGTCAAATTTTGAGTCCATTTGATCAGTGAATGTAACAAAAGCCTTATTATTACAGATTATGGTTACACAATTTGAATGCTTTCTTCATTTCCAACATATTTTGAGAACAGTGTTTTCCTGATGGTTTCCCGCTAATTGCATTTTGGAACATTCGCACGTAACCAAACAGCCATGTGCGCATTGTTGAGCTTATAATATGAAGAAATAAAAAAGTTAACATTTTAAGCTAAAAATGATCTGATCAGCCTCTGCTTTTTTAAGTGCAGTGGTTGTATGGATTTTGGATGTGTCATCCCAGAACTGTCCCAGTGTCTGTTTTGAAACGTAGACATATTGATCGTCCCAGTGACAAAATGTGCCCTTAATTACCAGCCCTGGAGGGAATTATTTTATAAAAGACATAAAAAGTATTTGGTTGTAATTGTAATGTTGCAATATTTTATAGGCTAACAAAAGGTGGCCAACCATTTGAGACAGGCTTGAATATGAATAGCCAATAGAGTGTAGCCAACATTTTGTCCTGATTCTCTATGGTTACAAATATAGTAATGCATTTTATTTTGCAAAGTCATACAATAATGTAAAATGGTGTTAAAGACCATTTATTTTAAGTGACTTACGCTTTTGGTTAAAATTTTATAAAAATCAGTCCTACTTGTCCAAAGGCGAAGAGGCAAAAAAGGTCATAAATAGCTCTGCATTCTGAAAAGTAATGTCAAATTGCTTATAATACCATTAATACTATTATTTTTGGACCAGCTGCACAGAACACTATAAAAAGGACAGAACATACAATCAAACTACATAAGGGCATGATTATGTAGCAAGAAAAATGTAAAGGTTGCAACAAAAGATAATTAATCACACATGGGGATAAGATGAAATTTCAAATCGGCTCATGGAAAATATGAGGAATAAAACTACAGGGCCAAGTCAACTTTTAGCCGCATACAAGGCTGAAAGGCTGGCTTAAACAGTAAGAATGAATCAAACAACTCATCTTCCCCATTAACTAAGGGCACGTGTAGTGCGAGGACACATCTATTGTCTTCTTGAAGGGGAAATCATCATTTATCCTAGGAGTGAGAATAAAAACCAGATGCCTTCGTGTTTCATGTTTTCTTCCTGTCTAAGATACCTCTTTAGTGCTGTTAGTGAGTAGCCCGCAACATATTAGCCTGTCTTCTGTAAGATGGCCATTTCCAAAGGTAACATCTAGACCCTTTTCCAGTACACGACACACTGACGTCACATACAGATGCATGAGTCTTGGCGTAGGTAAGAAAACCATTGCGATCTGTGTCCATTCGACAGCCTAGATTTATGTTTTTATTACTTCTAAACAAAACTTCAGGGTTTTCATACTCTTATGACGTTTTGATTCTTGCATAAAACAGTCGCTAAGAATATATTTGGTTGTGATCTTTGCAAAATAACTAATTTTGGATGTATCAGTTTGCTATAATGCTAACGCTCATTGATATAGGCTGTAGCAAAAGCTAGCCAAATAGCCATTTTACTGGTTAAAGTGCTTTTTAAGTATAATGCTGTTGATTTGTGATGACACAAAATTAAGACATTCATACGCGCCTTAAAATCCAACCATAATCCAAAAGTAGTTTGAAATGCACTCCTAAGCGACGTGTAAACAGTGTGTTTTTTTGCCATTCTATTTTTCAGGGGTGTTTTGGGAGTGCTGCTAGTGCAGTTGTCTGCCTGGCCCTGGCCCTGCCTGCACTATGGTAACCTCATGTTCAGAACCAGGAGAAGATCTCAATTGCATTCTCATGTCTTCTCCTCCAATGGGTTTTGAGAAGGACACGAGGAGAGAGGATGCGAGGAGTATACAATCGAGACCAGGACTCCTGTCTGGCTGGCCTGACCTTCGCTCCCTCTGTGGTTTCGCTCATACACTCAGTAGACTGCCCCCTAATAAACAGTGACATTTTCATGCATATTTGGCAGCTGAGACACTTTGAGCAGCCAGTGTAGCCAAGCTCTGATAAAAACACATTTTGTTTTCCATACTGACTGGACTTTCTGGATTTTAGGGGAAAGGGGAGGGGGAATTATCCTGCTTCCTTCAACATTCCACAATTCTCTAAACTCAAAATGTTATTTTTTGTTCTTCATACAGACACACAATTCTATCTTTTACATACAACTGCCAAGATAAATGTTCATAAACACGCACAAATGGAAAAGTCCTTTCTGTCTCAAATGTAGTAAATCTCTGGGGGCATGGAAATGGCCAACTGAAGGTGTACCATGTACTTATGTGAAAAGCAATTTTACATAAACAATATTCAGCTGCTTATGGAGGAAATGGGGGTGGAATAAAAAGTGATGCCGTAATCTGTGGAATAGAGTGAAACTCACTGGTCTAGTAAAAGTACACAGTAGGCCTATGATGCACATGGCCATTTCGGACTTTGTCTGTTGATAGATTCCTTCTACTCAACCAGGTCTGAATATCTTATTCATTCCTCAATTCCTGCATATTGGCAAGACTGAGGTAGAGCAAAAGCACACTTTTATTTGACAAACGCACTGTTGTTATTCACAGACGCTAGCTGAAGCCAGAGTGAGTCAGTGTGGCTGCCAGACAGTCCTGCCGCAGTCTGAACTTTCACTGAGTTGGGCTTCCCCTCCTTTAATATTTATCTGTGCATATCCAAGACCACAGAGTCTAAATTACAGATTGTGGTGCAAAAGTCTTTCCTGCTCTGGGCATAACCACATCCACTGAGGCCCTGCAGTCCCTCTCATAAAACAGCCCTGGCCTGAACATTCAGCTTATTCACTCACTGTCTGCCACTGAGGCCTTGCTCCCTAAATCTGTTTAATCTCCAGGATGAGAGCATAGACATCTCAAACATTAACTACACAAGAGGCAATTTGCTTGCTGCCTAAACAGATGAATTAAAAAATAACTACATAAATTGGCATTTCTCTTGAGTACTATTTAGGAGTGCACTACCCTGGAACCTCTTCATTTCTGACTGGCGAGGCAGGAGGCACAGCTGTGGCATCAGGAGCACATGAGGCTTCTCATCCACAAATGCCAGTGAAGTCTAATTTCAGTTACTATTTTCCCAATCAAAACTCACTGCAACAAAAAAAAATACTTTAAGAGCAACATTTCACAATTGAGACGTAAGCAACTTTGCTGGCCTGTAATAGACAGACCGATCACCCTTGCATGCTCAGTCAGACTGTCTCTCAGCATAAACGATGGTTCCTGCCCTCTTCTTCTCACATTCTCAGTGCTTTTCGCACCTCGCCCTCAGATCCTAGCACCCGCTTAACATTGGGCGTCAGGACCTAATTTCAGCCAAGAAATTCTGAATCAAGGAGCCATGCATTCTGAGAGACTTTATCTGGGCATCTTAGCAGCAGCCTTGCCCTAGAAAAATGGAACATAAGAAACAAAGCAAAAAGTGCAAAAGAAATTGCAAAAAAATATAGTCTAGACCCTCATAACAAAATGTGGTATTTTTTTTTAAAGTTCCCTTTTTGCAAAACATGCTTATTGACAGCAGGGGAGGCTGGTAGGAGGAGCTATAGGATGACAGGCTCATTGTAATGGCATAAATGGAACAGAAACATATGGAAACCACGTTTGACATCCCAATTCCAGCCATTACAATGAACCGTTCCTCCTATAGCTCCTCCTACCAGCCGCCCCTGATTGACAGGGAAATGGAAAGGAGGGGAATGGAAAAGACTCATGTTATTTTACAGGTAGGCCTAATTGTCAGGATAATGTAATGACTTTACTTTTGACAGGTGTTCAGTGTGTGTCCAGGTCAGTAACTGTAACCCTGGCAACCCCTTACCTCCACATCCTGCAGGCTGAAGTCATTCTGGTCTTTGAAGTTGGCAGCCCCAGCGCTCAGCTCCATCAGCATCTTGGCGATCTCTGGCTTTATTGCTGCAGTCAACCGGCTGGCCGCCTCCATGACATGTTCCTGCACATCCTTAAGTTGCATAGCTGCTTTCGAGTAGTGAGAGTTCCTGAACACGCTGCTGAACAGGTCAGTGAGAAAGGCGCTGGCCCTGCAGAACACATTCAGTGCATCCAGGTACTTGGAGATGCCCTGCTGGATGTCGGCGACCGCAGTGGTGTTGGGGGTGGAGGGAGGTGGTTGGCAGCTGCCAGGCATACCCACCCCGGTGGAGCCACCCATGGGGGAGCAGGTGGAGCCCAAGGGGGCGCTGAGGGTCCGGCTCAGCTCAGGCATCTGGTACTGCTGGTGCTGCTGCACTTTCTGCTTGGACCCGCCGAGCAAAAAGCGCCGCTTGTAGTCCATTTTACTTTCCTGCGCACTACAACAATACATAAGTGTCAGGCTGACTCTGGAAGCTCCGGATTTCAGCCAACCAGAAGCTCTCGCTCTTATAGAATACAACAAACCAATAGTCCTGGAATTTATGTAAAAAGACAACTTAAGGGCTCCATCTACCAGAAACTCATCTCAAAATGCTTTGTAACTAACAGAGTGATGCAGGGTAGAGACTTGTTGACTAAGTGTGATGTTTATGTGCAGCCCTGCTGCAGGTCAGGGTGGACAGTCCCAGCAAAAATAAAAAGGTAGAAATGCACCTTCCCGAATCTGAATCTGCCTCAAAAGGAATCAATGGTTTATGAGAGGACAGTGCAAAAAACTGAAAACACTCCACGATTCTCTCATTCCAAGACAAGATTCATGTGCATAACAATTCCTTCAAATAGAAGCAGAAAATGTCCTTTTGTATAACATATATAGTTAGTATATAGTTTATATATTTATAGATAGAAAATCTTTAAAAGCTGTAAGCAAAAAAATGCGAAGAATCTGAAAAGAATTGTGGCACTGGTCAACAGCAAGGAGTCTGACAATAAAGAGAGACAAAATCTGTTATCCAGTAGGACAATGGTGCCTTGTCACTTCACTTCCTCTCTGTGTGTATGGAGCAGAGCGGAGGGCAGACAACCAGTCCGTCAGAGATTCTCTTCACACTGTCTGTGGCGGTTAAAAGGAAGCCAGCTGATAGGACTGCTGTTGGAAACTTTGCCGGCCTCCTCAACGTCCTCGCCGTTTCCTTCTGCTGGCTGAGGTAGTTAATCACTGCGGAAACAAAAATGTGCTCCCAGATCTCGCCCCTTCTCCTCCACAAAATGCAGATTAGAAGAGCGACAAAAGAACAAATGTATCTGTAAGGCCTCTAGGTCATTTCCTAAGGGAGGAAAAAGGAGAAACAAAAGAAAGTCAATGATTTCAGAGGAAGGATTCAAATGTTCTGTTTTTTCCAATAAAACGTGACAGTTGAAGCAGTTCTTGGGAAGATAAGAAAAATAATTGTGAATGCTTAGAAACTCAAGTAAGCATTTAGTCTAATGAATTACACTAGGTTTTGTGACAATATTGTGCAACAACTTACAGTAGCCCAACTCAACAGCCAAAAAACCGAACAAGATAAAACAGAAAATTGAGGGTTTAGCATAATCAGGTGTTAATTCTTTATCCCATTATTAGACTCATTTCATATTAGCCTTCATAAATAAATGGTAGACATGACCGCACTGTAGATCCCTGCATACACAATCAACACTTCTAGACTGGTACTAACGTTGTACCTCACTCACTAATAACTCCTCTACAAAAGGAAATACAGCCACAGACAAATGTCTGCAAGCGGTCATTGTTGGAAAACAGTGGCGATCTGTCTTAATGGAACACACACACAGTGGGAGTTAACAATATCCCCTTTCAAAATCTAAGCAGCAAATTGTCAACAGAAACCTGTTTCTCTCCTTGGTAGTTATGTAATTATGCAAATAAGCATAATCCTATTTGCATGTTTAGGAGAAACAAATGCCAGCATGTATCATTACCTAGCATGAGAAAAATGGTGATAATACGCCACAGTAGTGGAGAGATGTCCATGTCAATACTTGAAAATGTACCAGATTCCTTTCTAGATGTTGGCCCTAGCTAGCATATGGCTAGGAAATTCAGACAAGCAATTTGGCAAGCAATACTAAAACATTTGCAATTGTTATCTGGGGTGTTGCTTTACTGTTTGTTGATATTAGAATCCCCTGATGAGATCACACCTTAAATGGCAAAAATCTAAGTAAATCATACTGGATAGGCCAGTCCCACTGCGTAGGCCTATCTGTTATTAATTCTGTTGTGGAACGCTCCTGAGTTATCACTCAGCCCCATGCTTACAGCTACAATGTTTGGGGATGAGGGAGCAACTCGTGGGAAAAAAAACAAGCCACAGCTTTTCCTCAGGATAACACCAAGACACCCGTCATTGTGTGCTGCTCAGACAGCCTGTGCATTGTACATGGCCTTTATCAACCACAAACATTCCACCACTGTTTGTATCTACAATGTTCCACTGACCTTACCCTCTTGCACCACAGTATCTCTACTTGCACATCTATCACTCTTGTATTAATGCTAAATTGTAATTATTTTCACCTCTATGGCCTATTTGCCTACCTCCCTACATTTGCACACACTGTACATAGATTTTTCTATTGTGTTTATTGACTGTAGGCGTGTTTTTGTGTAACTCTGTTGTTTATGTTGCACTGCTTTGCTTTATCTTGGCCAGGTCAGTTGTAAATGAGAACCTGTTCTCAACTGGCCTACCTGATTAAATAAATGTGAAATAACAAATAAACCTTCAAATTTCGCTGTCTTTCACAGAGGGGTGTGTGTACAGACTGACAGCCTACACCAAAATAAATTAACCTGCCTTGGAGGCAGAGGGGACCTGACATGCCGGAAAGCCCATGGTCCTTCCATGTCATGGGAGGCAGCAGCGGAGAGAGACATCAAATCAAATGTATTTATAAAGCCCGTTTAACCTTAGATGTAAATACAGAAACACAGCCTAAAACCCCAAACAATGCAGATTAGAGGTCGACCGATTAATTAGGGCCGATTTCAAGTTATTACAATCGGAAATTGTATTTTCGGGCGCCGATTGTTTTTTTTTATATATACACCTTTATTTAACTAGGCAAGTCAGTTAAGAACACATTCTGATTGTCAATGACGGCCTAGGAACGGTGGGTTGACTGCCTCGTTCAGGGGCAGAACGACAGATTTTCACCGTGTCACCTCGGGGGATCCAATCTTGCAACCTTACAGTTAACTAGTCCAAAGCAATAACGACCTGCCTCTCTCGTTGCACTCCACAAGGAGACTGCCTGTTACGCGAATGCAGTAAGCCAAGTTAAGTTGCTAGATAGCATTAAACTTATCTTATCTTACAAAAAACAATCATAATCACTAGTTAACTACACATGGTTGATTGATATTATCTAGTGTGTCCTGAGCATACAAGCATCTAACTGAGCGGTGGTAGGCAGAAGCAGGCACGTAAACATTTATTCAAACAGCACTTTCGTGCGTTTTGCCAGCAACTCTTCATTGTGCTTCAAGCATTGCGCTGTTTATGACTTCAAGCCTATCAACTCCCGAGATGAGGCTGGTGTAACCAAAGTGAAATGGCTAGCTAGATAGTGCGCGCTAATAGCGTGTCAAACGTCACTCGCTCTGTGCCTTGCAGTGGTTGTTCCCCTTGCTCTGCATGGGTAATGCTGCTTCGAGGGTGGCTGTTGTCGTTGTGTTCCTGGTTCGAGCTCAGGGAGGAGCGAGGAGAGGGACGGAAGCTATACTGTTACACTGGCAATACTAAAGTGCCTATAAGAACATCCAATAGTCAAAGGTTAATGAAATACAAATGGTATAGAGGGAAATAGTCCTATAATTCCTATAATAACTACAACATAAAACTTCTTACCTGGGAATATTGAAGACTCATTTTAAAAGGAACCACCACCTTTCATATGTTCTCATGTTCTGAGCAAGGAACTGAAACATTAGCTTTCTTACATGGCACATATTTTACATGGAACATATTACACTTTTACTTTCTTCTCCAACACTTTGTTTTTGCATTATTTAAACCAAATTGAACATGTTTCATTATTTACTTGAGGCTAAATTGAATTTATTGATGTATTATATTAAGTTAAAATAAGTGTTCATTCAGTATTGTTGTAATTGTCATTATTACAAATAAATAAATACAAAATCGGCTGATTAAATCGGTATCGGCTTCTTTGGTCCTCCAATAATCGGTATCGGCGTTGAAAAATCATAATCGGTCGACCTCTAATGCAGATGTAGAAGCACGGTGACAAGGGAAAAACTGAAAGGCAGGAACCTTGGAAGAAACCTGGAGAGGAACCAGACTGAGGGGTGGCCAGTCCTCTTCTGGCTGTGCCGGGTGGAGATTATGAGTACATGGCTATTAAGGCCAGATTATTCTTCAAGATGTTCATAGATGACCAGCAGGGTCAAATAATAAGAGGTTATAAAGGATGAAACAGGTCAGTACCTCAATTTCCAAGTGAGCAAACTGGTTCCAAAAACCATTACACCTAACAGTTGTCATTATAACCAAAATAACTAAAATTTCGCTCCTTATGTTTTCTTTTGGAAAAAAGAGATGAGCAGTCCACTTCAAACATGGTGCTTTGAGAGAGGTAGTCTAACTAGTGAAATGAGCAAGATGAGATGAGCAGGTCAGGCCGGGCACGGCATCAATATTGATGTGACCCGTCCCACTATCCTCTATTGGCAGCCAAGCTTCTTGTTCCAATGCGGAAAGTATTAGAGCTTACACCCAAACAAACACGTAATAGGAGGGTCCCCAGTCTGTGCTGCTGGCTCAGCGCCCGGTTTAATGTCCTTCCTTTGGCAGGGTGCACTCAGGGCTAATGTTAGTGCCGCCTCCACCCCTCACTGTGTATCTCAGCTGCTGCTACTTGGACAAGGAGCTTAGGTTTCCTGAAGCAAGCTCTGTTGCCAGATTCAAAATGAGCTCCCAAGTATGATTTACCTGTGATAGATCTTCAAGGAATTTGTCAGCACTAAAAAGTCAACTGAAATGTAAAATAATGGCCCAGGCAGCATATAACAAATGTGTATCCATTACTCTTTTCAACATCAATGACTAAAGGTAGCCTCATGGTGGTGGACAGGGCAGCTGTTCCTCAAGCTGACAGCTCCTTCTGCCACTGAGGCACCAGGCCCACTGAAGGCAGGGTACAACCACATGGCCACCATTAGACAACCCCTCAGTCTCCGCTCATGAGGTCTATTTCAGCCTCCTCGGCCAAACAGCTGCCATACACTAGACAGTACCATACCGCTTTTAGGACTCAAAGTTTCAGCTCAAAAATGTTCTCTACATCTGTTGCCAATGAAGCAAAGGAATGCTTTTCCCCCAGAATGCTCTTATGTGGATTCAAACAAGAACACATCAAAAACAGGTAGAGCGACCGTTTCAATCCCATTATACCCTTTTATATAGTATGTGCCCAATTTCATTGATATTCTACTTCAAACTTTTATAGTATCTAAGGTAATGGGTATCAACCTAAATATGCAACTAATATGACAAGGAAACATGTCTCAAAAAAAGCAATAAGCACAAATTGCTCTACAACAATTCAAATGAGCAGGAACCATTAAAATAGAAGATATTACTAGTATTTTGTAGGTAAACATTCTTACATAGTCACATTGTAGATGGATGGGATATGGGGTAGCCTAGCCCCAGACTGCGTGGCAGCAGACAGGTCAAGTGTCAAGCCAAGTGGCAGGACAAGTGCTGCAAGCAACTGTGTGACAGGAGCAGAGCCAGGCTCTGCCTGCCCAGAAAACACAAGGAGGGCATTGTGGCAAGCACCGGCCTCCTCCATACCACCACAACAAAAATAATAACACCCTCAGCCAGCTGCAGCAAGATTCTCAAAGAAAAAAAGGGCAAAATATGGTCTATGATTTGAATGTTTATCTTCAAAATAAGTAGTATACGGGAGAGTCCCATTCTGAAATGAGGTTGGCTAACTGTCTGTACGCTTGTAGGCCTAGATATTAACATATGATATAAGAAGCTTATGCCTGTAACAATAGCAGGCTGGCTGATGAAACAAAGGAGGGGATATGCTTGGACACCAAAAAGGTCTGAGGCTCCTAACTATGTAATCTTACATTCCGTCACCAACAGTGCACTTGTTTATATAGCTCGAAGGACAAAATGTTGGCCCTGGTGTTTAATCGTTTCCTAGACAAGTAATAAGGAGATGCTTATTTTCAAATTGTTAACTAAAAATGTCCTACTGTCTTACACATACCGGAACTTCCCTTATAGGTTTCACAATGTTGACAAACTGGTATAGGTGGCTTGAGTAACTATTTGAAGGCAAAACGCAAACGTAATTCATACAAGCGGTCAAAGGCAACTTCAACCCAACAACTACTTACAGGATGTATGGAGAAACCGAAATGACTTTATAAAAGGATTCCTACAGTTCACTACAACTGAGTTATAAAAATAAATAAAGATCCGAATTGAGGCATGCTCAGATAAATCTCTTATCAATGGTAGTCATGAGTAAAGCTCATGAACTGTGTTGAGCATAGATAGAAGCACAACGCCCAGCCCTGTCCTGGAGACAACAGTGACCTCCTGACTCGAGCAGCTTCCTATTCAAAGCCTTCTAACTACAGCTCCATTTCAGCAACAGGCCAATAGCGAACGCGGCTCACATTTCACAGACCTCTCGAGACACAGCATTGGAGGGAGCTCTGCTGTCTAGCCTAGCGGATGGAGTTTGGGTTTCTCTTCTACATAAGCAGCATGACATCTGTAAGCCTCCTTGAATAAGGCAATGTTATTCTTTATAAAAAGGGGAACGTGTGTCACATGAAGCTACTTTTATCCCCATATGTAAAATGGCACAACTTGAAGGCTACAGAACCCCAAAATTGGATGTCATATCCATTCAAGACATACCGTGGAAGACACAAATGGCTCACTTAAAAAGAGTAAAGGTCAAAAGGTTTCATGATTTGCCAAACACCATTTTATTTTTAGCCAGGACAAAAGTAAGATTTTCTATTTAACTCCAGGAGTGGACAGGATATGGGGTTCCTATGGAAACAGAGCCCATTTATTGACTTTCACAACAGATTTCCCATTGAGAAAAATCTGATATATCATTCCTCTTACTACACAGAATGAGAAACCTACTGCCCTTTGGTAAATAAACCGTACACTTATGTAGCCAACACTACCCTTCTCACAACTGTTACCTACCATGATTTACAGATTACAAACATCTGCCATTAAATTTGTACATGATGTGCATACTAACAGTGAGTAACTTCATTAACACTTCCATGCATCACACTGGGGATGAAGCAAAAAACAAAACATACATGAATGAAACCTAAGTCTGTCTCAGATCAATTGTCTAGGACCATGTAAACCTCCCCTTTCATGTAAACCTCCCATAATGAACATCCTGCTTTTAGGGAAAGTGCATCATTTTGTACATTTATGAAACTGCGAGTTTGACTAACTCTAGTCTCCTTGCTTAGGGTGTCCAGGGTCCTTCCTGGGATCATTTGTGTGTCGGAGGAGGACTGGTGAGCTCAGTTCTAGAGACTTAAAAGGACATATTCCAAAGTGAATGAAAATAAAAATGTATGTCAACACCATCTAAAATTGAATTTCCCCCTCCAGAAATGAGCCCAATAACATATTGTTTAAAATATATACAGTAACATATTGGATCATGCATGCTATTAGCAATAAACATCATCACCTGTAGCCCAACTGACGCAGCATAGTAGCTATAAATACATAGGCTGAAGCATGGGTCTTATCCATCTCTACTTAACCCATTGCACACATTCATTTTCTGTTCTTATTCACTCCAATACATTTTATGGGTTTCTAATTACATATTAAGTATGTAATTTAAGAGCGCTGTGCCTAACGCCTCGATCACACCGACAGAGTCATTGCATTTTGGTAAACCAGAAATGCATTCATTTCCAATGGAACACTGTTTGCCTTGCAGATGCAGTGCGTTCTGTGTGGTGCATACGCTGCGTCAAACTGCATGCGTAGACTGATGGACAGAAATGGGGTAGCAGAAGGTGAATGTTGAATATTTGTTGCACACATATCCAGATGCTGTGTACAATTTTGCGCAGTGATGCTAATCAGCGTGATCAATGCATAAACCATGCTTAAACCTCTGGTTGTAACTGCATTTTTATAATGATGCTGCAAGCAATTTTAAGAGCAAAGAAATAAAATGTGGTAACGGTAGGGATGTGCCAACATTTTTTTTTTCTCATAAATTTACAGTTTAAAAAAAGACACACTGCCTTTGGATTACAGCCGTATTCTAAAATGGATTAAATCGTTTTTTCCCCCCAGCAATCTACACACAATACCCCATAATGACAAAGCAAAAATATAGTATTTTTTTATATTTGCTCATTTAAAAACTGAAATGTGACATTTACACAAGTATTAAGACCATTTACGCAGTACTTTGTTGAAGCACCTTTGGCAGAGATTACAGCCGCGAGACTTCTTGGCTAGGACGCAACAAACTTGGTGCACCTGTATTTGGGGAGTTTCTCCCATTCTGATCTGTAGATCCTCTCAAGCTCTGTCAGGTTGGATGTTCGAGTCAGGGCTATGGCTGGGCCACTCAAGGACATTCAGAGACTTGTCCTGAAGCCACTCCTGTGTTGTCTTGGCTGTGTGCTTAGGGTCGTTGTCCTGTTGGAAGGTGAACCTACACCCCAGTCTGCAGTCCTGAGTACTCTGGAGCAGGTTTTCGTCAAAGATCTCTGTACTTTGCTCCGTTCATCTTTCCCTCGATACTGACTAGTTTCCCAGTCCCTGCCGCTGAAAAACATCCCCACATGTTGCCACCACCATGCTTCAACAGATAATCTTGTTTCCTCATGGTCTGAGAGTCCTTTAGGTACCCTTTGGCAAACTCCAAGCGGGCTGTCATGTGTCATTTACTGAGGAGTGGCTTCCGTCTGGCCACTCTACAATAAAGGCCACATTGAGGGAGTGCTGCAGAGATGGTTGTCCTTCTGAAAGGTTCTTCCATCTCCACAGAGGAACTCCAGAGCTCTGTCAGAGTGACCATCAGGTTCTTGGTCACCTCCCTGAACAAGGCCCTTATCCCCCAATTGCGCAGTTTGGCCAGGTGGCCAGCTCTAGGAAGAGTCTTGGTGGTTCCAAACTACTTCCATTTTTTTTTTTTTTTTTTTTACCCAGGTAGGCTAGTTGAGAACATTTACTAATTTACAACTGCGACCTGGCGAAGATAAAGAACAGTAGTTCGACACATACAGAGTTACACATGGAATAAACCGTCAGTAAAAAAATACAGTAAAAAAAGAAATCTATATACAGTGAGTGCAAATGAGATAAGGGAGGTGAGGCAATAAATAGGCCATGTGGCAAAGTAATTACAGTATAGCAATTAGACACTGGAATGGTAGATGTGCAGAACATTACTGTGAAAGTAGAGGTACTGGGGTGCAAAGGAACAAGATATATAAATACAGTATGGGTAGTTGAATGGGCTGTTTACAGATGGGCTATGTGCAGGTGCAGCGATCTGTGAGCTGCTCTGGCAGCTGGTGCTTAAAGCTAGTGAGGGAGATGTGAGTCTCCAGCTTCAGTGATTTTTGCAGTTCGTTCAAGTCATTGGCAGCAGAGAACTGGAAAGAAAAGCAGCCAAAGGAGGAATTGGCTTTGGGGGGGGGGGGAACTAGTGAGATATACCTGCTGGAGCACGTGCTATGGGTGGGTGTTGCTATGGTGACCAGTGAGCTGAGATAAGGCGGGGCTTTGGCGACGAGTATGAAGCGATGGCCAGCCAATGAGAGCATACAGGTCGCAGTGGTGGGTATTATATGGGGCTTTGGTGACAAAACGGATGGCACTGTGATAGACTGCATCCAATTTGTTGAGTAGAGTGTTGGAAGCTATTTTATTGATGACGTCGCCAAAGTCGCGGATTGGTAGGATGGTCAGTTTTACAAGGGTATGTTTGGCAGAGTGTAGAATGCTTTGTTGCGAAATAGGAAGCAGATTCTAGATTTAATTTTGGATTAGAGATGCTTAATGTGAGTCTGGAAGGAGAGTTTACAGTCTAACCAGACACCTAGGTATTTGTAGTTGTCCACATATTCTAAGTCAGAACCATCCAGAGTAGTGATTCTGGACGGGCAGGCAGGTGAGGACAGTGATCGGTTGAAGAGCATGCATTTAGTTTTACTTGCATTTAAGAGCAGTTGGAGGCCACAGAAGGAGAGTTGTATGGCATTGAAGCTCATCTGGAGGTTTGTTAACACAGTGTCCAAAGAAGGGCCAGAAGTATACAGAATGGTGTCGTCTGCGTAGAGGTGGATCAGAGAATCACCAGCAGCAAGAGCGACATCATTGATATATACAGAGTAAAGAGTCTGCCCGAGAATTGAACCCTGTGGCATCCCCGTAGAGACAGCCAGAGGTCCGGACAACAGGCCTTCCGATTTGACACACTGAACTACCAGAGAAGTAGTTGGTGAACCAGGCAAGGCAATCATTTGAGAAACCAAGGCTGTTGAGTCTGCCAATAAGAATGTGGTGATTGATAGAGTCTAAAGCCTTTGCCAGCCTTGGTCATTTAAGAATGATGGAAGTCACTGTGTTCTCAGGGTATTCAACGCTGCAGAAATGTTGTTTTGGTACCCTTCCCCAGATCTGTGCCTCGACAATCATGTCTCGGAGCTCTACAGATAAATCCTTGGACCTCACGGCTTGGTTTTTACTCTGACATGCACTGTCAACTGTGGGACCTTTATATAGACAGGTGTGCCTTTCCAAATCATGTCCAATCAATTTAATTGGACTCCAATCAAGTTGTAGAAAAATCAAGGATGAGCAATGGAACCAGGATACACCTGAGCTCAATTTCAGGGTCCATAGAAAAGGTCTGAATACTTACAGTACCAGTCAAAAGTTTAGACACACGTACTCATTCAAGGGTTTTTCTTTATTTGTACTATTTTATATATTGTAGATTAGTGAAATCAAAACTAATGAAACAAAATACACATTTGGTATCATGAAGCAACCCCCCCCCCACAGCTTTGCACACTCTTGGCATTCTCTCAAACAGCTTCATGGAGGTTGTCACCTGAAATGCATTTCAGTTAACAGGTGTACCTTGTTAAAAAGTTTGTGGTATTTCTTTCCTTCATAATGTGTTTGAGACAAATCAGTTGTGTTGTGGCATACAGAAGATACCAAAAATTGGGCTAATAGACCAAGGAAATATTATGGCAAGAACCGCTCAAATAAGCAAGGAGAAACGACAGTCCATCATTACTTTAAGACACGAAGTTCAGTCAAGCTGGGAAAATTTCAACTACTTCGAATGTTTATTCAAGTGCAAATCCCCAAAAAACAAACGCCATGATGAAACTGGCTCTCATGAGGACCGCCACAGGAATGGAAGACGCAGAGTTACCTCTGCTGCAGAGGATACGTTCATTAGATTTACCAGCCTCAGATATTGCAGCCCAAATAAATGCTTCATAGAGCTCAAGCAACGGACATCAACAACTGTTCAGAGGAGACAGAAAATCAGCCCTTCATAGTCGAATTGCTGCAAAGAAACCACTACTAAAGGACACCAATAAGAAGAAGACACTTGCTTGGGCCAAGAAACCGGAGCAATGGACATTAGACAAGTGGAAATCTGTCCTTTGGTCTGATGAGCCCAAATTTGAGATTTTTGGTTCCAACCAGTGTGTCTTTGAGACGCAGAGTAGGTGAACGGATTATCTCCGCATGTGTGGTTTCCCACCGTGAAACATGGTGGTGGTGGTGTGATGGTGCCATGCTGGTGACATTGTCAGTGATTTATTTAGAATTCAAGGCACACTTAACCAGCATGGCTACCACAGCATTCTGCAGCGATACACCATCCTATCTGGTTTGCGCTTAGTGGGACTATAATTTATTTTTCAACAGGACAATGACCCAACACACCTCCAGGCTGTGTAATGGCTACTTGACCAAGAAGGAGAACTGCATCAGATGACCTGGCCTCCACAATCAACCCAATTGAGATGGTTTGGGATGAGTTGGACCGCATAGTTAAGGAAAAGCAGCCAACAAGTGCTCAGCATATGTGGGAACTCCTTCAAGACTGTTGGAAAAGCATTCCAGGTGAAACTGGTTGAGAGAATGCCAAGAGTGTAAAAATTAAATTAAATAAAAAACATTGAATGAGTAGGTGTACAAACATTTGACTTGTACTCTGTAAATAACGTATCTGTACTTTCTTTTTAATAAATTCGCAAAACATTTCTAAAAACTTGTTTTCACTTTATCATTATGGGGTAGTGTAGACTGCTGAGAAAATGGTTTTATTTAATCAATTTTAGAATAAGGCTGTAACATAACAAAATGTGGAAACAGTCAAGGGGTCTTAATACTTCCGGAAAGCACTGTATATCCATGTGAATTCACAAGGCAGCTGTGCTGCTGCAAACGGTTTGGATCTAACAGTGATTCCTTTTCAGATGGTTAAGCGTTGCACCTGTACTACCATTACTGTATCTCAATTCAGACTCCGCAGTTTGCATTTCCTCCTCAAAGTATTGCCATACAGGACTTCGCTGCTGTTGCTTGCCTTTCATTGCTATTTTTCCCAACTGTTAACAACGATGATGTAGTGGTGGAGAGTAGACCACAAAAATAAAAATGTATTCGTTGACTACTTGTACGTCGCCTCCCTTTCTCGACTCCCATTTCTAAGTATCAAGAGTCGATTCCACTAGGAATCGACTCCTAAGACACTGTTTTTGGAAGGAGCAGACTGATTAGTTGCCGAACTTCCGAGAACAAACTCCAATCTGTCATAGTGAGCTAGCGAGGAAGAGAGGTACAGTATTGGCAAGTCGGCAAACTGGCAGAACCGTGCACTAGGCCCATCTATAGGCAGCCAAAAGCTGCATCTCGCAATTTCTTGGCTTGCAACTTCAGTAAAGCAGGGCCTATCAATGAATAGGATATTCTACACAGAACAGACTGAACACACACTTGCATCATCAGCGAAGAGATAGAGCAGGGGTGTAATCATTAGTCCAAACAGTTGCAACTAAAACAAGTTTCTATTGGACAAATTCAGGTAGGTCCCTTCCCATTTCATTCTGTTTGCTTACATATAAGTAACGTAATGAATGTGCTGGCTTGCCTGGGGCGTAAGAGAGAACGATAGAGCGAGAAAAGTGGTACACATACTTTGATGTACAGTATGTAGATACCTTCTCGTCAAACATAACATTCCAAAATCATGGGCATTAATATGGAGTTGTACCCCCCTTTGCTGCTACAACAGCCTACACTCTTCTGGGAAGGCTTTCCATTTGATTTTGCAACATTGCTGCATGGACTTGCTTCCATTCAGCCACAAGAGCATTAGTGAGGTCGGGAGCTGATGTTGGGCGATTAGGCCTGGCACGCAGTGGGCGTTCCAATTCATCCCAAAGTTGTTCGATGGGGTTGAGGTCAGGGCTCTGTGCAGGCCAGTCAAGTTCTTCCACACAGATTGACAAACCATTTCTGTATGGACCTCGCTTAGAGCATTGTCATGATGATAAAGTAAAAGGGCCTTCCCCAAACTGTTGCCACAAACTTGGAATCAGATAATTGTCTAGAATGTCATTGTATACTGTAGCGTTAAGGTTTAACTTCACTGGCACTATTTTTTCTCCTCCAAACCTTAGTTGGCACTATGCATTCAGGCAGGTAGCATTCTCCTTGCATCCGCCAAACCCGGATTCATCCGTCGGACTGGCAGATGGTGAAGAGTGATTCAAATCACTCCAGAGAACGTGTTTCATTAGCGGTGAGCTTTACACCACTCCAGCTGACGCTTGGCATTGCGCATGGTGAGCTTTGGCTTGTGCGCGGCTGCTCGGCAACGGAAACCCATTTCATGAAGCTGACGAACAATTTTTGTGCCGATGTTGCTTCCGTTCTGTGAGCTTGTGTGGCCTAGCACTCTGCAGTTGAGCGGTTGTTGCTCCAAGAAGTTTCCACTTCACAATAATAGGACTTACAGTTGACCGAGGCAGCTTTAGCAGGGCAGAAATTTGCCAACCTGACTTGTTTAAAGGTGGCATCTTATGACAGGACCGCGTTGAAAGTCACTGAGCTCTTCAGTAAGGCCATTCTACTGCCAATGTTTGTCTATGGAGATTGCATGGCTATGTGCTGGATTTTATACACCGGTCAGCAACGGGTGTGGCTGAAATGGCCTAATCAACTATTTTGAAGGGGTGTCCACATACTTTTGTATATCAAGCTCATCTTGGTAAAAATTAGTCTTGCTTGCCTCACACATTCACTAAAGTAACCTAAAATTCACCTCTTCCTCTGGTCCTCAAATTCCCCAGGCCTTTATGGCCTATCGTCTAGTTAGACTAACATGGAAAATATGGTTTTTGATAACTACACTGCAATTTAAATTAATAATAAAAACTGTTTTTCAGTTTGGGATTTTTAATGTTAAGGATCCCAATTTCCTTCTAACGTTCACACCCATAGTAGCAAATGGGATCCCTCTTTTTAACAAAGGACAAAACTTCTTCAAAGGTGTCTTCCTGCAATTGCATTAAGAACTGTTGTACAATGTTTGCTTGTCAGAATACATGTTTCCCTCCCTTTGGCTCACGCAAATTGAACGCACCTCAAGAATAAAATTTCTCGAACACACAACAAGCAGACTAGGTAAATAGGTCAACTGTTGTCAGATTTTGTTTTAATAACATTACATGGTAAAAACAGGAGCAATGGAATGTCACATCCTGAGTGATGAAGTACAGGCTTTGAATTACATCGCCAGCCGCAACAGTGGGCTATACAGCGCTGTTTGAGTTGAGCATTTTAAACAATTTAATAACCCTTCATCTGAACAATGTAGTGTCAGAAACAATCATGCATGTCAGTTCAGCGCACACAGCATAAGAGAAAAAATGACATGTATTTCATAGCTTAATACATACTGAAGCATGGTTGTTCTATGTCATCTACAAAAGAAACGACCTCTCCAGAATCCATATGAAGGAAATCAGTCGCAGTGCCAAAGAACTTTAGCCCCTCTTGACAGACTCACAGGGAGGAAAATAGCTGAGAGCAGGCTTGCACTGGTTTCCCAGGATACAGCAGGCTGAGATTTCCCCTCTGGAAGCCCCTTATGACAGTCCATTACCCTCAGTTCACCATCCCCCATACTAGAGACTGACTGCGCAACCGTCTGGATTTATGAGGTGTCCATCTGAGACATATTACAATGCTACAGTGGCAAGAAAAAGTAGGTGAACCCTTGGGAATTACCTGGATTTCTGCATAAATAAAAAATTTAATTTGATATTTTCTTCATCTAAGCCACAATAGATAACACAGTTTGTTTAAACTAATAAGACAAACAATTATACGTTTTCATGTCTTTATTAAACACAGTGTAAACATTCACAGTGCAGGGTGGGGAAAGTATGTGAAGCCTTCGATTTAATAACTGGTTGACCCTCCTTTTTGCAGCAATAACCTCAGCCAAATGTTTTCTGTAGTTGCGGATCAGACCTTCACAACAGTCAGGAAGAATTCTGGACCATTCCTCTTTACAAAACTATCAGTTCAGCAATATTCTTGGGATGTCTAGAATGAACCGCTCGAGGTCATGCCACAGCATCTCAATCGGGATGAGGTCAGGACTCTGACTGGGCCACTCCAGAAGGTGTATTTTCATCTGTTGAAGCCATTCTATTGGTTTACTTTGTGTTTAGGGTCGTTGTCCTGTTGCATCACCCAATTTCTGTTGAGCTTCAAAATCGGCAGACAGCCTAACATTCTCCTGCAAAATGTCTTGATAAACTTGGGAATTCATTTCTCAGTCCATGATAGCAAGCGGTCCTGGCCCTGAGGCAGCAAAGCAGCTCCCTCCACCATACTTTACAGTTGGGATGAGGTTGATGTTGGTGTGCTGTGCCTTTTTTCTCCACACATAGTGTTGTTTGTTCCTTCCAAACAACTCAACTTTAGTTTCATCTGTCCACAGAATATTTTCCCAGTAGAGCTGTGGAACATCCAGGTGCACTTTTTGCAAACTTCAGACGTGCAGCAATGCCCCCCCCCCCCCCCCCCCGTGGTGTTCCCATGAATACCACTCTTGTTTAGTGTTTTATGTATTGTAGGCTCGTCAGAGATGTTTGCATGTTCCAGAAATGTCTGTAAGTCTTTAGCTGACACTAGGATTCTTCTTAACCACATTGAAGATTCTGCTTTCTTGCAGTCATCTTTGCAGGACAGCCACTCCTAGGGAGAGAAGCAACAGTGCTGAACTTCATTTAAAGACAATTTTTCTTACCGTGGAATAATGAACATCAAGGCTTTTAGAGATACTTTTGTAACCCTTTCCAGCTTTATACAAGTCAACGATTCTTAATCTTAGGTATTTTGAGATCCATTTTGTTCAAGGCATGGTTCTCACATCAGGCAATGCCTCTTGTGAATAGCAAAGTAAAATTTGGAGTGTTTTTTTTAATAGGGCAAGGCAGCTCTAACCAAAAACTCCAATCTCGTCTCATTGATTGGACTCACTGTTAACCGACTCCAGTTATCTTTTGAAGAAGTCATTAGCCTAGGGGTTCATGTAATTTAAACATTCAGTGTAGGTTGTAAAAATTATGTATTTTTCTGGTCTATATTGAACACAAGAATTTAATTTGTGCGTTATTAGTTTAACCTCTCTAGGCAAGGGGGCAGTATTTTCAAGTCCAGATGAAGAGCGTGCCCAAAGTAAACTGCCTGCTACTCAGGCCCAGAAGCTAGGATATACAGTGGGGCAAAAAAGTATTTAGTCAGCCACCAATTGTGCAAGTTCTCCCACTTAAAAAGATGAGGCCTGTAATTTTCATCATAGGTACACTTCAACTACGACAGAGAAAATGAGAAGAAAAAAAATCCAGAAAATCACATTGTAGGATTTCTAATGAATTTATTTGCAAATTATGGTGGAAAATAAGTATTTGGCCACCTACAAACAAGCAAGATTTCTGGCTCTCACAGACCCGTAACTTCTTCTTTAAGAGGCTCTTCTGTCCTCCACTCGTTACCTGTATTAATGGCACCTGTTTGAACTTGTTGTCAGTATAAAAGACACCTGTCCACAACCTCAAACAGTCACACTCCAAACTCCACTATGGCCAAGACAAAAGAGCTGTCAAAGGACACCAGAAACAAAAACACCAGAAACAAAATTGTAGACCTGCACCAGGCTGGGAAGACTGAATCTGCAATAGGTAAGCAGCTTGGTTTGAAGAAATCAACTGTGGGAGCAATTATTAGGAAATGGAAGACATACAAGACCACTGATAATGTCCCTCGATCTGGGGCTCCACGCAAGATCTCACCCCGTGGGGTCAAAATGATCACAAGAACGGTGAGCAAAAATTCCAGTACCACACGGGGGGACCTAGTGAATGACCTGCAGAGAGCTGGGACCAAAATAACAAAGCCTACCATCAGTAACACACTACGCCGCCAGGGACTCAAATTCTGCAGTGCCAGACGTGTCCCCCTGCCTAAGCCAGTACATGTCTAGGCCCGTCTGAAGTTTGCTAGAGAGCATTTGGATGATCCAGAAGAAGATTGGGAGAATGTTATATGGTCAGATGAAACCAAAATATAACTTTTTGGGAACACTCAACTCGTCGTGTTTGGAGGACAAAGAATGCCGAGTTGCACCCGAAGAACACCATGCCTACTGTGAAGCATGGGGCTGTCATAGTTGAAGTGTACCTATGATGAAAATTACAGGCCTCATCTTTTTAAGTGGGAGAACTTGCACAATTGGTGGCTGACAATACTTTTTTACCCCACTGTACATATTAGTAGATTTGTATAGAAAACACTGATGATGTTTCTAAAACTGAAATGTCTGAGTATTTCAGAACTTATTTGGCAGGTGAAACCCCGAGGACAAACCCTCCAGGACTCTTTTTTTTTTGGGGGGGGGGGGGGGTGACGGTGTTTTCTATGTACTATGCATTTCTATGTACTAAGGCACTATGCTTGCAGTTTGTCGCTTTCACTGGATGTCAAGTCTTTAGAAATTGGTTGATGTTTTTCCTTTGTGTAATGAAGAAGTAGGGCTGTTTAGAACGAGGGTCGAGTCTAGTGTACTGTTGTGGTTGGGGAGCGCGACCTGAAAGCTCGCGCCACTGTTTTTATCGGCTATTGAACGCAGTTTATCCTGTCTTAAATGTAAATGATTATTTACGTAAAAAAAATACCTAAAGTTGTATTAGGAAAGTTGTTTGAAATGTTTGGACAAAGATTACAGGTAATATTTTGTAATCATGTTGCACGAGTTGGAACCAGTGTTTTTCAGGATCAAGCGCGCCAAATAAATTGACATTTTGAAGATATAACGACGGAATTAATCAAACAAAAGGACTATTTGATGTTTGTGGGACATATTGGAGTGCAAACAGAAGAAGCTCTTCAAAGGTAAGGCATGAATTATATCTTTATTTCTGAGTTGTGTCACGCCTGGTGTTTGTTTGATGGGGTGCTGCCCTCAGATAATAGCATGGTTTGCTTTCGACCGTAAAGCCTTTTTGAAATCTGACACAGTGGCTGGATTAACAAGAAGTAAAGCTTTAATTTGGTGTATAGCACTTGTGATGGCATGAAAGTTAAATATTTCTAATAATTTCATTTTAATTTGGCGCTCTGACATTTCACCGGATATTGTCAAATCGATCCCGTTAACGGGATTTGATCCCTAAGAAGTTTAAGCACACTAGGTTAGTCTATTGTTGTGACTTAGATGATCAGATTTGATGTAATCCAGGTCATTCCAAAGGGTTCATATACTTTTTCTTGCCACTGTACATGTGTTATGTAACCATCTTAAGTATGTGTAACTACAAAAAAGGTAAATTGGGGAATCGTGAATTTTGCTTGATATGAACCTACAGGAAATTGCTTGTGCATTCTGAAAGATTCCCTGCTACTAACTAGACTAACTTATCAAAACATCAATGAATCATCAATTCCACCAAGAATGCTACATTTTTAAGACCTAGAATGCTATCAGGTCAAGACTAGCTGTGTGTCTGACAAATGGAAATTCCTCCTGAGACGCAAATGTTGTACCTTCTATTTGGCCTAGATTTGAGCAGTCCATGGGTAAGTCAAAGGGGAAAAATAGCCTTGTAGCATCTTGTACTAAGCCTGACCTGAAAGTGAATGACAGCTCAAGCCTTTGATTTTCAATAGCTGGAATGATGCCCAGACACACATGAAGTAGGATTTATTGTTCAAAAGCTATAAGTATAAGCTGTTTAGGAATAGGCCTAATTCATCTGTATTGGTGTCAGGAAACTGTTAATATCCCATGAAGGGATGTTGTTAACACTTACTCTGCCTACGTATAACCTCCACAAAAAGAGTCCTAGGGCTTCTCTTTCAGACATTTTGAAAGTTGTTATTGGCACTGCCACTGTCAGAGCCTAGGCAATGTGGCTGTGGCATGCATGAGGCCTATTGCTCAATGTGATTTTTCTGCCAATAAACAGAAAAGACACAAATATACAGTACCATGTATAGGACATGCCTAACATTAATTATCTACAAATATGAAGCACAGATTATGTATGGAAATCATTCTCCTGACAAAAAAATACTATTGCAGTTCAATTTGATGTAGTCTACTTAGCCTACTATATGGGAATAGAGCAAGGATGAATTGTTTGGTCTCGAGAGAAATCTCATTTAGGGTTAGCACTGATTAGAGGGCACAGAGGTTTAAATATATGTCATTGAGAAATACAGGATGAGGCAAGTGAGGATAACTTGCACTTGTATGGGTTCATTTCTGACCCAGTAGCCCCAGCCTTCACATGTCAAAGACATTGGAAGTTGAAGGATTGTCAGACCCTCAACCTAGCTGATTGGAGGGACTAGATGGAACGAATCATCTATCAAGCTATTTCAGATCTGTGAACACCCAAGGGGAAGGGAATGTGGTTTGAAATGGGACCTGGTTACTGTCTTTCTAGGGGTAGTTTTCAAGAGGTTCAAACCTGGGTAGCATTAGGTGTTCCTTCCTGCTACACCTGTTTTTTCTATGACATTCTTGAGAGTGCTGCTTCCCTCAGGATCTAGGAATTTATCTGAGAAACTAGACCTCGGGGGCCACCAATCAGACACTCCAGTGAAAAATTGCAAAACAAGTCCTGCCACTTCTGCTAAAAGCTGCCATCAAACTAAACACAGAAACCTCTTCATGCTTACCTTACATTGTAGTGGTCGTCTATATTTCATAGCCAGAATTAGGTGAAAACAAAAAACCATGGAACACTAGAATCATTCCTGTTCATCTGGGATTCATTACACCCCCCTCCCCCATCAAAGATTCCATTGTGACATTCTAAACTCTGATGAGAGTCTGAGAGAGCAGCATATTCTAAGCATTGCAGCATGAGCAACACTAGAATGCTTTGTTAATGGAAATATCACTCTGGTTCGTCCAGTTGAGTGAATAGACAAAGCTATGAGACAAAAGGCAAAAATAGATATCTTGTGACTATTGGGCTCATGGGCTGACTCGCTCACACGTAACAGGAAACAAAATTTTAAAAAAGGGATCTGCTGATCAATACATTAGTTACACTGACAACAAAAACTAACAACTGGTCCATGGTCTGGGACAGGGCTAGTCAGGAGTTGGATTAGTGGTCAGGGAGTGTACACAGACATCTGCAGAGCAATGCATTTATTTCCATAGCAACAGAGCTGTGACATAAATCAACAGGGATATCTGCGATAAGAGGGTTTATCTATGTCAAACATGATGCAACAAACCAGAGCTTCTCAGTAAGTGTTAGAAAGACGCAGTCTGACAAAGTCCTCTCTCTACAGGCAAACAAATCCAGGTGACTATTAGGCCAATTGCCAAAATCTGCATAAAGAAAACAAGCGCATTTTCACCCGTTTCACCAGTAGTGTTTCCGCCAAACTGACTTGATGCAGATAAAAATCAGCTCATGGTGACATTTCACATATAGTGCATTCGGAAAGTATTCAGAACCCTTCACTTTTTTCACATTTTGTTACGTTACAGCCTTATTCTAAAATAGATTAAATAAAATAAAAACCTCAGCAATGACAAAGCAAAAACTGGTTTAGATTTGTTTGCAAATGTATTAAAAATAAACAGAACTAACTTACTTACATAATTACTCGGACACTTTGCTACGAGACTCAAAATTAAGCTCAGGTGCATCCAGTTTCAATTGATCATCCTTGAGATGTTTTTACAACTTGGGAGTCCACCTGTGGTAAATTCAATTGATTGGACATGATTTGGAAAAGGCACACCTGTCTATATGAAAACGGTCCCACAGCTGACAGTGCATGTCAGAGCAAAAACCAAGCAATGAGGTCGAAGAAATTGTCCATAGAGCGCCGAGACAGGATTGTGTCGAGGCACAGATTTGAGGAAGGGTACAAAAACATTTCTGCAGCATTGAAGGTCCCCAAGAACACCGCGGCCTCCATTATTCAATGGAAGAAGTTTGGAACCACCAAGACTCTTCCTAGAGCTGGCCGCCCGGCCAAACTGAGCAATCGGGGGAGAAGGGACTTGGTCAAGGAGGTGACCAAGAACCCAATTGTCACTGACAGAGCTCCAGAGTTCCTCTGTGGAGATGGGAGAACCTTCCAGAAGGACAACCATCTCTGCAGCACTCCACCAATCAGGCCTTTATGGTAGAGTGGCCAGACGGAAGCCACACCTCAGTAAATGGCACATGACAGCCCGCTTGGAGTTTGCCAAAAGGCAACTAAAGAACTCAGACCATGAGAAACAAGATCTGGTCTGATTAAACTCTTTGGCCTGAATGCCAAGCGTCACGTCTGAAGGAAGCCTGGCACCATCCCTACGGTGAAGCATGGTGGTGGCACCATCATGCTGTGGGGATGTTTTCAGCGGCAAGGACTGAGAGACTAGTCCGGATCGAGGCAAATACAAACAGAGCAAAGTACTGAGAGAACCTTGATGAAGAGCACTCAGGTTCATCTTCCAACAGGTCAACAACACTAAGCACAAAGCCAAGACAATGTAGGAGTGGCTTCGGGACAAGTCTCTGAATGTCCTTGAGTGGCCCAGCAAGAGACCGGATCGAACAGCAGACCTGAAAATAAAATTAAAATAAAAAAAATAATAAAATAGCTGTGCAGCAACACTCCCCATCCAACCTAGCAGAGCTTGAGAGGAATGAGAGAACCTCCCCAAATAGAGGTGTGCCAACCTATCATCATCATGTCACCAAGTCAAACAATTGTACCTAACTTTCCTGTTTCCATCACAGCTGTTATGATTATTTTGATGAAATTATACAGAGACTTTAAATGCATAAAAACATGGTTAAAGTCAAGTCAATCTCCATAGAGGAAGATTTCTTCAAACTGCATGCAGTAAAACAAACTACTGTTAAGTAGAGGTCGACCAATTAAATCGGAATGGCCGATTAATTAGGGCCGATTTCAAGTTTTCATAACAATCGGTAATCGTCATTTTTGGACACTGATTTGGCGGGGTTTTTTTTTTACACCTTTATTTAATCTTTATTTAAATAGATAAATCAGTTAAAAACACATTCTTGTTTTCAATGACGGCCTAGGAACGGTGGGATAACTACCTTGTTCAGGGGCAGAACGACAGATTTTCACCTTGTCAGCTCGGGGATTCAATCTTGCCACCTTACAGTTAACTAGCCCAACGCTCTAACCACCTGATTACATTGCACTCCACGAGGAGCCTGCCTGTTATGCGAATGCAGTAAGCCAAGGTAAGTTGCTAGCTAGCATTAAACTTATCTTATAAAAAACAATCATAATCACTAGTTAACTACACATGGTTGATGATATTATAAGTTCATCTAGCGTGTCCTGCATTGCATATAATCGATGTGGTGCATATTCGTGAAAAAGGACCGTCGTTGCTCCAATGTGTACCTAACCATAATCATCAATGCCTTTCTTAAAATCAATACACAGAAGTATATATTTTTAAACATGCATATTTAGCTAAAAGAAATCCGGGTTAGCAGGCAATATTAACCAGGTGAAATTGTGTCACTTCTCTTGCGTTCATTGCACGCAGAGTCCGTGTATATGCAACAGTTTGGGCCGCCTAATTTGCCAGAATTGTACGTAATTATGACATAACATTGAAGGTTGTGCAATGTAACAGGAATATTTAGACTTATGGATGCCACCCGTTAGATAAAATACGGAACGGTTCCGTATTTCACTGAAATAATAAATGTCTTGTTTTCGAGATGATAGTTTCCAGATTCTACCATATTAATGACCTATGGCTCGTATTTCTGTGTGTTATTATGTTATAATTAAGTCTGATTTAATAGAGCAGTCTGACTGAGTGGTGGTAGGCACCAGCAGGCTCGTAAGCATTCATTCAAACAGCACTTTCGTGCGTTTTGCCAGCAGCTCGTCGCTGTGCTTCAAGCATTGTGCTGTTTATGACTTCAAGCCAATCAACTCTCGATATTAGGCTGGTGTAACCGATGTGAAATGGCTAGCTAGTTAGCGGGGTGCGCGCTAATAGCGTGTCAAACGTCACTCGCTCTGAGCCTTGCAGTGGTTGTTCCCCTTGCTCTGCATGGGTAACGCTGCTTCGAGGGTGGCTGTTGTCAATGTGTTCCTGGTTCGAGCCCAGGTAGGAGCGAGTAGAGGGACGGAAGCTATACTGTTACACTGGCAATACTAAAGTGCCTATAAGAACATCCAATAGTCAAAGGTTAATGAAATACAAATGGTATAGAGGGAAATAGTCCTATAATTCCTATAATAACTACAACCTAAAACTTCTTACCTGGGAATATTGAAGACTCATTTTAAAAGGAACCACCACCTTTCATATGTTCTCATGTTCTGAGCAAGGAACTGAAACATTAGCTTTCTTACATGGCACATATTACACTTTTACTTTCTTCTCCAACACTTTGTTTTTGCATTATTTAAACCAAATTGAACATGTTTCATTATTTACTTGAGGCTAAATTGATTTTATTGATGTATTATATTAAGTTCACTTAGTATTGTTGTGTCATTATTACAAAATATATAGATATATTTGTATTATTTTATTTTAAAATCGGCATCGGCTTTTTTGGGTCCACCAATAATCGGTATCGGCGTTGAAAAATCATAATCGGTCGACCTCTACTGTTAAATAGAATATCTCATCAAGCTTTGGATGACAGCCAATAATGCAATGTCTTAAAATGTGACAAGCTCAAAGCAAACAGAAACCCAAGGGTAAAGAGGTGGCTGTGACAAATGTGTTGGAAATGTTGGTTTACTACAGAGGAGAGCTGAGATGCACAACAACTGGTCTATACTCAAACTCAGTGACACATTTAGGCTACTAACAGTGTAGTTAGCCTATTTAAAAATAAATAAATATATATATATATATAAAATCGAAACCAGAGACAGCAGCATTGACAACCTAATTCCACAATGATAAAATGGCCCAAAAATGAGAGCTGTTTATATTGGTAAAAACTTCCTTCTTCAGATCACTTGTGGAGCAACAAGATATTCGGTAGAAGGTCACACTTTTCCCCCACCCCTCTCTCCAAACTGCAGCAACCCAAACAGGAAATACATTCCACATGACCACAGAAGGCAGACATAGCAATAGAAGCTGCCTTTAGCTCAACAACAATACCAAAGACCTCTGTGTTGTAATAGCACATATGAGGGGATTATTCAAATACTTTAATAAGATAGTCAGTTGAGTTGGACATTACTGATTGAATGTGTCTTGTGTGTGTGTGTGTGTGTAACATTCAGCAAAACAAAGGTGGGGAAATAACTGTGAGAACGCTGTTCATGGACTACAGCTCATCGTTTATCAACAAGATAGGGACACTGGGATTGAACCCCTCCCTCTACAACTGAATCCTGGACATCCTGACAGGCCAGGTGGTGAGTGTGTGCAACAACTAGGGCTGGCTCAATTTTCAGATAATTGTGTAACTGACAATTATGGACAATATAACTTTATATTCAAGCAGATAAAGTTTAGTCAACAGCAGTTGAAGTGGGTAAAATTTGTATTTTACGAGTATTTTACGAGCAAAACGGCACAGTCGGAAGGAGAAGCTTAAATTTCCAAAAGTCCCGAGCGGTCAAAACCATTTGTTTTTTAAATCTGGTGTCACCAAAGCTGTGTTTTATTCATTGCGTATGTCGTAGATAATTTTTAAAGCGGCATTATAAGCTCAAAACATTTAAAATGACAATTATGATAATGACAGTGTCTATTTGCATAACAATTACCCAAAATTCCATAATCATCACAGCAACAACACCTCAGAAGCGCTGACCCTCAACACAGGGGCCCCTCGGGGGGGTTTGTGCTTACTGCCCTCCCTGTTTACCCAAAACTGCGTGGCCACGCACAACTCCAACACCATCATCAAGTTTGCTGACAACACGTGGAAGGTCTGATCACCGGCGGAGATTAGTCAGCCTATAAGAAGGAGATCAGAGACTTAGCAGTGTGGTGTAGAGGTCGACCGATTATGATTTTTCAACAACGATTATTGGATGACCAAAAAAGCCGATTCCGATCAATCAGACTATTTTTTTATTTTTTTATTTGTAATCATGACAATTACAACAATACTGAATGAACACTTATTTTAACTTAATATAATACATCAATAAAATCAATTTAGCCTCAAGTAAATAATGAAACATGTTCAATTTGGTTTAAATAATGCAAAAACAAAGTGTTGGAGAAGTAAAAGTGCAATATGTGCTTTGTAAGAAAGCTAACGTTTCAGTTCCTTACTCAGAACATGAGAACATATGAAAGCTGGTGGTTCCTTTGAACATTAGCCTTCAATATTCCCAGGTAAGAAGTTTTAGGTTGTAGTTATTATAGGAATTATAGGACTATTTCCCTCTATACCATTTGTATTTCATTGACCTTTGACTATTGGATGTTCTTATAGGCACTTTAGTATTGCCAGTGTAAGAGTATAGCTTCCGTCCCTCTCCTCGCTCCTCCCTGGGCTCGAACCAGCAACACAACAACAGCCACCATCGAAGCAGCGTTACCCATGCAGAGCAAGGGGAACAGAGCAAGGGGAACAACTACTAGAAGGCTCAGAGCGAGTGACATTTGAAATGCTATTAGCGCACGCTAACTTGCTAGCCATTTCACTTCGGTTACACCAGCCTCATCTCGGGAGTTGATAGGCTTGAAGTCATAAACAGCGCAATGCTTGATGCACAACGAAGAGCTGCTGGCAAAACGCACGAAAGTGCTGTTTGAATGAATGTTTACGCGCCTGCTTCTGCCTACCACCGCTCAGTCAGATACTTAGATACTTGCCTGCTTGTATGCTCAGTCAGATTATATGCAACGCAGGACACGCTAGATAATATCAACCATGTGTAGTTAACTAGTGATTATGATTGTTTTTTGTAAGATAAGTTTAATGCTAGCTAGCAACTTACCTTGGCTTACTGCAAATCGGCGCCCAAAAATATCGATTTCCGATTGTTATGAAAACTTGAAATCGGCCCGAATTAATCGGCCATTCCGATTAATCGGCCGACCTCTAGTGTGGTGCAAAGACAACAATCTCAATAAGACCAAGGCGATGATCGTGCACTATAGGAGAAAGATAAATCCACGATAATCGAGAATTTCAATAAGCATCTCTACGGCTGGCCATGCTTTTCACCTGGCTACCCCTACCCCAGCCAACAGCTCTGCAACCCTGCAGCAACTGGCCCAAGACCCCCCCGCTTCTCTTTCACCCAAATCCAGACAGCAGATGTTCTGAAAGAGCTGCAAATTCTGGACCCCAACAAATCAGCTGGGCTAGACAATCTGGATCCTCTCTTCCTAAAGTGAGCCGCCGCCATTGTTGCAACACCTATTACTAGTCTGTTCAACCTTCCTAATGATTGGAAAGAAGTCGAGGTCATCCCCCTCTTCAAAGGGGAGACACTCTAGACCCAAACTGCTACAGACCTATATCCATCCTGCCCTGCATTTATAAAGTCTTCGAAAGCCAAGTGAACAAACAGATCATTGACCATTTCGAATCCCACCGTACCTTCTCGGCTATGCAATCTGGTTTCCGAGCTGGTCATGGGTGCACCTCAGCCACACTCGGTCCTAAACGATATCATAACCGCCATCGATAAAAGACAGTACTGTGAAGCCGTCATCATCGACCTGGCTTAGGCTTTCGACTGTCAATCACTGCATTCTTATCGGCAGACTCAACAGCCTTGGTTTCTCGAATGGCTGCCTCGCCTGGTTCACCAACTACTTCTCAGAGTTCAGTTTGTCAAATCGGAGGGCCTGTTGTCCGGACCTCTGGCAGTCTCTATGGGGGACCCAACAGGGTTAAATTCTCGGGCCGACTCTTTACTCTGTAAATATCAAAGATGTTTCTCTTGCTGCTGGTGATTCTCTGATCCACCTCTATGCAGATAACACCATTCTGTATACTTCTGGCCCTTCTTTGGACACTTAACTAACCTCCAAACGAGCTTCAATGCCATACAACTTTCCTTCCGTGGCCTCCAACTGCTCTTAAATTCCAGTAAAACTAAATGCATACTCTTTAACCGATCGTTGCCCGCACGACTAGCATCTCTGCTCTGGACGTTCTGACATAGAATATGTGGACAACTATAAATACCTAGGTGTCTGGTTAGACTGTAAACTCTCCTTCCAGACTCACATTAAGCATCTCCAATCCAAAATTAAATCTAGAATTGGCTTCCTATTTCACAACTAAGCCTCCTTCACTCATGCTGCCAAACATACCCTCGTAAAACTGACTATCCTACAGATCCTTGACTTCGGCGATGTCATTTACAAAATAGCCTCCAACACTCTACTCAGCAAATTGGATGCAGTCTATCACAGTGCCATCCATTGTCACCATAGCCCCATTTACTACCCACACCTGCGACCTGTATGCTCTTGTTGGCTGGTCCCCGCAACATATTCGTCGCCAAACCCCCTGGCTGCAGGTCATCTATAAGTCTTCGCTAGGTAAAGCTTTGCCTTATCTCAGCTCACTGGTCACCATAGCAACACCCACCCATAGCACGCCCTCCAGCAGGTATATTTCACTGGTCATCCCCAAAGCCAACACCTCATTTGGCCGCATTTCCTTCCAGTTCTCTGCTGCCTATGACTGGAATGAATTGCAATTTTAAAATAAATATAAACACACACACACATTTAATCACTCAAGTTGGACATATATCTCCCTCACTAACTAAGCATCAGCCATCAGAGCAGCTTACCGATCGCTGCAGCTGTACACAGCCCCTCTGTAAATATCCCATCCAACCACTTTTTCTGCTCGTTTGCACACCGTTATTTTTCTACTTGCACATTCCATCTGCACATATCACTCCAGTGTAAAGTGCTAAATTTTAAATACTTTGCCACTATTGGCCTATTTATTGCCTTACCTCCTTACTTCATTTGCACACACTGTACACAGGTTTTTCTATTGTGTTATTGACTGTACGTTTGTTACACATGGGATAAACTCTTGTTTATGTCGCACTGCTTTGCTCCATCTTGGCCAGGTCGCAGTTGTAAATAAGAACTTGTTCTCAACTGGCCTACCTGGTTAAATAAAGGTGAAATAAATACATAAAAGAGGGGAGAGCATGCCCCCATGAACATCGACGGGGCTGTTGTGGAGCGGGTTGAGAGCTTCAAGTTCCTTGGCGTCCACATCACTAAGGATGGCCCACACACCCCCACACAGTCATGAAGAGGGCAAGGCTGCGCCCCTTCCCCCTCAGGTTGAAAGGTTTTGGCATGGGCCCTCGGGTCCTTCGACAACGGAACCAACGAGAGCATCTTGACTGGCTGCATCACCACTCTGTATGGCAAATGCACCACCCTTGACCTCAAAGCGCTACAGAGGGTGGTGCGGACAGTCTAGTACATCACTGGAGCCGAGCTTCCTGCCATCCAGGGCCACTATATCAGGAATGCAAAATTGGCAAAGACTCCAGGCAGCCAAGCCAGACTGTTCACTCTGCTAGTTGGGCAAATGGTACCGGAGCATCGGTTCAGGCTCCGAGACAGCTCCCCCACACACACTTAAACACTCATAATTTGCTGCTGCTCTGTTCTTTACTCTTATTATTATCCATCCTGATGCCTAGTCACTTTACCTTGCCTTCATGTACATATCTACCAAAAATACCTCGTACCTCTGCACATTGATCTGGTACTCCCTGTATATACTGTATCGCCATTCGTGTGTATTTTATTCCTATTTATCATTTTATTATTAAACGGCATCGTTGGGAAGGACTCCTAAGCAAGCAAGTATTTCACCGTAAAGTCGTATTTGGCACGTGACAAATACGATTTGATTCCAGTTGTTCGATACTGTACTACTGGCCTATATCTTAACAAAATTAGCAAAATTCTCAATCCAACATTACCACCCAAGCAAAAAACTGTAACATTAAACAAATCATGCAATACCCAGATCAATGTAGAATATCGAAAACAACGGTGCAGCATTATTGATGTCATCTATCAGGCAAGCTACCAAATGCAAAGGATAGTAAGGGCTACTCCCGTTCTGAGGATGCAGCAAGCTTGCTCCGGCTGTCCCTCACTGGTTAGCTTGCTATAACACACAAGCAAATGTTGATGAAAGCTAAACATAATGCAACCTAGATATACTAGCACGGCTAAATACCGATAGATCACGAGCGTAAAGTCAGCAGATAACTAACTACAGTAAGCAGATATGAGCTCGGAAGACCAGTTGTGGGGAGGTAGATTTGTTTTTTTCAAGTAAAGATGTCGCAAAATTGCCCACCCGGCTCGCTAGTTACACTAGATTTTACCTACTATAAATCGGTGATCCTCTTTCAAATCCGACCAGCTTGGTACTAGTCGTTGTGTGGTCAGTTCAAGTGAGCCGAGTTATCCACCTTTGAAGCATAGAAAAATGCATAGACGTAGCTCGTAGGCTAGTATTTATGAATCTGATCACTATTTAGCAGGAAGGTGCAACATAATCTCCGCAAGCGCAGTACGCCGGTTTCATCGAAACTCATGCAGACAACACCGGGCACTATGTTGCAAGCTATTAATACGGCCCTTTAACGCCCTAAACGACAACGAAATCGCCTGTCAGGCTCGAGTGGAGAAAAAGTTCGGCAACATAGTTACACAAAATACATGAGAATATCACTGTAACAAACGCTATTCGGTTTGGAAAAGCATGCTTTATTTTACCTTTATTTAACTTGGCAAGTCAGTTAAGAACAAATTCTTATTTACAATGACCGCCTACCCGGGTCTGCCCCTTGTTCAGGGGCAGAACGGCGGATTTTTACCCTGTCAGCTCAGGGATTCGATCCAGCAACCTTTCGGTTACTGGCCCAACGCTCTAACCACTAGCCCCCATAAGCCACACCCAAATATCTAACGTTAGCAGCCAAGTAACTAGTAGGCTGTACATTGTCAGAGTACCATAGACTATTAGAAGGGTTCCATACCTATTGTAAACATGTTTGCATTGTAAACATGTAGCCCCCTCCTTAGACAAGTTTACCTATCTAGGTTACCTAGCGTTAGTTAGCTGCCTAGCTAGCTAGCTACCTTCCCTGACCCTCGAAAGACACTAATTGAAATTGCCTCGCTGGAAAGGCAAACACAACATATTTGCAAAAATAATGTCCCAAAACCAATCAATCAAATCACACTAGTTAACGTTAGATAGTCCACATTTACATTATTTCAGGGATATCTTAAAATAAATACTAAAAGCCAGTTCACTACCAAGCATTCATAGTTTGAATGTCTTAGAACTTCTTGCAACTGATGCTAAATTGTAGGTTTCTGGTTAGTAGCTACTGAACAGCCACATAACTCCCAAAGATCACAGCTAACTAGCTAGTTATCGACAACCAATGTAAGCGTTAGCTATCTAGGTACTGTAGCTAGCGCTCTGCGACACGATTTTTTAAAAGCTAGAACACAAAAAACAAACCTAATACAACTGGGACACTAGGGTACTATTCCTTGTTACAACAACTGTTGTTTGTGAAGGGAGTAAATTTATTAAGAGCTTTCAGATAAAAACGTGTTTAATCAAAGTACAGTTGATAAGCGCATCACTTACCAGCTAGCTCTGCATCCACCCTCTTGACAGCGAATGAAGTCTGTATACAACGGATGTGACGTTTCTCTATAAAAACCAGAGCGCGTGAGCTAAACTACAAACATCGCTTGATCACACGGATCAGACACACTCAAAAGCTCGAATTCGATCTGAAGTGAATGCTAAGATGATGAAAACGTCAGATATAAACATCTTTTTATAACATCATTACTTCATCACAAAGATGATGTTTTATGTAGTCAGTTACAAATTCAAGTGTGGAAGAACAATACATTACGCTTTTCATAATTAATTTGATCATTATTTTAATCGATTAGGTGTATTTATAAACAATCCCACTGAAACAGTAAAACATGTTTTTGTTACAAGAATCGAATTGTCGCACAATGGTATTTATGTATATTCCGTGGAGTTATCCGCCCTCTAGTGGTCTTTTTAAACTGAATAGGTGAAGTATCACTTATCAAACACTAGCGTGCGACAAAGATTCGACACTGACATGTCTCCCACTGGACGAGACGCACTTAGGTGGTCCACACATTGATGCTGTTCTAATAATATAAATATCACCCGGAGCTAAAATATTCAGCATGAATTGAGATTTCCCTTGGTCCTATGTTTAAAAACATAATTTAAAAAAATTGTATCACATCTGGAGGCAATTAGAGTTTATTAATTAGATTTTAATGGTGTGCACTGACGTTTATGTAACTTTAGAAGTTGTATTCAATTATTCAATGATACTGTTGTCACTCCATTTTATAAATGACAGTGTGACGTTTTTTTGTCATGGAATTTGGTAAAACTACTCTATGTCATGAATTGTACTTTCAGTCGGTTGGTAATGTTATGGACTTAGCTACACAACATAGTCTTGATCGCTGCATTATTGATACAGTATGTGTGGCTGTGCTGCACGATCCGAGGTATCGTGTTATTATAGGAGGGGCAAGTGTAGCGGGTTGGTTGCCCTTCAAAAGCCTCTCCTCCTCCTCCTTACGGTCTCACTCAGCCAGGGTAGTTGAGCTGAAAGGACCGCGCCCAACACGCCCAACACTCGACACCATGGGACTCACACACGACCCAACCTTCCAGAAACTGGAGAAATGGTACCATGAACATGCTCTGCACCTCAACATGAGGAAGATGTTTGAGGAAGACAAGGAGAGATTCCACAAATTCAGGTATCTTTATGGTTGGCTTTTATTTTGAAATTGTCAGTGTTAATTTGTTGAAGATACACACAGTATCCTTATTCTCAAAAACATTATTACATCACCAGTATAAAATGTGATTTAAATTAAAATGCTGTCCATCAGAAAACGTTGTCTTCACTTCAGGCTATTACCTTTTAGACATAAGCTAAAAGCACATAATGTGTCATCATAAACAGATGCCACTGCCAATAAAAAACTACAATACAATTTGAGATCTTTGCAATTCATTCAGGTGCAACTGTCTCCTTCCCCAAAATATGAAGTAGTGCCTTTTATCAGAGTAGCTTATGGGCTTCCACACCATAAAAAATGCACAGCACTGTCACTGTATGTAGACTTGTGAACTCTGAACTCTCTTCATGTACTGCTAGTGATGTGCGGGTTTGTTGTCTGATGTCTGTCTGTATTGCTGTCTGTATTGTAATAACCCTAACCTTAAGTGCATTACAAGCACTTCCACATACACAAGCAAACAGTAGAATTGGGTTACCCTGCTTGCCTTGGAATTAGAAATAAGTGGCTTCAGGTTTCGATTGGGCTACCCCTCAAATTCACTACAAAATGCTTGTGGTGAAACAAAACAGATTTATATTTTGTTTCATAGTAAAGGGCTGTTTGATTTTGTAACTTGTGGGCAAAAGGTTATTGAGCTAATTGCCTAAATCCAGAAACAGACAGAATTACATATAGAATCCCTCATTTAATAAGATCTCTGTGGAAACAGATCACTCACTCTGTCAAATGTTCTGTCTGAATAGCACAACGCTGAAGACAGATCATGGAGACATTCTGATTGATTACTCTAAGAATCTCATCACTGAGGATGTCATGAAGATGTTGGTCGAACTGGTAAATCGCTGCTTCTCTATCATTATGATTCAAATAACACAACAATTACACATAGCCATACTGTATTTGGCATTTACCTACAGTCATTATATAAACAGTCTTCTTCTGCTGTGCGTCCAGTACCCTATCAACCTTTCTGACAATGAAGGCCCATTTGCCCACCAATAGATGTATATATGTTTTCTCTAGGGCAAGTCGAGGGGGATTGAGGCCGCCAGGGACAAGATGTTCCATGGAGACAAGATCAACTTCACTGAGGTGCGTATCTGAGCTTTAGCCTGAGCGTGGTTTATTATCAATGTTATTATCATTGTGATAATGAATGGCCAAATGTAACACACTGACACCTCAGAAATAGGCTTGAAACAAATCAATGACACTACATACATTTGCTGTAATTCTTATATCAGTGTGTGTGTCCTTACTGTATCTTCTCCTCCTGTTTGGTTAGGGTCGTGCTGTGCTCCACGTGGCTCTGAGGAACCGCTCCAACCATCCCATCATGGTTGACGGACATGATGTGATGCCTGAGGTCAACAAAGTCCTGGAGAAGATGAAGGGCTTCTGCCACGTGAGTGGGAGCTGACCCAAGGGTCTCAATTTTGTAGCAATCCCCCAAATTGCTTAGTGAGACCGTTTGTATTTCCATGTTACAGTACCATTTATACATAGAATTGCTAGCTATCTCCCTGTGGCATTCAAGGCATAACAAATTAAATTTGACTGAAATGTGTAGGGACTTTATTCAATGGTCTACTCGTTTGTGTCTGGTGTAGAAAGTTCGCAGTGGCGAGTGGAAGGGCTGGACTGGAAAGTCCATCACAGACGTTGTCAACGTCGGCATCGGTGGATCGGACCTGGTAAGTAACATTTTCAACGTATCATTTGTTAAAGTGTCAATATTTTATTTATATTTTTTGTTTACCCTTTATTTAACCTTTATTTAACCTTTATTTACCCTTTATTTAACCTTTATTTAACCTTTATTTAACTAGGCAATATGATGTTTCACTATTAGGTGTGAAAGCTACCTCTGCCATCACTGTGTATTTGTTGTGTCTTCTTTGCCAGGGTCCTCTAATGGTGACTGAGGCTCTGAAGAACTACTCCAAGGGAGGTCCCCGTGTGCATTTTGTCTCCAACATTGACGGCACACACATCGCCAAAACCCTTGCTGAGCTCAATGCTGAGACCACCCTGTTCATCGTGGCCTCCAAGGTGCCTGCTTTTAATTGTCTTCACCATAACAGTGCATTCAATGGTTTTATTGTTTTGTCTGAACACTTGAGAGAGAGATATTCTTCTTCAATATTGTTCTAAAAAAATGACAAGAAAGACATACAAAAAGACATTTACAAAGAGAAAAAAAACTGCATCTGATAATATGGAAACTCGTAAAATTCCACTCAGCTTTAGGAGCAACAGTTGTTTGATACAATGGACGTTTCCATTGAAACAAAGGGATCAGTTGGTGCTGCATGCCATGTTGTACATTCTCTCCTATGCCTCTGTAGAGTGGTAGCCAAAATTATGTCTGAATGGCTTTCCTATTGTCACCCAGCCCTGAGAATTGATGAAGAGATTAGCATGAACTGTTAGTGGTTTAGTACTGTACACAGTAGCCTAAACACACATTAGAAATGCAATGTCTTTGGTGTTACTGTAGTGATCTAACTATCTGTCCCTATTCAGACTTTCACCACCCAAGAGACCATCACCAACGCAGAGTCTGCCAAGGAATGGTTCATTGAGCACGCTAAAGATGTGGGTAGCCTTTTTACCTTTATAAAAATACAGGGAAAGGAGTTGAATTCTATTACCGAAGATGAATGCAAAGTATGTTAAATTAAACCTTGTCTTCTTTACAGAAATCTGCTGTTGCCAAGCACTTTGTGGCGCTCTCCACTGCTGGCGTAAGTTCTTATTTTTGCAACACACCATCGTAAATGCAGTGATATGCTCTGCATGTGTTTCTGTAAAATAAAATACAATTCTAATTATGTTCTTTCTATCTCCTCTCTTCTGCAGCCTTTAGTGAAGGCCTTTGGCATTGATCCTGACAACATGTTTGGCTTCTGGGATGTGAGTGCATGTTATCTGATGATGCAGAATATGTCATGTGTGCAGTGCATTTGGGGTAGTACAGTGCTCTTCCTGCAATCACCGGCTTTTGACGGGGGACTTAGGCAACAACTATAAATAGTATAGACTTCTGACCTGTGAAGTAGGTGCCTGGGCTCACAGGCTGGCAGCTGTGGGGTAATCAGAAGCCGCACTCTCCAGCTCTGCCCTCAAAGAGTATTATATTATTGGTAGCGACCTTCTCCCTTGGAGAGGTTACTGTAAAGGCTGGGTCACATCAAAGGTCAGAAAGCTACATTTAGTTACATTGTTGGTATTTAAAGGGTAACGGCTCTAACATGCCGTGCCCTTTCACGTCTGAGTAAAGATAGCTGCTTGCTCTCAGAAGTAATATGTATAAAAGACAACAGTGTGTATTCATGCAAAAATGGACCAAGAAAAAATATTTACTCTACTCTGTGTTTCATAAATTTCCTTCAATTTGCAAGAGGCTGAGAAAGCATCCGAGTGAACAAAACAGCGCCCCCTCTGTCTCAGCATGTGTAGCATATATAGTTTCTTGTATCTTTTAGTTGTCAATGTATTATACTAAGAATAGGTGATTCGATGATGTTGAAGTTGAAATGGTGCTGGAATAGTGGAGGCAGCTCCTGTTTTCTTTACGACTTGCAGTAACTCTGTGTTCTAAATCAATAGTTGTCTAGTAGTTCAAAAATGTTTCAAAAATGTTTGAACTACCAGATTATAGAGCAAAAAACGCAATTTTCACAACACATAGATTGTAATATGGCTTTTTTTCTGGATTGTCTTTCCCAGTGATTTTACCCACGCACCATTACTGATTTAAAGGTGGCATTCATATTGAAAATAATTATGAGAATATTTAGAAGTTGGGGTCTGCCTTTTCATATATAGGCCTACCTGGCTATTTGTGACTTATTACACACGGTTTATTATATTATTACCCAAATGAAGTGCTGTAATATGGGTTTCACTTTTGTTATAGCGATGAGACCAAGGTGCCGCGTGATGTGAATACATCTTCTATTTTAATGAAACGAAGAACGCTTCAACAAACTTACAAAACCGCAAAGCTATATAGAATAAGTGCAGACACAGGCAACTAATACATAGACAATCACCCACGAATTACCCAAGGAATATGGCTGCCTAAATATGGTTCCCAATAAGAGACAACGATAAACAGCTGCCTCTAATTGAGAACCAATCTAGGCAACCATAGACATACAAAGCACCTAGACTAGTTAACAACCCCATAAACATACAAAAACCCTAGACAGGACAAAAACACAACAAACCACCCCTTGTCACACCCTGACCTAACCAAAATAATAAAGAAAACAAAGATAACTAAGGTCAGGGCGTGACAATGGGGGATTCATTCTCTGCAGTGGGCTGAAATGTGTCACCACAGATAGATAAGGGTTAATGGTAAGGAATTTCAAGACAATGGTATGGAATTTTTAGAGGCTTGGGGCCTCATTCTGGGGCAAGCTGTAGGGCCAAGTGAGATTGGGCACAATTCCCCGTCTCTGTGTCACATGCAATTACGTAAGCTTCAGAGTGCTCTGAGGTTTCTGAATCTTCTCAGGACACCACCAGACACCAATTAATATAAAATACATAGACCAGAATGCACAGCACTGAAATAGTAAAGTAATTTCAGTAAGAGTCATGTTTCTCAGTTACATAACATTGGTGGTAGGGTCACTACATTTTGTGGGGGGGGGAATACATGTTGCATATTCAAAGTTGTACTGTGAAAATGATTAAGCTCAAGAAATGTTTGTTGATATTGTGCACATTTCTAACCAGATTGTTGCTGTGTTTTAGTGGGTTGGTGGACGTTATTCCCTGTGGTCTTGTATTGGATTGTCCATTGCTCTGCACATCGGTATGTACATTATGTTGTAGGTTTATTCTCCCGGTTTAGATATTCTAATGCTTTGATCAGCTGCCTGTACTCTACCTGAGTAGAATAACCTTTGTAATCAGTTGTTAAAAGGAGATATTTGAAGTATAACTCAACATCTCTGGTCTTTTCTTTCTTCCCAGGCTATGACAACTTTGAGAAGCTTCTAGAAGGGGCTCACTGGATGGTAAGTACAGCCAATTATTCTCACTGTCCAAAGACTTGGAAACTTTTCTATTGGTCAGATGAATACGTGTGAGTTGACCCCCTCTTGTTCCTGTAGGACAACCATTTCAAAACAGCCCCTGTGGAGAAGAACGCTCCCATGCTCCTGGCTCTGCTGGGTGTCTGGTACATCAACTTCTTCCAGGCCGAGACCCACGCCATGCTGCCTTATGACCAGTACATGCACCGATTCGCTGCCTACTTCCAGCAGGTCCGTCACTCACTACCTGGGTTAAGAGCCTTTACCAGGGTTAAGAGTCATTTCCACAGTTAAGACATGACTGAGTGTAACATAAGTAAACTACCAAAGCAAAACACAATGAAGAATGTGTCAGTCTACTTTGGCAATTTACTATAAATACAATAAAAATGTATACACCCACTCCTTGTCCTGAAGGTAGGCTGTGGTCGGATATATTGTCAGATTTGTATTGATCAAATGGAAATGTGTTTTACTGTGCGTACTAAGTCTAGGTTAAATAGCCTGATGATAATGTTTTAGTATTAGTTTAAATTGAACTGAAACGGAACACTGAAGATGTTAAATTCATGTGATGTCTATAGGGTGACATGGAGTCCAATGGAAAGTACATCACTATCCATGGCAAACGTGTCAACTACCATACTGGCCCCATCGTATGGGGAGAGCCTGGCACCAACGGACAGCACGCCTTCTACCAGCTCATTCACCAGGGTACTGCCTCCTTAAAGGAACTGTCCAGTTAAAATCGGACTTTTGAAAGTTCATATTCTCTTAACTCATACCCAAATAATGTTGCTGACTGGTCCATAAGCTCTTCAACATATTGATTAATGGTCAGCTGAAATGGATGAGTATGTATGTTATGGAAGAGTAATATGTTATTAGTCACAGATGCAGTGTGACTGCTGTGTCCTCCACAGGAACTCGCATGGTCCCCGCTGACTTCCTCATCCCTGCCCAGACACAGCACCCCATCAGGGAAAGTAAGCACCATAAGGTAGGCTACCCCTACAGGACACATCTTCCAGCACTACCAACCCACTGGGAACCAACTGGTTAAATCAACATTGTTTCAATGTAATTTGTAAATTTGTCAAGGTATTGTGATGTGTATTCTACGTGTAAAATATATTGGATCTAAAATATGTTGAATTTGTACCTTTTTAAAACAACGTCAGATCTTCTTCAAAACAATAGGCTGGGCAGCCCCTCCTACTGGAGAATGTATCTATCTGCAGCTACCCTTTGACCTCCCATCCAGGGTTTTAACCAAGCCCAGCACAGCTTAGCTATGAGATTTGTTACAGACAATTACCAATATGCTATTGTGAGAATGATTGTTGAGAGATCACCTCTTAAAAACCAATTAGATTTACTGTTGCTGTCAAGTCATTCCAAAGGGAAGGTTTAAGAGAGCAAATAAACAACATCAAAAATTCACCTTTATTTAACCAGGTAGGCTAGTTGAGAACAAGTTCTCATTTACAACTGCGACCTGGCCAAGATAAAGCAAAGCAGTGCGACACAAACAACAACAAGTTACACATGGAATAAACAAGCATACATTCAATAATACAATAGAGAAAGTCTATATACAGTGTGTGCAAATGATGTAGGATAAGAGGGGTGAGGCAATAAATAGGCCATAGTGGTGAAATTATTACAGTATGGCAAATTAAACACTGGGGTGATAGATGAGTGTGCAAGTAGCGGTACTGGGTTGCAAAGGAGCTAAATAAATCCAATAAATAACAATATGGTGATGAGGTAGTTGGATGGGTTATTTACAGATTGGCTATGTACAGGTGCAGTGATCTGTGAGCTGCTCTGACAGCTGGTGCTTAAAGCTAGAGAGGGAGATGTGAGTCTCCAGTGATTTTTGCAGTTTGTTCCAGTCATTGGCAGCAGAGAACTGGAAGGAAAGCTGGCTGAAGGAGGAATTGGCTTTGGGGGTGACCAGTGAAATTTACCTGCTGGAGTGCATGCTGCGGGTGGGTGCTGCTATGGTGACCAGTGAGCTGAGATAAGGCTGGGCTTTACCTAGCAACGACTTATAGATGACCTGGAGCCAGGGGGTTTGGCGATGAGTATGAAGTGAGAGCCAGCCAACGAGAGCATACAGGTCACAGTGGTGGGTAGTATATGGGGCTTTGGTGACAAAACAGATGGCACTGTGATAGACTGCATCCAATTTACTGACTAGAGTGTTGGAGGCTATTTTGTAAATGACATCACCAAAGTCTAGGATCGGTAGCATAGTCAGTTTTACAAGGGTATGTTTGGCAGCATGAGTGAAGGATGCTTTGTTTGCGAAATAGGAAGCCAATTCTAGATTTAATTTTGGATTGGAGATGCTTAGGAAGGAGAGTTTACAGTCTAACCAGACACCTAGGTATTTGTAGTTGTCCACATATTCTAAGTCAGAACCGTCCAGAGTAGTGATGCTGGACGGGTGGGTAGGTGTGGACATCGATCGGTTGAAGAGCATGCATTTAGTTTCGCTTGCATTTAAGAACAGTTTGAGGCCACGGAAGGAGAGTTGTATGTCATTGAAGCTCGTCTGGAGGTTAGTTAACACTGTGTCAAAAGAAGGGCCAGAAGTATACAGAATGGTGTTATCTGCATAGAGGTGGATCAGAGAATCACCAGCAGAAAGAGCGACATCATTGATGTATAAAGAGGAAATAGTCGGCCCGAGGATTGAACCCTGCAGCACCCCCATAGAGACTGCCAGAGGTCCGGACAACAGGCCCTCCGATTTGACACACAACTCTGTCAGAGAAGTAGTTGGTGAGCCAGGCGAGGCAGTCATTTGAGAAACCAAGGCTGTTGAGTCTGCCGATAAGAATGTGGTGATTAACAGAGTCGAAAACCTTGGCCAGGTCGATGAATACAGCTGCACAGTATTGTCTTTTATCGATGGTGGTTATATGATATAATTTAGGACCGTGAGCGTGGCTGAGGTGCACCCATGACCAGCTCGGAAACCAGATTGCATAGCGGAGAAGGTATGGTGGGATTCGAAATGGTTGGTGATCTGTTTGCTAACTTAGCTTTCGAAGACCTCAGAAAGGCAGGGTATGATAGTTAGAGGTCTGTAGCAGTTTGGATCTAGAGTGTCTCACTTTGAAGATGGGGATGACCGCGGCAGCATTCCAATCTTTGGGGATCTCAGACAATACGAAAGAGTTTGAACAAGCTAGTAATAGGGGTTGCAACAATTTCAGCTTTTAATTTTAGGAAGTGAGAGTCCAGATTGTCTAGCCCTGCTGATTTGTAGGGTTCCAGATTTTGCAGCTCTTTCAGAACATCAGCTATCTGGATTTGGGTGAAGGAGAATTGGGGAGGCAAGTTGCAGTGAGTGGTGCAGGGCTATTGACCGGGGTAGGGGTAGCCAGGGGTAGCCTTATTTAAGATGGTGAGGAAAGCACTTTTAAAGAATAACCAGGCATCCTCTACTGATGGAATGAGGTCAATATCCTTCCAGGATACCCGGGCCAGGTCGATTAGAAAGACCTGCTCGCTGAAATGTTTTAGGGAGAGTCTAACAGTGATGAGGGGTGGTCGCTTGACCGCAGAACCATTATGGACGCAGGAAATGAGGCAGTGATCGCTGAGATCCTGGTTGAAGACAGCAGAGGTGTATTTGGAGGGCAGGTTGGTTAGGATGATACCGATGAGGGCACCCGTGTTTACGGATTTGGGGTTGTACCTGGTGGGTTCATTGATAATTTGTGTGAGATTGAGAGAATCAAAATTAGATTGTAGGATGACCGGGGTGTTAAGCATGTCCCAGTTTAGGTCACCTAACAGCACGATCTCTGAAGATAGATGGGGGGCAATCAATTCGCATATGGTGTCCAGGGTACAGCTGGGGGCAGAAGGTGGTCTATAGCAACGGTAAGAGACTTGTAGAGACCTGGATAGTAAGACAGAACTCTGCAGGCTATCCCTGCAGTAACTCCGCCCCCTTTGGCAGTACTATCTTGTCGGAAAATGTTATAGTTAGGGATGGAAATTTCAAGGTTTTTGGTGGTCTTCCTAAGCCAGAATTCAGACACAGCTAGGACATCTGGGTTGGCAGAGTGTGCTAGGACAGTGAATAAAAAAAACTTAGGGAGGAGGCTTCTAATGTTAACATGCATGAAACCAAGACTTTTACGGTTACAGAAGTCAACAAATGAGAGCGCCTGGGGAATGGGAGTGGAGGTAGGCACTGCAGGGCCTGGATTAACCTCCACATCACCAGAGAAATAGAGGAGGAGTAGGATAAGGGTACGGCTAAACGGGTCGTCTAGTACGTTCAGAACAGAGAGTAAAAGGAGCAAATTTCTGGGCACGGTAGAATAGATTCATGGCATAATATACAGACAAAGGTATGATAGGATGTGAAACAGTGGGGGTAAACCTGTACATAGTGATGATGAAAGAGATATTGTCTCTAGACAAGCTAGCGGGCCGGGGCTAGCCAGCTAGCAGAAGGGCCTTTGAGGGACGTCGTGACGGAAGAAAGTCTGTTGTGGCCCCCTCGTGCTGTTACGTCGGCAGACGGATCAGCAGGGCTCCGTGTGGTAAACCAGGCCAATTGGCAAAATAGGTATAGTGGCCAAAGAATTTGTCCAATGGGCCTCTTAAGCTAACAGTCCGATGTGCTCTAGACAGCTAGCAGGCCGCAGATAGCAGATGGGCATTCAGGGGACGTCGCAACGGAGGAGCCAGTTGAGAGACCCCCTCGGGCGAATCACGTCGGTAGTCCAGTAGTGATGGGTCGGTGGGGGTCCATGCCAATCGACAAAATAGGTATAGAAGCCCAAGAAGTGGCTGATGGACTTCTTCGGCTAGCCGGGAATTGGGCCTAGCAAGGCAAGCTCCAGGCTAATTGGTTCTTGCTTCGGGACAGAGGCGTATGAAATGTGACCATACTTTACCACTCATATATCATCAATGATGCTATTTAGCACTATATAGCATTCTCAAAATATTAAACAGCTATTGTTTTAATTCAAATCCAGAATTCAACCAAAAATAGACCATACAATAGGCCTTGGATTTCAAGCAGTGGTTGATTTCAAATGTAATGATATTTAGTGATATTGAATTGTGTTTGGTTGTCAACGCTTCCAACATTTTGAAGGAGATGTACCTTCTGCTTGGATAGTTCCACCTGTGGCATTGACATAGTCTGGCTTGTCTACAAATGAATAATTGATATATTGGATTCACATCTCCATCTCAACCAAAAGTTGAGTTAAAGAATAGGACTAAATCAAATCAAACTTTATTTCAAAGCATTAAAAGTTTGAATTTATTTGATTTAGTCCAATTCATTAATTTAGATTTTTGGTTGAGATGGAGATGTAATCCAGCATATCAATTATTCAATTGTAGACAAACAAAAATTTAAGTCAGACTAAGTAGTGGCACAGATGGAACTATCTGCAATGAAGATAAGTCTCCTTCAAATGTTGATATCAGGCTGCATTGACAACCAAACACAATTCAACATCACTTTTCACATACAATAAATACTGTAGCCTATTATTAGCAAGTTATGTCAACAAATGATATGTTGCATTCACGTCTCCAACTCAGCCAAAAAGTTAAAGAATGGGATTAAGACAGTGGCTCAGATGGAGCTATCCAGGCAGTAGATACATCTCCTTTTAAATATTGATATTTGGTTGCGTTGTCAACCAAACAAAATTCAATACTACTTTTGTAATATAGTAAATAGCTTAAAGTTAAGGCTTTCTTACAAACTAATGTAACATTCAACCTTAAAATGAGTAACACATCCAAGGCCACAATATGAAGTTACTGTCACCATACATTTCTTCTTACTGTATGTAATCATATAAAACATGCATGTTGCTGTAATAATCTATATAGAATCTCAAACTGCATTGATCACTTGCACCATGCACTTTTAAAATAGTCTCAACTTCCATCCAGGCCATTTGGTTCAGCTATTAGATGAAGCACAGTAATAACACATTAATCTGTTGTATAAATAAACAAAATATCTGTCAGTGTATTCCTAATTTGTAATTTCCTGTGCTTTTAAATGGATGTAAGCGCAATGACAGACATTTGGGTGACAACTAAACCAAAAATCTGATTTTGTTTTTCCATTGGATTTGGTTAAGCTTTTATATAGATGGTTGAAAGCAGAGTGATAACACTTTGGAAATTCAACAAACCGCTGGTTGTCTTTTTGAGTGGGTGAATATAGGTTGTAATTTAATTGACTGTAAACTCTCCTTCCAGACTCATATCAAACATCTCCAATCTAAAATCAAATCTAGAGTCGGCTTTCTATTCCGCAACAAAGCCTCCTTCACTCACGCCGCCAAACTTACCCTAGTAAAACTGACTATCCTACCGATCCTCGAATTCGGCGATGTCATCTACAAAATTTTCTAACATTCTTCATTCTTCTAACATTCTACTCCGCAAACTGGATGCAGTTTATCACAGTGCCATCCATTTTGTTACTAAAGCACCTTATATCACCCACCACTGCGACCTGTATGCTCTAGTCGGCTGGCCCTCGCTACATATTCGTCGCCAGACCCTCTGGCTCCAGGTCATCTACAAGTCCATGCTATGTAAAACTCCGCCTTATCACAGTTCACTGGTCACGATGGCAACACCCACCCGTAGCACGCGCTCCAGCAGGTGTATCTCACTGATCATCCCTAAAGCCAACACCTCATTTGGCCGCCTTTCGTTCCAGTTCTCTACTGCCTGTGACTGGAACGAATTGCAAAAATCGCTGAAGTTGGAGACATTTACCTCCCTCACCAACTTCAAACATCTGCTATCTGAGCAGCTAACCGATCGCTGCAGCTGTACATAGTCTATCGGTAAATAGCCCACCCAATTTACCTACCTCATCCCCATACTGTTTATATTTATTTACTTTTCTGCTTTTTTTGCACACCAATATCTCTACCTGTACATGACCATCTGATCAATTATCACTCCAGTGTTAATCTGCAAAATTGTAGTTATTCGCCTACCTCCTCATCCCTTTTGCACACAATGTATATAGACTCTCTTTTTTTTCTTTTTTTTTCTACTGTGTTATTGACTTAATTTAATTAATTGTTTACTCCATGTGTAACTCTGTGTTGTCTGTTCACACTGCTATGCTTTATCTTGGCCAGGTCACAGTTGCAAATGAGAACTTGTTCTCAACTAGCCTACCTGGTTAAATAAAGGTTAAATAAAGGTTAAATAAAATACATTTAAAAAAACATCTCAACCGAATATTACCCAATTATCCACATTGAAATGACGTGGTGTCAGTGGGAATAATCTGGGAGTAAATACCTTCCCATTCAGTGACTGAACTAATCATTCAGTTATTAAAGTGATGCCTACTTTTACTGTTTATCTGACAAAAGAACCTATGCTGTGTGATACTAGGGATAATGCACAGGGATAATGTCATAATGGGATAATGCCTTACTTGTTGTATCCTCTGTGTCTGTAGATCCTGATGGCCAACTTCCTGGCCCAGACTGAGGCTCTGATGAAAGGAAAGACCACAGAGGAGGCTAAGAAGGAACTGGAGGCCGGTGGCCTGACAGGAGAGGCCCTGGAAACCATTCTGCCACACAAAGTTAGTGAGAGCAGATCCCTCATGGCACAAGTCCACTGCAACCCCAGTCCGGCCTAAAACTTTCTATGGGCTTAAACCCTGTTGTTATACTGGGGAGATTGTGTGTCTATTGCTAGTGCAGACACTGTCGCTCTGATAAGGACGTGCGTCCTCCTAGTGGACAAAATAAGTTTTGCATCAGGATGGAAGAAGCTTCAAACAGGGTGCAACATTGTATAATTACAAGTATGCAACAACTGTCTTACAACAGGTTGTGTGATATAAAATGTTTCCTCTTGTTCTGCTGTAAGGTATTCCAAGGAAACAAGCCAACCAACTCTATTGTCTTCAAGAAGCTGAACCCATTCACACTGGGAGCACTTATTGGTAAGAGCTGAATATGGACCTGTGAACCAACAACCAATGATATTTGAAATATTGATCAAAATAATGTATTTACTTGTTATGCTCCCAGTAACAATGTATGGTGTTGTTTGTTTCACAGCCATGTATGAACACAAGATCTTTGTCCAGGGTGTTATGTGGGAGATCAACAGTTTTGACCAGTGGGGGTAAGTGTGACTATTTGAAACCAAGCTCCTCGATAATGTGTAATCTATGACAGATTACACACAGAGCCTTTATCCTATGAAATTGTACAAAAATGTTTCACTGACATTCTATTCTGTCCACTCTGGTGAGTTTTCTGGTGACATTCTATTCCGTCCATTATTATCTCTCCCTCTCTCTATCTCAGAGTTGAGCTGGGTAAGGCTTTGTGTAAGAAGATCGAGCCTGAGCTGCATGGCTCCAACGAGGTCCACTCTCACGACTCCTCCACCAACGGGCTCATTAACTTTATCAAGAAGAACCACGCCTAACCTGCCCACCACCGTCATCCATCCTCCCTGTCCTGCCACTCTGCTGATGGGGGTGCCTGGGCTGTAGTGAATGAGGAGAGGAGTAGAAGCACTTTCTATGTCTGTAATCATCTGTCTGCGTCCTGTCTGTTTGTTGTGACATCGGACTGTATTTTACGTACTGTTGTATGTTTAAGCAATAAGGCCCGAGTTGGTGTGGTATATGGTATATGACCCCAGTATATGGCCAATATACCACGGCTAAGGGCTCTTAGGCGATACGCAACGCGGAGTGCCTGGACACAGCTCTTAGTCGTGGTATATTAGCCATATACCACAAATCCATGAGGTGCCTTATTGATATTATAAACTGGTTACCAACGTAATTAGAAGGGTAAAAATAAATGTTTTGTCATACCCGTGGTATACTGTCTGATGTATCACGGCTGTCAGCCAATCAGCATTCAGGGTTTGAACCACACAGTTTATAGTTATGGGTTTACCACTGTAAAGGGGAACGCTACTGTAGAGTGAGCCTGTGGAGGGGAGTGTAAACTACATCCCAGACTATCCCACTCCACTTATGGGGAGTAAAGCTTTTAATTAACATCTTTACACCAATCTATTGTCTGTGTCCTTAGTTGATTCTAGCCTGCATTCTGTTCAGAAGTTTGCAGTTGCAGACAATCCTAGAGGATAATGATGCATTTATGTATGAATAATGGAAACCACTTTCAAACCACACTCTCAATAAATCCAATGAGTTTTACTCATAGGGGAATGTAAGTGTTCCTTTATGTCCAAACCATCACTAGATGGCATTAGAGGACCCCAGATTTGGCCCAGTATAAACCAAACCAGACTCAGAGCAAATCACTGCTGTGCTTATTCTCTGGAACACAGGGTCAGAGGTCAATCTATCTCCTATATTTTCCATCCCCACAAATCCCCAGACATCACAGACTGTTAAGTAGCATCCATACTCAGAGAAAAACAAACAGCAGGCAGAAATACATCTGGAAAACATCATGTGATATGCAGGCCCCTCAATGTGAGACAGTTTAATCATCATTAAGCTCTATGATATGCGGCTAAAACTCCATTAAACAAAATACTCTGTGAATTTCAACCAAACCATGTCTCATGCTAATTTCTGTTTGTACATTACAGATTACTTTGCTGTGCAATGCACAAATATGTCTCATCATAAATACAGCAAGTACATTACCATGATGTTGTATGCAAGAATACACTGAGTGTACAAACGATTAAGAACACCTTCCTAATATTGAGTTTCACCCCCTTTAGCCCTCAGAACAGCCTCAATTCATCGGACATGGACTCTACAAGGTGTTGAAAGTGTTCCACACGGATGCTGGCCCATGTTGACTCAAATGCTTCCCACAGTTGTGTCAAGTTGGCTGGATGTCCTTTGGGTGGGGGACCATTTTTGATACACACAGGAAACTGTTAAGTGTGAAAAACCCAGCCGTTTTACAGTTCTTGACACACTCAAATCGATGTGCCTGGCACCTACAACCATACCCCGTTCAAAGGCACTTAAATATTTTGTCTTGCCAATTCACCCTCTGAATGGCACAGATATACAATCCATGTCTCAATAGTCTCAAGGCTTAAAAATCCTTCTTTAACCTTTCTCCTCCCCTTCATCTACACACTGATGGAAGGTGTGGAAGGTGACATCAATAAGAGATCATAGCTTTCACCTGGATTCACCTGATCAGTCTTTGTCATGGAAGAGCAGGTGTCCCTAATGTTTTGTAAGCTCAGTGTATGTCTCATCATAAGACCAGCAAGTACATTACAGATGGCTTTGCTCCGCACATGCTTTTTCCATAATACTGTATGCAAGAATATGTGATGTTTGTTTCAACCAACCTAGAAGTACTATTTTTCTCTGTACCAAACTGCTCCTAGTTATAATTTATTGAGTGCCAAAGAGCACAAAGAGAAAAACCAAGGGACCCAAGACACTGTGATGGGCTCAGCAATCCTGTTGCTTGGCAACAACTCTATACTTCAATCATAACTTAGCCTGAGTTATTTCAGGCTCAGTGGCACAGAATATAACAAGCGAGTTTTGATATCATTTTGGAGCTTGAGAGAGAGAAAAAATGTTTCTTGATTTATATTTGCACCTGCTTGGTCAGGGAGAAAAGTATTTGAGTAAGTAGTCTGCCGAATAGCCTACCAACCCATTCTAGGACACATGCACTTTTCAAGTTACATTCAGGAATGCAGCTCAAACTGTTCCATTGAAACCATGAATTTTGAACATGAATACGACTGCCAGTTCAGAGCATGTTCCTGAGATGTTTCAAGAACCATGCCTACTGCATTCCCCCACATTCCCCCTGCATGCTTTATTGGTTGACCTGTCAGTCATTCTCACTGAGGCCTGTTTAAGAGTTGCCCCTCAACCTCCAACACTACGGTCGCCAAGGCAACGTCACCCCTCCAGTCTGTACACACATTCCCAAGTTCACAGAGGTGACAGAAAGTAGGAGCTGTGTTAACTGGCTATTAGCCAGCTGGTTTGTGTTTGTCTATGCCTCATCATCACTTGAGAGATTATTTGAATTCCTGTTGTTAAGCTATGTGCTTAACAATGAGGACCAGCACAAGCCTCCTGGAATATTTTGAAGTCAATACTGTATGTATGACACATTTCTGCATGTGTAACACTTACCATGAAAACTTAATGCTGAGGAGAAGTTCACCCTGCAGTTCGACAGTTATGTTTGCTAGTCACTTGAACTTTGCAGGAATGCCATTTATCAAATATGATCTCATATCTCAACACACTTTACATGGGATATTTATTTTCTAAGGCAAATATTACTCCTGAAATACTTGCAAAGCAAACTCACAGATTCCTCTCTTATAACCCAGATGTTGTCCCTCTCATTTTCTCAGTTGGTCTCCAGTCTGAATCTGCTATTGACATCCCTCACATGGTGGACCCTCGGCCTACAGCTGTAAAAAGGGGCCATTTAGTCAGGCCCTGTTCCATATTTCCCACGGCTACTAGAGTTATATAAAGGTTAGTTTAAGTGCGTGGGCAGGCATTGCTCCTCGTCATCATACTGCTGACTAGTATAAAATATAGGGGGACAGTGGAAACAATGGAGCTGTGGGCCTGAGGCTCTGGGTGGTCCCTGGCATTGTGGATCCCAGTCTGCCAGGGGTGGCAGTGATATTGTCAGTCACATCTCTGAGACATACAGTACATGCCAGGTTTTTATGACCCCCACAACAATCAACTTTTTGACTTGATTTCTGCCAAACTACCAGACAGACAGCTGTGGCTTGTTTAGTCTCACGGGCCCGTTGCCACCTCTCTGTCATTTATTCAAGCCGTGTGATTTTGAAGTGAAGAGTAAATCGACTTGAGCCTTCAGTTGGCGTGCTATCGCTCCAGCACGGTGACGTTGTTGATGGTCATAGAGGGCAGTAATGCAAATTGATATTAACATGTCAGAGGTCACACCCTGATGTTTAACTAGTTACGTATTTAAACATCTAACACATTTCATTGGTTCACTTTTAGATGTAACACCACAGACTAACGTGTCTGTAACCATAGAATCATGTTGTGTATGAGGTCATTCTGTTGTGTGCATATTTCAGCCTGGGCTCCTGGTGGTGGAGGGATCTCTGTGCTCCAGAGGGAAGGCTTCCTTTGTATGGTGTAACAGATCTCACCTCACAGTGGGTCCCTGGGGCTCCAGCTATACCGCACACACAGAGCTCCCTGAGTAACAGGGCGGTACCCTCACACACACACATAAAGAGTGCTTTGTGCCCTAACTCCTGGAGCTGTCAACCAACACCAGAGTTCTTCCTCACGAAGACTGAACTGAACATGACTGTTCAGAAGCGCTCAGCTCGGCTGCCCAGTTGGGGACAGACTGTTCTGCTGTTTATGCCTACACATATACAGTACAGTACATATCCATACTGAATTATACCTGAGCATGTCTCAGTCATAACAGATTACAATGACATTGAGTGTGATTTATCTGGATGGGTTGAGGTGTATTTTAGGAGACTTGGTAAGAACCTCACACGTCCTCCTCCGCGTCTGACCCTGGATGAGCTCTATTGTAAGTACATATTTTACCAGTAAAATCTACCTGCCCACTCATTCACCAATACAGTCTGAAAGAGAGATGGCGTGAGGGGATAACAGTAGTTAAATTATCTACTTCCAGTTCCTGCAGTCCTGCCCAATGCAATGCCTATCCATTATCCATTACACAGAACAACCACACGGCAGAAGTAAATACATTTTGGTGAGTATACATTTTAAAATTATAATAAGGTGGTCTCTGCCACTGAACCTGTCCTTGGAACCATCCCAACACTCTAGTCCAGCGGGTCAGTTTGTATGCTTTCTATCTCAACCCTGTGCTGACCTTCATTTTCTGCACTGGCCCTGATAAACATTTTCCCAATCCATGTTAGCTCTAGGCTCTGTTCTGTCACAACCAACCGCTCCTGAATTCCAGGCCTGCTAACTGACCAACCTCAGGGCTTCACAGCCTTTGTTCTGGACTTCAGAGGGGGAATACCTCAAAATCAAAAGCAGCACATTTCCTGTTCAACAATGATTCTGTTCACTACTTTAAAAGCAAAGTCAGGCAATTCAGTTTGTATGACAAATATAAACCTCTCTACACTCAGAATAGCATTAATTGTGTATGCTGATGGTATTCTCTGTACACTTGACAGAGAATCAAGGCATTGTTGCCATGGCGCCTTTATGGCAGCCTAGGCTGATTGCGCTGCTATTTTCATTGTAATGTATTGTTTTAAGTGTTTTTTAACATGCATTTTTATTTTGAGTAGCTAATCAGGTATTGATATTTTTTATCCAATCATTTTTTACTTCAATGTTGAAATCAGACAAAAAAATGCATCAACAAAGTAAAGCTAGCTGATTGCTTCTTTTGAATACCTGCATTGAAGAGTTTCACCTATTATCTCCTGGATGACAACAAAGGACAGGAATGGGGCACATTGGCATTGTTTACTTACGGAAGATTCCTTCATAATTTGAAAAAGATAAAACAAAGCCTGAGTAAGGAACTCAAAAAATGAGCAATTCAACTTGGAATCCTATGGAAAAAGCTCAAACATCGAGGATGGAGAGGTGGTAGGAAACGGCAAGGGCGCAACGTTGGAATTAGAAGTGGAGGGGGATATATATATTTTTTAAATATACAGTACCAGTCAGAAGTTTGGACACCTACTCATTCAAGGGTTTTCCTTTATTTTTGTATTATTTTCTACATTGTAGAATAATAATAAAGACATCAAAACTAGGAAATAACACATATGGAATCATGTAGTAACCAAAAAAATGTTGAACAAATCAAAATGTATTTTATATTTGAGATTCTTCAAAGTAGCCACCCTTTGTCTTGATGACAGCTTTGCACACTCTTGGCATTCTCTCAACCAGCTTCATGAGGTAGTCACCTGGAATGCATTTCAATTAACAGGTGTGCCTTGTTAAAAGTGTAATTTATTTAATGTGTTTGAGACAATCAGTTGTGTTGTGACAAGGTAGGGGTGGTATGCAGAAGATCGCCTTATTTGGTCAAATAAGCAAAGAGAAACGACAGTCCATCCTTACTTTAAGACATGAAGTTCAGTCAATGCGGAAAATTAAGACATTTTTACATTTATTCAAGTGCAGTCGTAAAAACCAAGCGCCCTGATGAAACTGGCTCTCATGAGGACCATCACAGGAAAGGAAGACCAAGAGTTACCTCTGCTGCAGGGGATAAATTCATTAGAATAACTGCACCTCAGATTGCAACATAAATAAATGCTTCACAGAGTTCAAGTAACAAACATAACTCATCTTCTGCACATCTATCACCCCAGTGTTTAATTTGCCATACTGTAATAATTCCGCCACTATGGCCTATTTATTGCCTCACCCCCCTTATCCTACCTCATTTGCACACACTGTATATAGACTTTCTCTATTGTATTATTGACTGTATGCTTGTTTATTCCATGTCTAACTCCGTGTTGTTGTTTGTGTCGCACTGCTTTGCTTTATTTTGGCCTGGTCGCAGTTGCAAAACTTTTCACCTAAATCCAGTGACATGAAGAAATGTTTGTTTGATGTCATGTTGAATTCACATTAGTTGACAACTCAACCAAATCTAAACTAAAACTAGACATTGAAATTACATGTGTGTCCAGTGGGTATCTCATTTACAACGGGCAAAAAGTTCCATGCGACTCACGCTGGCGTGTCACAATACCTGGTACTCTAGTCCTGGATCTTGGAACTGCTACTCACGCAGGTCCTGAATTTGTTTCAGACAGGGTTAGTTTGTGTTTCGCATGTGCTTAATAGCACAGATTAGAGCACCAAACTCTCTAAGATCCATACAGTTATACTGTATGTGAAAGGGCCCTATAAATCTCCCAATCCCCCCAGTGTGACACTAATCTATCGCCCCCTTAAAACCAACACAGTCTCTTTTAAGACAGTTTTCTGAGCTGATCACCTCTCTGTGTTCTACCCTCTTCAATGTTGTTATCCAAGTTGATTTCAACATTCCGTTGATTCAAGAAAATGTTCCTATGCCACTGACATCCTGACTTCCTTGGAGCCAACAACTCTAGACCTCATTATCACTGGAGAAGTCCCTGCCTCAGACCTGGATATACATGAGGTAGGTGTATCTGATGATAGAGATGTGACAATGTCTGTGAGTACTCCTGCACTTCAGCTCCGGCCAAGCACACTATTAAATTCAGAAACATCAAATCCCTTGACACGTCCGTCTTCCAGGAGTCTGCTTGCCTTGCCCTACAAGCTGATGTCATGAGTCCACCCCTGATGAGATGGTTAACCTATATAATAGCGCTCTAAGGAACAACTTAAACAGCCTACATGAAAAAACATGTAAAGTCTTCCATCATCAGTCATCTCCTCCCCCCTACAGACTCTGGCCATCCCACAGCAACTACCGAACAACGCAACATATTTGCTGAGTTCTTCAAGGCTAAAATCAACACCATCCAAAAGAACATTGTATCCTCCAACCCTAATCTCACTCTGGCTCCTACCCCACCACCCATATCTAGTCATCCTTTTAGTGACTTTGCCTTGACTTTGCCACCCTTTGCCTTGATGACAGCTTTGCACACTCTTGGCATTCTCTCAACCAGCTTCACCTGGAATGCTTTTCCAACAGTCTTGAAGGAGTTCCCACATATGCTGAGCACTTGTTGGCTGCTTTTCATACATTATGTGGTCCAACTCATCCCAAACCATCTCAATTTGGTTGAGCTTGGGTGATTGTGGAGGCCAGGTCATCTGATGCAGCACTCCATCACTCTCCTTCTTGGTCAAATAGCCCTTACACAGCCTGGAGGTGTGTTGGGTCATTGTGCTGTTGAAAAATACTCATGGTAGCATCCACATTAATATAGAAGTGTTTGGAAACATATTATATTCTTATTTACAATAAAAGTGACTCCAAAAGGACAATACATTATTTACCATTCATTACTATTGGGCACAAAATAATCTGAAACACAACCAAAACAGCAAATGAATCCAACAAATTTGTTGTCACAAGGTTGATGTAGTCAATGTGTGCTAGGAATATGGGACCAAATACTACACTTTTGATTTCTTCAATACACATACTGTATAAGTGAATTTGTCCCAATACATTTGGTCCCATTAAATAGAGGGACTATGTACAAAAGGACTGTAATTTCTAAACGGTTCACCAGATATGGATGACAATACCTTTAAATTAAAGCTGACAGTCTGCACTTTAACCTCATAGTCATTGTATTATTTATATTTTATATTTTATTTTATGCACTTTGAGATTTTTCATCTATAATGAAAAGTTCTTTACATATATAAAAGTAATATTACTTCTCTATAAACATCTAATCATGAGCATGACATGACCCAAATGAAGGAATACAAATCATCTCAGAGAATCTCATCCTGCAATCACAGCAAATAGTGAATATATTTATTTTAATTTGAAAGTATCTGATTATTTGATTATTTCTGACCTAATGTGATTCCTTAAAGATCAATGATAAATTGTCAAGTGGGATGACACACACTTAACAACCTCAGAGACTGGCCGCCCCCTGGTGGTGAGGGTAGGCAACAACATCTCCACCCCGCTGATCCTCAACACTGGGGCCCCACAAGGGTGCATTCTGAGCCCTCTCCTGTACTCCCTGTTCACCCACGACTGCGTGGCCACGCACGCCTCCAACTCAATCCTCAAGTTTGCGGACGACACAACAGTGGTAGGCTTGATTACCAACAACGACGAGACGGCCTACAGGGAGGAGGTGAGGGCCCTCGGAGTGTGGTGTCAGGAAAATAACCTCACACTCAACGTCAACAAAACTAAGGAGATGATTGTGGACTTCAGGAAACAGCAGAGGGAACACCCCCCTATCCACATCGATGGAACAGTAGTGGAGAGGGTAGTAAGTTTTAAGTTCCTCGGCGTACACATCACAGACAAACTGAATTGGTCCACCCACACAGACAGCATCGTGAAGAAGGCGCAGCAGCGCCTCTTCAACCTCAGGAGGCTGAAGAAATTTGGCTTGTCACCAAAAGCACTCACAAACATCTACAGATGCACAATCGAGAGCATCCTGTCGGGCTGTATCACTGCCTGGTACGGCAACTGCTCCGCCCACAACCGTAAGGCTCTCCAGAGGGTAGTGAGGTCTGCACAACGCATCACCGGGGGCAAACTACCTGCCCTCCAGGACACCTACACCACCCGATGTCACAGGAAGGCCATAAAGATCATCAAGGACAACAACCACCCGAGCCACTGCCTGTTCACCCCGCTATCATCCAGAAGGCGAGGTCAGTACAGGTGCATCAAAGCTGGGACCGAGAGACTGAAAAACAGCTTCTATCTCAAGGCCATCAGACTGTTAAACAGCCACCACTAACATTGAGTGGCTGCTGCCAACACACTGACTCAACTCCAGCCACTTTAATAATGGGAATTGATGGGAAATTATGTAAAATATATCACTAGCCACTTTAAACAATGCTACCTAATATAATGTTTACATACCCTACATTATTCATCTCATATATATACGTATATACTGTACTCTATATCATCTACTGCATCTTTATGTAATACATGTATCACTAGCCACTTTAACTATGCCACTTTGTTTACATACTCATCTCATATGTATATATTGCACTCAATACCATCTACTGTATCTTGCCTATGCCGCTCTGTACCATCACTCATTCATATATCTTTATGTACATATTCTTTATCCCCTTACACTTGTGTCTATAAGGTAGTAGTTTTGGAATTGTTAGCTAGATTACTTGTTGGTTATTACTACATTGTCGGAACTAGAAGCACAAGCATTTCGCTACACTCGCATTAACATCTGCTAACCATGTCTATGTGACAAATAAAATTTGATTATACTGTCACAAAGAAAGATATATCAACCACCACTTCTTTGCAAACCAAATCTCCATAGGCCCAATGTGTGACTGTGTGGTATTTGTAGTGTACTTGAGGTGGCTCCTCCAGGCTTGTGGTTATTGTGAGGTATTATAGAGTTGGGGGATTCACTTAAGAGTTTAAGAGGAGCATTACAGTAACCGTCCTACTTTATGCTCCAATTGGCACAAATGTAGTCCAACAGGACGTTAATTTAAGAATCCGTCTTAAATCCTCTCACGTGGCACCCCTCTCGCGGGGGTGCCATCTTCTTGTTCATCTAGACAGTTTGCTAATTTCATTCAGTTTATAATCCCTGTAGTGTTATTTAAACCTGATTATAGACAGAAAACAAAGGGTAAATGTGCAGAAACAGACCCGGAGCAGATTGTCTGTGTCTTAGATGCTTCTATCTCATTTTAAGATTCAGAACTTGATGAGTGAATTGATGGTCAACCCCAACTCATCATAACTAAAATTTAATGACCAGAACAAGTCCAGTAGTGAGGGTCTTGGGCTGTAAGTATCAAGCGTCTCAGAATGGGAGTGCTGATTTAGGATCAGTTTTGCCTTACAGATCACAATGGGCAAAAGGGAAAACGATGTCAGCAATCGCAGTCTGAGATGCTTGATACATGGCCTCTGATTCCAGTAAAGTGCAGATGGACTGTTTACTTCCAGAGCCAACAACACCCCAGAGACTACCCTATCAGTGATGACTGTCAGGACCCGAGCTATCATACTGTACATACCACGGTGGGGCTGCTCTCTGCTCTGCTCTCTGAGGGATCCTCCATCACACGACTTGCTGGAGAGACTTGCGTGCGGGGATGTAATTACACACCACAATTACAGTAGCTCTGATCTGATGATGATATCTTTCTAGAACAAACATCTGAGTGCACAGAGGTAACTGGAAGGCATGAACAACAGCATGGGACTTTCATCCAGAGCTGGGATTTTTCATCTTTGTAAGCATCCATCTTCTCCACAGGGAGACAAGGCAAGGCCATGGGAAAGCCAGTTGTCCATATCACTTTCAAGTTCAGGCTAAATCCTTCCCAAGTTACCAGATTTCGTTGTTGATTTATGTCCAATGGCAGCACTACATTACAGCATGCAATAAAATGGTAATAACATGGTAATAGTATGGTAACAAGGTATTTGTGTTGTAGTTCCACAAAGTGCCATCATTTGGATAGAAATGATCATGACTTCACATACAACAAAAAAAGACATCATCATTTGGTTTAAGTTAGCTACAAAACCACTTTATTTAAAAAGCAGATTATATAATCTACAGTTAAATGATACGTCCCGATTTTTAATACATTAAATAACTTTAGACTTTTTCATGTTTAGATAAATAAATCTAGTTTCCTTTTTTATGAACGATCTAGGTAATCAAACACTTATACAAAAGCGATACAAAAGTGATGTGACAGAGGTGTCATATGTGCTTATTGAAAACTACTGATAGGAGAGAGAGAAGTCTTCACTTTCAGAGTGATTTATGACAGAGGATGAAAGGAAAAGTAGCCTCTTTATGCACAGGTCTGGGGAAACTAGCTGTGTGCTATGCAATAGAAATGGAACTGAAGTAGTATTTTTAAAAGAGGTGTATTAAGACATCGTTAAAGGGGATCAACTCTTGTCAAGTTTAAACATTTTCTGCTTTAATGGAAAATGATTTGAGATTGATGAGTGGGTCTTATTGTACTATTCAAACTACAGTTCAGAAAATGCCATTGCCTCATTCTTCAAGTATATTACACATTCCTTGACTAGGAGTCTCATCATACTATGCTGAGATTCAGTTTATCTACCATCAAAGGGAATTTCCCAGCAAAAACATGTACTCCAGGGACACTAGCCTTTTCACTTCTGTAAATGTACAACTGGGAGCAGAGCAAAAATTAAACAACAGTTTGCCAAACATACACTAATAATTACATTCCAAAGAATCTCATCGAGGGATACATCAGAAAGCACATGATGCCTGTGTCGGCCACTCCTCTCCGTAATCTCTACGTCAGCCTCCTTGTCTGTTAGATTCAGTAGTATGAGAGGACAGTTCCTCTGACTAGGCTACTGTGAGCAGGTACTGGGTAGGCCTGAGTCAGAGCCTTAACCCATCCTTTCTGTTGGAGAGCGATTGAGAGAGCATGGGTCGTTTTGTGGAGCTGGATGGCCGTTGTCCTGCTCACTCAACAAGGTACATGCACCATGGCACTGCCACTGGTGCACGCACGCACACACACACACACACACACACACACACACACACACACACACACACACACACACACACACACACACACACACACACACACTTCTGTACACACTGAGTATACCAAACATTAAGAACACCTTCCTAATATTGAGTTACACCACGTTTGCACTCAGAACAGCCTCAATTCATCGGACATGGACTCTACAAGGTGTTGAAAGCCTTCCGGAGGGATGCTGGTCCATGTTGACTCCAATGCTTCCCACAGTTGTGTCAAGTTGGCTGGATGTCCTTTGGCTGGTGGACCATTCTTGATACACGCGGGAAAAACCCAACACCGTTACAGTTTTTGACACAAACCGGTGCGCTTTACATCTACACCATAACCTGTTCAAAGCCACTTAAATATGTTGTCTTACCCATTCACCCTCTGAATGGCACACAAAACACAATCCATGTCTCAATTGTCTCAAGGCTTAAAAATCAGGTTGAACCTGTCTTCAACTACACTGATTGAAGTGGATTTAACAAGTGACATCACCTGGATTCATCTGGTCAGTCTATGCCATGGAAAGAGCAGTTCTTAATGTTTAGTACACTCAGAGTCTATAGACCAACAGACTAACACACACACACACACAGCGAGGGAAAACACGGGGGATGGATTCCCAGAGACATGGGTTGGACCAGCAACTCCCACAACCAACCAGACAATCAGATCAACCAGTAGGTATGACACAGTAACGTGTGCATGAGGAGGATATGTGGGGACTCTCGATGGTCAGACACTCATTTACTCAGTGCTACCATATGGGTCAAATAAACAGTGTGTGGAACTGTACATGTTAACAGGTCTGTGGATCGCATGACCAAGCAGAGTGACAACACAGAGGCCTCTAGGACATGTGTCCATGAGGAGAAATGAAACAACGGAGCAATACCCTTCAGAGGACCGTTAAGACGGTGACAGCTCGCTTGGCCTCCGATTCCATTTGATAATAATAACGCAGCAAAAAAATACACTACACTTCTAGAATCTTATGTGGAAAATGTCTGCAAAATATATAGGCAATCTACGTGCTTCTAACTTTTTATCTTGTTATATAATCGTTGAGACACTGCTTGTGAATTTCTCGAGGTCACGTCTTCTAAGACTGCTAAGTGGAATGAGTGCCAGCCCAGGCTAGCGCTGTGGCTACTGGCTACTGACAGGGCATTTGGTGCCACAAACATCCACTATGCCAAGTAGCACTGGAGCAAAGGGATGGTACAGGAGACTATGTCACAGAGTCACATGAAGGGATGGTACAGGAGACTGTGTCACAGAGTCACATGAAGGGATGGTTCAGGAGGGTGTGTCACAGAGTCACATGAAGGGATGATACAGGAGGGTGTGTCACAGAGTCACATGAAGGGATGGTACAGGAGGGTGTGTCACAGAGTCACATGAAGGGATGGTACAGGAGACTGTGTCACAGAGTCACATGAAGGGATGGTTCAGGAGGGTGTGTCACAGAGTCACATGAAGGGATGGTACAGGGGACTGTGTCACAGAGTCACATGAAGGGATGATACAGGAGGGTGTGTCACAGAGTCACATGAAGGGATGGTACAGGAGACTATGTCACAGAGTCACATGAAGGGATGGTACAGGACACTGTGTCACAGAGTCACATGAAGGGATGGTACAGGAGGGTGTGTCACAGAGTCACATGAAGGGATGGTACAGGAGACTGTGTCACAGAGTCACATGAAGGAGCTCGGTTGTTGCTGGTATACTCAGTACCCTTGCATAGCCAAAAGGAGCCGTAGCTAGCTGGATTGTGCCATTGTCACTGTCACCATGCGGTAAGGTTTCTCAGTGGAAGGCCACTCTGAAGGCACAGCATGTCCAACCCTCTAACCCTGCCAGACAGTGCTGGAATGTTATGTAGCGGCCTGTTTCATGGCCTCCCAGCCTCCTGGCAGAGACGCTGTCCGGCTCTCTCTCTCTCTGACAGAGGAGCAGTAAATGCATCATGGCATTGGGCTTCAGCTCGAAGGAATGAAGAAAACAGAAAGGCAGTAAAAAAAGAGAGGGATGGAGAGAGAGTGGCCCCCTCCCTCCATCCAGGCCAGTCCCCACTGTGATGAATGTGCAGGGGTCATTGTGCTGACGTCAGCCAGGGTATCTGGGTGGGCTGGGGCCTCAGCCTGCTTCACTGTTCACAGACCAAAAGGAGGGAGAAAAAAACTGATGAGAGAGAGAGAGAGAGAGAGAGAGAGAGAGAGAGAGAGAGGGAGAGGGAGAAAGGGAGAGAGAGACGTGGACTCTCCCAGCCCGGTCTTGTGACTTGTCCATGGCCCTGTATCTATCTCCTCTCCCCAGGGCACGGCCGGCAAGTAGAGAGCGAAGTCTCCCAGGGTCTGACTGTTCCGAAGTTCCCGGGATTCCGTGGGCGGGGGATTCCTTCTTCTTTCTGCTATGTTGTCTCAGGTCACCTGGGAGGCGGGTCAGCGGTGGGTTGGGGTTGGTTCCTCTCACAGCTCAGTGACGTGTAGTGGGTAGCTGGGGGGCGGGTGGGCGGGCACCGGGACCTTTAGCCTGCGGATGTGGCAGCTGTGACAGAGCAGGTGGCAATCCAGGGGGTAACAGCGGTGACCCTCCTCGTCATTTAGCTGGAGGCCACAGTCCTACAACACCAAGGGAGAGAGATAGACTCAGTGAACTGCAGTAGCTGGACATTTGTGAAGGAAAATATTATATGCACCCATCTAGGGTTGGGCGATATGACGATATATATCGTGTGACGATAGAAAAACGTCTATCGCTTCATATTATGCTCTATCGTTTATTTTGTTGTGTCGCAAATCACACTCTTTACAGCAATATCTTTTGTCAATTGGACAACACTTTGCGTTCTTCCACATGGAAATTTGTAACACAAACAAACATGGAGGACAGTGAATGTCACACACGAGCACAGAGACACGGAGCTCGTACCTAAAAGAGGGGATACTACGGTCACGTAGACGTGGTTTGGGGATGAAAAGTTTGACACAGACCAGAAAACCGTCCTCTGCAAAAATATGCCGCAGGCCGGTCCCGACAACATTCTCAAACACCACTAACCTATTTTCCCACCTACGCAAGAATCATGTGAAACAGTATGGAGAGAGTCTACAGATGAGACCCAAACAAGTACAGTCGAGTGCTCAAAACAACCCCCCCGACTCAGGCGTTGCAAGAGGCTTTTGCCCGCGGCACATCATATGGCAAAGCATCACGAAGATGGAATGAGGTAACAGCTGCTGTTACAACTTACATCTGCAAAGACAAGGCCCCAGTTTACACGGTCCAGAAACAGGGGTTTCATGTGCTAACACTCGACCCAAGGTACCAAATACAAATTGATATGTAACATGTATTAATGCCAAAATAACATGCAAAACAGGCAAGCCCCCCCAATATATATATATATTTTAGGCCTATTTTTATTTTGTTTGCAACTATAGTTGAAGTGTATTATATTGACCTTTTGAGATTTTATACATTTTATATTTTAGTTGAAACTTTTATATAACTTTTATATTTTAGTTGAAACTTTTATATAACTTTTATATTTTAGTTGAAACTGTGCACAAAGGTTCTAAATAAAAGGAGAAATAATCAAACATGAGTAAGTACCTTTTATTTGTTGAGTATAATTCAAAATGTAATAAGAAATAGGCCTTTACATGTGGTCATTTAATAGAAGCTATTTATTTATTACAGAAAATGTGCTAAATCACGATGTGTATCGTTATCGGGATATGTAATTACCTATATCGGGAAATGAGGTTTTGGCCATATTGCCCAGCCCTACACCCATCCAATGCCTTTGAGCAGGTGCTGGATATCAAAACTATCCATATTTCAAATATTTACTGTACCTTTTATACCTCTCGACTGATATGAGAGGCCGCTGATGGGTATTCCTGTCAAGTTTACGAAGAGGTGGAGTTTGGGTATGAAGTTAGAGCGTTGGGCCAGTAACCGAAAGGTTGCTAGATCGAATCCCCAAGCTGACAAGGTAAAAATCTGTCGTTCTGCCCCTGAACAAAGCAGTTAACTCACTGTTCCTAGGCCACCATTGTAAATAAGAATTTGTTCTTAACTGACTTGCCTGGTTAAATTAAAAAAATAATAATTACATACGGGGCTCTTAACCATTTTTTAAATATGTGATGAATTTTCCATCCCCTGCCGACCTGGACTTTAGACCCCTGTAATGACTGTCAACCCCACAGAGGCTGCTGAATGATTACCTATTGTCTACATAATACCTTTATCACTCACCTAGACGGGATACGAGCTATTCCCTGGAATGTGTGATAATGAAATGAGTAAACCAGCTTTTGCCATTAAACATGGAATTCTTGATCAAACTCACACACACTTACAATCACACTTTATTTGAGCCCTGGTTACAATGACTCACACTTGACACAGCTATCATTAAACTGCTGTGTTAATGAATGCACTGTCAGGAATTCAATTTGGCTGACTTCACTAATTACTTTGATTACACTGAGGTTTGTAGGTCACGTGGGATGATTTCCTGTACATGTGTCTGAGTGAGTAAGTGGTCTGAGCGGTCTCTCAGAGTGCTGAGATTCCAGGGTAGTCAAACAACGACCCCTGGTCCAGCGCTATCAGCCCTACCCTCTCCTCTCCCACAGGTCAACTCTGGAATGTGCCTGGACAATGAGTCACCACATTGGGTTGCCCCTCACTCAGGATCAGTTTGTGTGTGTAGTGCACATACTCACAGAAACATACACGCACACTGCCGTAGCATTTACACTAAAATGGATTAATGATCATAGCCAATGTGCTGGCTACGTTCAACACATACAGAAACACAAACAGGTTGGTAATGACATTGTCTCACCTCACAGTGATAGCACTCCACATGGTAGTCCTTGTCCATGGACACCACCCGGATGGTCTCCTCAGAGCCCTGTCAGGAAACACACACAGTCAGTCAGACCCTCCCGTCTCCACTGGCACCAACAACCAGAGCTGTATATTAAGAGAGTTGGGTCAGAACGGACGCCATGGGTTTTAGAAGGGACACCCTGTTAGTGCCTTTATTCTCAAAATGTAGGAGTTGTAACAATACGAGATCGCCTCCGACAATTCCCTATGAAATGACCCGCTGTAAACAAGCAAAACAGAGCAGCGAATTTAACAGACGTTTTTATTGATTAGCATTCGGGATGAAGTGTATCCATGTCGGTACTGTGTTGTGGTGTCAACTAATTGCTCATCTGCCTTCACTGGAAATCTTCATAGATTTTGAAAACTATCAGAAATAAAGAGCACAGCGCGGAAGCGTCAATTATCACTTAGCAACGGCTATGGAGGAGAAAATGGCAATCTCGGAACGTTCAGACAGAAACCGCATTGGCCCAACCCTCGACAGTATATATTATATATGACTCTGACAACTAGTGACAGGAGCTAAGAGGATACAAGCAGTCATTGGCACATCATTACCTGAGCAGGGAGGATTGGCTGGTTGCATGAGGCACATTTAGGGGCAAAGACCCTGTGGGGGAAACAGAGTAGAAGTTAAGTCTTGGTACATGCTGCATAATTTATATCAGTTTCAGCACAAACCAGGATTTAAAGAGTACGTACTGTGGAATGAAGAAACTCTTGCATGCAGACTTCATCACATGTTGGCATTTTCTATGAGAGACACATGTCCTTACGTGTGGTAGTCTTTAACACAGTAGATGTTGTTCTCCACGTCCACAGTGAAAGGCACTCCGTCCAGACCCTCTGTGCAGACCACACAGCGGAAGCAGCCAGGGTGGTAGGACTTGCCCAGTGCCTGCAGGATCTACACACACACACACACACACACACACACACACACACACACACACACACACACACACACACACACACACACACACACACACACACACACACACACACACACACACACACACACACACACACACACACACACACACACACACAGATAAGAGTAAGGCTAGAGATTGAGGCCTCTCAGTAGGAGTCAATCACACCAGCCCGTTGGCATTCAGATATAGAAACAAAACTAAACTAGGGGGTATGATGCCATATGTCAAGAAGAGATACAGTACTGCCAAAGAGAGATCCCAGAGAGGGACAGGCATACTGTTCTGCTGATTGTCTCCTATCACTATCTAGCAGGCCCTCCTACAGTATTAGGTTATTTCTTACCATTTCCATGATGAGGTGACCACATACAAAGCACTTCTCTGCCGTCTGCTGAAAGCCAGAGTACTGTAGGAGATTAAAAAAAGAGACTTATCACGGAGTTTGTTTTGATTCTAACATGTAGCAATGGAAACTGTTACATGGTGAATGTTAACTGTGTATGGTTGAGACTTGGGAGTGCAGCATTACAAAAGAGAGGATGGCTAAATATGACACCTTTAAGTGTTTGAGACAGGGTTGGGGTTAATTCTAATTTCCTTCTCCCTGTAAATTCCATCTAATTCAGATTTAATTGTATGTCAGTCTTTGAATTCAGAGATAATTCAATTCCTCTCAATTCCAATGTTAAGTCAATTCCAATAATTAAATTCCCAATTCAATATTTTCCTGAACAATTCCACAAATATTCAATTCCATTTAAATTCAAACAGTCCAAATAGTCTTCATTCCAAGTCAATTCCAATTGAATTAGAATTGTTTTCAATGTCAATTCTCCACTTCTTAAATGATTTCAAGAATTTAATTGGAATTTCAAATTCAATTGGAATTGACCCCAACCCTGGTTTGAGAACCCCTAACACTATGACCTAAATGTAAATGTAGGGACCCAGAGTACAGCCTAAATGACACCATCTATAGGGGGTGCTGCTGGTCTCTTTATATTGATGCGAAAGGAGTTGGTCCTTTTTCCTTTGTCTCCTTTCTTGGTTGAGATGTTTATGAGAGACCAGCGGCATTGCTGAAACGATACCTGTCCTAAACCAAACCCATCAGAGCACTCTACTAACAGAAGGAGTACAGCACACATCCAGTCCTCAGCTCTCTACTATTGGTGGTCTCCAAAAGTCTGCACCACAGTCACACAAACACAAGGAGATGTACCCGAACTCGAGGTAAGACATGTGTAACTTGAACATAAGATATCACATTGAAGTCAATGAGGGATTTAAATGTGAGTTATACATGCATTACCATCGTTATGTTTGTCCCATAGTGACCATCTGCAAAGCACATGACCCTGAGGTCATGACCTGATGAGAGGAGGGGGAGGGTAATGGCGGGACAGGGGAAGCAGGTGGAGATGCGGTGGTGAGGGGTGCATGGGAAGGGTGACTCCAGATTTCCACTTTAACCCACCAAGACAGACCATGACGGGGCAGAGCTGGTGGTCAATATTCTGAGGAAGCTAGGGACTTTATCACATCCACCATCTGATCCCTTTAGGATCTATTCTTTACATCTATAGTATGTGGAAACCCAATACCAGTCTTAGCACTCATCCTCTGAACCAATTGAAAGTCTGTTTTAGGGGGCAATGTCTATGTGTAATGGAGTGATTCATGTACATTAAGTAAGTAAATGGCAACCTAACAACCTAATTCAGTAGTAATAAGGTCTGTATCTTTTTGGAAGACAAAAACGACTGCTATAAAACACCTGGTTCCCATTGATCATAGATTGACGGATGTCTATAAGAGATCAATACATAGTAATAACTTGTGTCTGTTTCCCATTGTGTTCAACCTGGGCAGATGGATACATCATACAGGAGTCCGTCTGAGGCCTGCAGCTGCCCACAGCCACTCTGCCTCCCTCTATAATTCTAAGTGCTGGGGAGTAATGGGATGAGAGCAGTGGGGTAATTGTGCTCCTTGGGGAAATTTGGGGGAAATTAGTGGGAATTGGAGGGGTGGTGCTTAACTTTAATTGTAGCAGTGAAAGTCTGTTTTCTCTGGAGGGTTTTGAATGTGCAACCGCTCCTCTCCCAAGTCTGTGATGAACATAACATAAACATAAATGCATGTGCATAAGGAGGCATGCAGGGACAACAGATGTTGTAACTCACCAGGAAGTCCTCTTCACAGTAGACCTTGCCGTTGACGTTGTAGAAAGCTTTCCCTCTCAGCCTCCTCCCTGAAGAAGAGAAGTAAGAGTGTGAGCTGGGGTATAGAAGTGTTCCTGTATCAGACCCTGTCAAAGTGAAGACTGTCAAAATGTTGCTATGTGATTTTACCCAACCCGTAGGCTATGATAAAGTTACTTCATCAAGGAAATAGTGTTTCCAGCCTTTTGAACAATGCTGAAATGCTCCAGGGGTTCTCCTGATGATATTTTAAATACATTTTACAAAACTGTATGGTTGAGAATAAACAGTAATGGGAGTTGACTTTTTGCCTCCTACTCCCCTGACTCCTCTCTGTTCCATTAAAGACACAACGATAACAGATGTCAACAGGAAACACCAGTGACTAAAGCAGATGATAGTAGCATAATGTAGGTTTACTCGTTTGAGGTCCACACTACTGTTGCAATACCCTGGTCATCCATTGATCCCCATGGGACTCCTTCTACTTAGAACCAGCAAACAATCAATACAGCCCCACCATCCAGACCAGGCCCAAGCAGCTTTACAAACTCCCCTTCCTCCTCACCCCTCCTCGCCACTACCCCTGCCATTGTGTGCAGCTCACACACACTCACACACACCACCACAGCCCAAATACAGGAGCCTGAGCAAAAGGATTTCCCCATGTCTGGTATAGGCAGGATCATACTAACAGTCAGTCCCTCCCCAAAGTCACCATTTTGGGGCTCCATGAGCACAGTAGCAGTAAATTCCACAGGATAAAAGGGAATTCCACCTAAAAGGAAAGATCTCCTCACTGCTCACTCCCACTGGCCCTGGCCTTTGCGCCCCCTGCGATGCTTCTCTTAATGCATGCCCATTCAAATGCACTAAATGGCAGCAGCAGTCTCTTCTCTTTCTGGCAGCGCAGTGACTTCAGCCTGGCAGACAGAGCGCATGGAGCTCATAAATCTGCAGGATTAGTCAGATTTAATTGCCGTCCTGAGCTGCCATTGATTTTATGCGTGTCCCGGCTTGGGAAAGACATGTCCCCCTTTTTACACCCAAATGAATGCAATCACTGTATTTCACACACAGTGTCACATTGCTGGGAGATAGCAATACATTAACACCCACATAAATGGCTATAGCAGCCGAAGAATGCTGTTCACACAATAGGTAAGACTGAAAGCGAGGAACTATTAGCATTTAGAGTTGGAGGCTGGAGGCTGGACGTTAGAGAAAAACATATTTCCTGTTGACTACAGAGGAGGAGCTCTTTTAATTCAGAGTGACTAAACTTATAAAAACCATTACATTCAAATCAACAACACACCAGTGAGCCAGAGCTGGGGCATGTTGCTGTGTGTCTGTCTGGTGACCTTTGCTCTGGCGAGTGCATCTGGAAGGTGGAACACAAAGCCCTCGGCGCTCGCTGACTGTGGTGCTCTGCTAAGGGAGCGGGCCGCCTGAGCAAACGGGCACATTCTTTCTGCCTGAGGTCACTAGTTGGTCCCATTCAACCCCCTTCCACCACCCTCCCTCCCTCGTTCCCTCATAGAGAGGGGGAGGGCTCCCTGCCTCCCTCTCTCTCCCTCTAGCCTTTGTCACAGGAGAGGAAAGTGCTGGGCTGGCTGTAGTGGGCTGGGGCTCAGGGCTCCTCTCCTCTTCTCCTCAGCTCACAGCCCCTGAGCACAGTGGGACATGTGGCATTTTCCATGGAGTTCAGGACCAAATGGCTCCCTGATTGGGATTTTACACTCAAGATACTGTACATAGTTTTTATAGCTCCAACATTGGTTTCCCATGACTCAGTGCTGCGTTTCACAGACATGCACATAAAGGGCCGTGCATCTTGAAATAATTGGAGCGATTCTCTCAGCTAGATATTTAACCCATCAGAAATCATTTTAGAGAACTACAACAAACTGCAGTGAACTGGTCAAATAAAATAATTCTCTGAGGAAAAATAAAATCCTTAGTGAGTCATACTCCAGCAATCAAAGTCTTGTGATCATGTAGTCAGTGTGGTAGATTGTGGACCAGTCATGGATGCCTGGTGGCGGTACTGTAGCACTGCTGACTGCCACTCCTGGTGCCAACCAGCCCGGCATCTGGACATGTCATTTTACCTGTGTCATTTATAAAATCCCTATGCTACTATGTTGACTTTTAATGACCTGGCTGTTGGCCATAGGCAACTTTTTTAAATTTATTTTTTAACTATAGTTGCTAAGCCAAGACATGAGATCACAATAAATACTGAATGAATATCTCCTTATGTAAATAATCTGAATAATGCCCTAGATTACCATATTTTAAATGATCAGTATCCCCATATTCTTCCTGTAGGAGGGAAACATCAAGCATGTTGCACCCTCTCAGTTTCTATCCCTCTCCTCTCCTCTCCTCTCCTCTCCTCTCCTCTCCTCTCCTCTCCTCTCCTCTCCTCTCCTCTCCTCTCCTCTCCTCTCCTCTCCTCTCCTCTCCTCTCCTCTCCTCTCCTCTCCTCTCCTCTCCTCTCCTCTCCTCTCCTCTCCTCTCCTCTCCTCTCCTCTCCTCTCTCCTCTCAGAACAAGTGGGCCTTTATCACCTGCAGGCAGGCAGCGGGGATCTGAGGGGGAGGAGGCAGAGAGGGAGAGGCGGAGGGAGGGCCTGCCCACTACTGTGGTAAGTAAAAGAAGGATGCTGGAGGTAGTGACTCACTCAGATTGCTGGGGACTTCAGAAAGGAATGCTTCGATCCCGGCAACGTGAGCATGTGCTGACCTGCTGCTGTTTCAAAATGGTTTTTAAGTAAGTCTCTCTTTAAAGAGAACAGCCAAGTTAAGACACCAACAGAGCCACAAGCACATCTCTCAAATAGAAAACACAGAAGCTACGGAATCTCCCAGTCTCTCAAATATCATTAAGAGCTAGGATAAAACCATGACCCACTCAGTCTCTCTCAGAAACTACCCCACAACTAAATCACAGCGAAAGTCATGATCAAGTAGTCGAACCATTGCCAAAGGCAGCACGGGTTACACCACCAAGCTGTTGTACATCATTTAAAACCTTGGCCAGATCCCACAATTTACACTCAGATGAGGGAGTAGTATAGAAATATAATGACTAGATTATATTTATATGGGGAGTAGCCAGGCTAACTCTACTTAGTGCAGCCATCTACCATACCCCAGACAGAACCCCATAGCAGACAGCAGAACATTGAGATGTGTGCCCTGTGCCAGCCAGCCAGGTGCAGCTGGTGAGTGACTGAGGAAACCACAATGCATCATAAACAGGTTTCAGAAATACAAGGCCCCTGGCTGTTTTCTCCTGGCTGGTGTGAGAGGCACAAGCAGGATGTGTTACAGTAACACAGATGTAACTAGTTAATCACTAGCGTTCCCCATTATAGGCATGGATACATGTGAGCTAGCAGACAAAATGTATGTGGAAGGAGGAAGTGGGTGGTGATCCAGTCAGGAGCTGGGCATCAACACCAGTACAGGAGACTGGTCACAGAGGTATGTGTTATGACTGTATAGTTGAGACTAGTAAATAATGAGGAGTGTGTGTGGGTATGTTTGGGCGGGTGGGGGGTGTTTGTGTGTGTGCGTGCGTGATGTGTGAGCGTATAATTACTCGCGTACACATTTTTCTGTGCGTGTGTGTGTGTGTGTGCGCGTTTATCGGTGTGTGTGTGTTTATGTGTGTGTTGTTTGCTCAGAGCCCATGCCAGGCCGACCCCCTCTGATAAGCAGGCCTGGTACACTTTGTGACTGTCTGATTGAGGTCCTCATGGGAAGGCCGGCTGAAGTGGAGGGGGGTAGTTTGCATTCCTGGCCATTTCATGAAAAAAGGGTGCAACCATAGGAGCAAGCCAAGAGGAGGGCTCAATTATGCATGGTTAAACAAAGCCCAAGGCTACCAGCCAGCAATGTCTCAGAGAACTGAACTCTCTCTGCTATGGAGCTCCTGACTCTTACAGAATAACGTTTGTGGCATTTTAGTCAAAAAGTAAAACAAAAACAGTTTGTCAACAAATAAGTTGATACATCATTAGGTGTGTTTAGAGATCTGCAGGCACTTTAAAACTAAACTTCTCAGAGGGGTTGAAAACACTCTAAAAAGCAAACATTCCCATTCATAAGAGACCCAATAATACATCACAGAGTTTACGTTAGGAATAAACCATCGCAAGAGTCAAGATGGGCCTGTTATCATCTATATACAGAGACCACTAGAATAAGAAGGGGAAGACTTGCTTCACTTCTGGATAGATTTCACCAAACATATTTCATTCTGAATAACAGAGAAGTATAGATTCTCTTTTTCTGTACTGTTTAAACCATTATAGATGGGTAATAATGTCTGACCAATATAAACAGACTACAGTATATCTCTCTGGTCTGACTCAAGTACACTTTTCAAAGCAGGTCAAAAGGAATCTGTAGAGAAACCTCGGGATTAGAGACACTGCCCCTCATTCTTCAACCACACAATACACCTGAAAGTATATCTATTCAATTACATGTCAATTATATGCATTTCTTCCAAAGCCAAGGGATCAGCATCCATGTACATCAGCGCATGAATGAAAGCAACCTTGCTCCAAACTCTCTCTGACTTCACCCTCGTCTCCACTTGAAACTAGAGAGGACAATTGGAGTCAGGTGACAGGGCAGCACTACACACACAAATATACACACGCGCAAGCACACACACGTATACACACATACACACAACATGCATAAACACATTTTTTCAGGTTGACTGCAGATTAATCATCCGTCTCTACAACCCATCTCTACAGTTCCGATATATAATCTGTGTTCCTGTCAAATAGAGAATAGAGCATTCTGCTGATAACTCCCAAAGACACTCTGGCAACCAACATCAATGTTGTGCTAAGAAATGAAAATACAGGACATCTGTGATGCCAGCCAATGATGCAGCTGCTGAGTAGGAGTAGAGGACAGAGGGATATATACACCTACCACAGGAGTAACAGGTGAAGCAGTTGGTATGGTACAGATTCCCCATGGCCTGACAGGCTTGGCTGGCTCCATACACACCCTTTCCACACTTGATACAGATACCTTGAGGAGGGAAGAGACACAGGTTAACATCTAGACATAATCATCATTATTTTACATTGACATTGTAGTCATTAGGCAGAGCGACTTACAGGATGACCACACCTCTTGCATCGCATGCACGAGCATTGCAAAATACATTTAGAAATCTATGTTATTCAATTATTGCACCCAAACTGCTCGCGCATGCCAACAAGCATCTGCGTTGCCAAGGGCTAAAATAGAAATTGGTTCTATTTCTAACGCATATCGTGCTGAAAGTCCTGCCTCTCCCATCTCCTCATTGGTTTATAGAAGCAGGTAACCACGTGCCATCTCCTCATTGGTTATACCCACGTGGGTGACAAAGACGAACGAGGTCAGTGGCGGTAATGCACCTAATTTATGAAAGTTGCCAATCGCAATATAAAGTCAAGAGAAGAACATGCCTGGAAGGAAGAGAGATGACTAGAAACGATTCGGTTGACCGTTTTATGTGTGGATTAATTGCCGGAGTAGAGGACCTTGTGCATTTCAGGTAAAATAACAACTCAATGTTTATATCCCAGGACAAATTATCTAATCAAGTGCAAGCTAACTAGCTAAATTGACATAAATGTTTAATGCTTTTCGACCTGTCCCCAAATTAATATAATTGGTTCAGAGTTTGTTTTGATATTTTAACCTGCGTGTCGTGATTGCGTTTGGTGTGGGGGGACAAAATACATTTATGCACGATAGCGCATGTGCGCTGCCGGTTTGGGTTCCGTGTCACAGGAAAAATTAGGGTTAAGTGCCTTGCTCAAGGACACATTGACAGATGTTTCACCTAGTTGGCACGGGGATTCGAACCAGCAACTTTTCGGTTACTGGCCCAACATTCTTAACCGCTAGGCTACCTGCCAACCATTATCAGCAACATATTCATCATGAATCCTACTTTCATACAGCAGTAAAGTACACGTCATTGTAACTGCTTTAGCTAGTAACTTCCATGTTCCATCAATGATCTATAAAGGGTGTATATACAGTACTTGAACCAAACTAATGTGTCTCTGTGAGGTTCATTGATCTATGTTGTATCTAAATTAAAAATAAATTAACCAGAGGTGTTAGGGGTTGGCAGGAAGCATTCTCTTAATGTGGCACAATAACAAAGTGACTCAGCAAAAGTTAGTGGGTTATGTCCCAACGGACGACCACTGACCTGGAAACACTAGACAATTTAGTGGAAAAAAAGGTGAATTACCCACAGGTGTGGACTACAAACTTTCATCTATGTGGTTCTTTTTAGGTTAATAGTAAACCCTTACTAAGGAAGGAGATAAGGAAGTCACCCAGCCGGTGACAACTATTTGGACATAGCATTGGACTAATGATTCCCCTGCTTTCCTCTCACGCACAAGATGGCCTCCGCAGTGGTCACATTCAACAACGAGTGCAGGGTCAAAGCCTGGGTAGGGTGAGTCCAGGGTCACTACGCCTACAGGACACAACATCCCTACAGGGGATTGACCCCCCCCCCCCCCCCAACTTCCTCCCATGATGACAGTAATGAAGAAAGAGTGTCATCATCTAGTCCTCTCTCTAACAATTTATTCTGACAGTATTTCAAGGCAATGATACTTTCTAGAGCCAGGCCAATTTAAAATATGTGCTGGGCTTATACTGCTATAGATGCAGGATGTCTCTTTGACAGGTCTTAACCCCTTAGACTCATAAATGGCCTATATGGATAAGGCTAAATGTAAATGTTTCTTACAGAACAAATATGGAAAGCATATGCGCAACCATGGTAGCAATTAAAAGGGAACATTTAGGAGATTATGGGAAAATTATTAGACTAAAGATGAGGACATGCCAGCTGACAAGACTGAATCCAAACATCACACTGTTGACAATGTAAATTACATTAGTTTTATCGGGGGCGTAACTTTCACTGGGGACAGGTGGACATGCCCCCCCCCCATTCTAAAATTTAAATTCCCCCCCCACAATTTTATTATTGGAATGTGATATAAAACGAGGCAACTGTGTGACGTTAGGTAATGTTTCATCCCCTCTCGACTGAGGTGAATGAAAAAGCTATGCTAGTGAGTAGCTAATACAGCCAGGTCTGCTCTAGCCTCTAGTTATCTGTCAGATAGTGATATGAGGTGGCTATTATTACTATCTAACAGCAGTTGTATGTATAGAAATGTTTTGTTGCCTTTGTTTTGTGATGTTAAAAAATGAACATGGCAAGCTTGGCAGTTTATGTACCGTCAGAGAGAGCTGGCCAAAAATGTAATTTCATTTGCTATTATTTTTGCCTCAATCAAACTATACCTCAATCAAACGATGAAACCATCGGCCAAGCAATTGAAGATGGATATTCTGACGTCTTTTCAGTGCAATGTGAGTTCTATTAGTCAGTTATCAATGTAACGTAATCTGTCAGTTTCTCAAGCTAATTCTCAATTTTTCACACTGACACAGTAATAAACAGCTCTAAAGTTACAGGCTTCACTGTCATGGTGCACAGTAGAGGCCTGTGTGGGACCGATCTTTATCATCTCACTTCTGCTCGCACCCGCTGGCTTTCTGTCCGGCTCCAACCCGCTACAGCAAGAACTGGTTCCAAACCCAACCGCAGTCCCGCAATGTTATTTTATGCGGATGTGACACAGATCACTTGCCAGGCATGGTCCCAGCAATTTTGTGCCCTATAGCCTATATCAGACTAAGAAATATGGGTGATAAATATGTAGCCCTATTCTAGGCAATGTAGCAAACTATAGCCTAATCATAGACCTATTTAGGAAGTACATTTCCTTGCAAAGATAACTGCTCCATGCTTCTCCGCCCATGTACACATAGGCCTACTCTATTTAATTGAGACCACACAGGCACCTGATCTCGCTGGTATGGCTACTGAACTGGAAGCAGCAAGAATGATGACAGTCACACTTGCTACATTTAGCATAGTCCTGTTGTATATCGCCTACCTTTTAGGAGGACGATTTGCAGGCAGAGACAAATGAATGAGTAATCCTTTTCAATGATGATTACATTTTTTGATTATCAATATTTATTTACATATTTAAGTTTTAAGGACCATATCAAAATAATCTGTGGGACAACAAAAATATTTTCATCCCAAAGTCGTCTGTCTGAACATCTGCTCCCGCCTGTGAGTTTCATCTTGAATTGATGGGTAGACCTACAGTAGCTACAGGACAGCAGTTTAAAGCTACAGTCTGGGATCTGGGAATAATGGTAATTTCAATTATTGAACCATTGATTCTATTCTTGGATAATATAAAGAATAAATGTACACCAAAGTAATTCTTTCTCATGCCTCATTTTAGGAGGATTGTGACATTACGTGAATGGTGAAAGGGGTCTCAGCAGGGTCAGGCAGCCAGGGAAGATCAGTCTGGGACAGAGGTGAGGTGAATTTTCGCAGATACAACACTTTATTCTCTCTGTTCAGCAAACACTGGACAAGCCAGATGCTATTTTAAGGCAGTCTGACAAACCTCCAAAGTTGATTTCCAAACTGTTTCAAGGGTTGATAGAGGCTTTTCCCGATGACACAAAACATGTAAAACAAAAATGTGAGGAAGACCTGGGAGACACTATTGATGATGATGAATGGATACAGAGATGTTAGAATGCCCAGTCATGTTCATATACAGTACTAGTCCAATGTTTGGACACACCTACTCATTCAAGGGTTTTTCTTAATTTTTTAAACTTTTTTCTACATTGTAGAATAATAGTGAAGACATCAAAACCATAAAATAACACATATGGAATCATGTAGTAACCAAAAAAGTGTTAAACAAATCAAAATATATTTATATTTGAGATTCTTCAAAGTAGTAACTTTTGACTGGTATATTTTTTTAAGGGATGTGTCCCCCCCACTTCTAAAACCAAAGTTGCACCCCTGAGTTTTATTATATGTAAATGTGAAGTGCACATTTGGACTCACGTTTGCTTGGCTTGCTTGTATGACATCAAAGCGGAATTTATTATAATCCTCAACATTTCATCTTCCAAAAGAAATAGGGTTCTCGTAATATACAGCATTTCCCTCACTTACACGGAACCCAAACCGGCTGCGCGCATGCGCCATCGTGCATACATTTATTTTGTCCCCCTACACCAAACGCGATCATGACACGTAGGTTAAAATATCTAAATAAACTCTGAACCAATTACATACATTTGTGGACAGGCCAAAAAGCATTAAACATGTATGGCAATTTAGCTAGTTAGCTTGCACTTGCTAGCTAATTTGTCCTATTTAGCTAGCTTGCTGTTGCTAGCTATTTTGTCCTGGGATATAAACATTGAGTTGTTATTTTACCTGAAATGCACAAGGTCCTCTACTCCGACAATTAATCCACACATAAAACGGTCAACCGAATCGTTTCTAGTCATCTCTCCTCCCAGGCTTTTTCATCTTTGAACTTATATGGTGATTGGCATCTACACTTAGTATTACCACGACAACTGGCAAAACAGTTAGTCTTTCAATCACCCACGTAGGTATAACCAATGAGGAGATGGCACGTGGTTACCTGCTTCTATAAACCAATGAGGAGATGGGAGAGGCAGGACTTGCAGTGCGATCTGCGTCAGAAATAGGAATGACTTCTATTTTAGCCCTTGGCAACGCAGACGCTCATTGGCACACACGAGCAGTGTGGGTGCAATAATTGAATAACATATATTCCTTTGCAATGCTCGCGCACGCGACGCGAATGGTGTAGTCAGGGTATTAGACATCAAAACATTTGCAAAAGTTGCCCAATTAGTGGGAGGGATGGGGGCAACTTCTTGTCACGCGAGGTGCTCAAGTTCAGAATGGTTGTCAGTCAAAACCCATACAGAGCCTAATGGAAGAGACCCTGAGCTCTGACGTCAAGTATTGCATATTACAGTACAGCCACTGCGTTCCAATTTAGGTGCTTATCAGTGTCCAAGTCTGCCATTTTCAACCCGTATACATACGGGTACGAGCCTAAAGGGCTACCTGTGTTGGGGTCAATTCTGTATTAAGTTGCGAATTGCTTTTTAATTCCAATTAAATTCTTGAATTTGAATTAGCCACACCCCAATTAAATGAGACTTTCATGTTTCACTTCTCTGTTGAATTGCTATGAATTGCTTTGAATTCACTTCTACTTCCTTCAATTTAAATTCTATTCAAAATCTGCTTCCTGTGGGCTGTGGCCAATTCAAATTCAATTCAAATTCATTGTTTGAATTTAATTAAATTCCCCAAATTCCAAATTGACCCCATCCCTGCTTTTTACATCTATGACATCAGAGTGCGAATTGTACCGTGACATTCTTGGGAGCCTCGTGCATGCAGCATTTTTTTTTAATGGGCCTAATAGTGAAGACAAAAATGCATTACATTTTAATGGGGCATGAACACACCCGGTAATGATGTTTAAATCTGATTCTCAAACAAATCACTTCAAAAAGTAGACTAACTGTGGCTGCGTACGTTCGTCCACTCTAAAATAATTCCAGCATCCAAACAGTGCACTGTGCACGTGTCATTTCATGAAAGGGAAGAGACTAGAGGTCGACCGATTATGATTTTCAACACCGATAACGATTATTGGAGGACCAAAAAAGCCGATACAGATTAATCGGCCCATTTGTAATAATGACAATTACAACAATACTGAATTAACACTTATTTTAACTTAATATAAAACATAAATCAAATCTATTTAGCCTCAAATAAATAATGAAACATGTTCAATTTGGTTTAAATAATGCAAAAACAAAGTGTTGGAGAAGAAAGTAATATGTGCCATGTAAAAATGTGTGCCATGTAAAATATGTGCCATGTAAAAAAGCTAACGTTTAAGTTCCTTGCTCAGAACATGAGAACATATTAAAGTTGGTGGTTCCTTTTAACATGAGACTTCAATATTCCAAGGTAAGAGGTTTTAGGTTGTAGTTAATATAGTATTTATAGGACTATTTCTCTCTATACCATTTGTATTTCATAAACCTTTTATTGGATGTTCTTATAGGCACTATAGTATTGCCAGTGTAACAGTATAGCCTCCGTCCCCCTCCTTGCCCCTACCTGGGCTCGAACCAGGAACACATAGACAACAGCCACACTCGAAGCATCATTACCCATCGCTCCACAAAAGCCGCGGCCCTTACAGCACAAGGGGAATAACTACTCCAAATCTAAAAGTGAGTGACGTTTGAAACAGTATTAGTGCACACCCAGCTAACTAGCTAGCCATTTCACATTGGTTACACCAGCCATTAGGCTGATAGGCTTGAAGTCATAAACAGCGCTGTGCTTGCGAAGAGCTGCTGGCAAAACACACGAAAGTGCTGTTTGAATGAATGATTACGGGCCTGCTGCTGCTCAGTCAGACTGCTCTATCAAATCAGACATAATTATAACATAATAACACACAGAAATACGAGCCTTTGGTCATTAATATGATCGAATCCGGAAACTATCATTTCGAAAACAAAACGAGAAATGACAATTTCACCTGGTTAATATTGCCTGCTAAACTGGATCAGTAGTTATAACTAGTGATTATGATTGATTGTGTTTTATAAGATAAGTTTAATGCTAGCTAGCAATTTACCTTGGCTTCTACTACATTCGCGTAACAGGCAGGATACTCGAGGAGTGCAATGGTTAGAGCGTTGGACTAGTTAACTGTGCGGTTGCAAGATTGGAACCCCTGAGCTGACAAGGTGAAAATCTGTCGTTCTGCCCCTGAACAAGGCAGTTAACCCACAGTTCCTAGGCAGTCATTGAAAATAAGAATGTGTTCTTAACTGACTTGCCTAGTTAAATAAAAGGCATTAATCGGTCGACCTCTAGAAGAGACATCTGTTAAAAACACCATAATGACATTCAGCGGTTGTCATTAGGCATACTACAGTGGTGTGTGTGTATTCATGGATGCCAATGGAAGCCATACTTCCCCAAAAATGTGAACAATAAAAAAAGCATATGAAATAATGCTTCAATAAGGTTTCATAATTGTTCAATTCGCAAGTAGTTGAATCTATCTCACCGGAGAAAGCATCCGAGTGATCGAAACTGCGGCCCTCTGTCTCAGTATGTGTATCATATGTATCTGATGCTGTCTGGCCAAAAAGAGTATGACAGGTGCTGTTTCGCTCGCTTGGATGCTTTCTCCGGTGAGATTCATGCGTCTTGCCGTTGGTGCGCATCTCGTCAAATTATAAATATTTAATGACCCTCCCAAAGGTGAACTTTTGTTGCCTTTAGAGGAGCTCATGTCTCATTCATCCTCTGTAATTCGCACTCTGTATGACATTTTTTTAAATGAAGGACTATGGTACCCTAAGGCTATCCAAAGGTTAGGCCCACATGCTTCCTGTCAACAAGAGTCACCCAGCTGGACCAAAGTCAAATATTGGTATTTCCTATTCCAACTTAAACTCATGACACTGTTCCTGCACTCAGAAAAGATAAGAGGAACATTTTGGGCTATTCTCTCTGATAAGGTTAAAGAGCCAAACTATGAATCATCTTAATCACAATAGCTTGGCCAAAATAAATATCTAGAATAGCCATTGGCAAGAAAATAAAATATTACTGTCCAGATTTGGTAGATCCCATATTACCTCTATATTCCCTATAACGAGAGAGGCAGAAGACTGGAAAGTGTAGTTACGTAACCACCTAAAAGTGAACATGAAAAAGATGCCTGTGGTGTCGAAATGTTGTCTGTTTTGTGCGTCTCAAACTACTGTGGGAGTTGAATACTTTTTTATTTGTATCTGTCCAGCACCTGAACAAGTTAGATTTACTAAAAGTGATCAAGATATCAGATTGGAGTGTTCCATGGTGTTTCTGAAGACTACGGATCTTGAACTGCAAGCACTCTGACAATGTCAACGTGCACACAGTATTCTGGATAATTGCTCATATCCTGGTCTTATTTTTCTTATATTTATTAATCTCTTGTATGTTCTTCTTTAGTTCTTTTCTTTTTTTCTTGGGATTATTTGTGTATCAGTATTGTACTGTTTACTGCACTGCTGGAGCTAGGAACACAAGCATTTCGCTGCACCTGTTTCAACATCTGCTCATCTATGTACGCGAAAAATAAACTTTGATTTATTCAGGATAAGCTTTACATGCACCGTTAATTTACCGCCCATGAGTGTCTCTGTATTCATAAATAAACAGAATATTGCTCATTTACCCAAGGACGGTGAAAATATTTTTTGAAATGGGGAGCGGAAAAAAATTATTGTACACCTAATTTTGATATTTTTCTGCTTATAATTTCCGACATTAGGAAGGCTATTTGTTTGTCAACTTTGTCAGTCTATAATTATATACAGACAGCTTCTCTTCCATCATTCCTTGTTGCTCTAGAACACTAAATAAAGCCTTGCTCACCAGAATGTCATTCATCGATAGAATGAAAGCATTATCAATAATGTAGTTGACATTGGTAGCGTTCTCTTTCATTTCTGCTTCTCTCATGCAGCGAAGACATTTAGGGACTGGGGAGATTTTCCGTTCAAAATTGACATCAGTTTGTTGACCGGTTTTAACTTGTTAGGGCTAGGGTCCTTTTTCTAGATTTTCGGATTCCTATCTTGGCATGTTGAACGAGTGGATTACTCAAATCGATGGCGCCAACTAAACAGACCTTTTGGGATATGAAGAAGGATTTTATCTAACAAAACGACACTACATGTTTTAGCTGGAACCCTTTGGATGACAAATCAGAGGAAGATTTTCAAAAAGTAAGGGAATTTTTAATTTGTGAATTTATAAAACCTGTGCCGGAGGAAAGATATTTTGATGTGGGGCGCCGTCCTCAAACAGTCGCATGGCATGCTTTTGCTGTAAAGCCTACTGTAAATCGGACAGTGCAGTTAGATTAACAAGAACTTAAGCTTTCAACCAATATAAGACACTTGTATGTCCATAAATGTTTAATATCCATCATTTTTTAAATTATTTATTTGAATTGCGTGCCCTCCGGTTTCGGGATGCTAGCGGGACACCTAGCCCAAAGAGGTTTTTTAAGGAAATGAAAATCTGTGAAAACAATCCAACATGTTTCTGACAGTAATTCAGTTTGCCTTGGAAGCATATTTTATGACTGAAAGTGAAATACTGTCAGCTTTTTATGTCGCAGGAAAAAAATGCACGTTTAGCTACAAACAGGTCCCAAAGCGCGCATTCGCATTTTCTCAAGATGAAAGAAAGAAATCATATTTCTCCACTCCTATTCCCAAGACAAAATTAACATTTGGTCTATCATTTTACTGCAAGAAACAATTAATTATGCATGAGTTAATGTTAATAGCCTACATCAGAGTCCAGACTTCAGTTACTATTCCAACTATTACTTTTCCCATCTGAACTTCAAAGTTGATACTATGTGAAACTGAGTCTGCGCAGACCGTTTAACAACAGTAAATGGGATAAGATGTAAACATGCCACAGTATCCCGTCTAAGATCAGCATATCCCAGGCATCTTATCTGGGTTTCTTAAAACCAGGATAGGAGCTTTATTTGGGTTATTGTAAACTCAAAAACAGGGATATTGGTGTGCATGTAGGGCTGCAGGTAGCCTAGCGGTTAGAGCATTGGGCCAGTAGCCTTCAGCAAGAATCTTAACCGTACTACTATGTGTATGTGACAATAAAACATATATAGCCTATTTATGTGTAAATATGGTCATTGACTATAATCTGCCTTGCTTCAGCTGACAGCAATTAGACTCTTTTGATTACGCCAAGGCTGCTGGCTGATCTGTACTACCTCCAAACTCCAAGCCCAGCATACTACTCTAGTCTGGTCTGGTCTGCTAATGTTCCTGGTCTGCCAATCTCACTGCTAATGGTCTTTAAATACTCCCCCACTGTTCCAGAACTTCCAGGAATATTTCTGAACATGTTTTTGTTTTTTTCCATAATTGAGGCATTGGCATCGAACAATTCCATGAACAGTGTGGACAAACTGTTGGCTGCCATACAATTTAAACACATGAATCTGCACTGATAATGGCAGGTCCTGAAAATGTAATGGCACCTCTGTTATACCATCTGTACCACACTTGCACCTCTTCTGCTCTGCTTTGAAAAGATGGCTGTTCCTAGGAGATACAGGCTGGAGAAATGTGAAGCTAGCAGTGACAAGTCTTCACAAGGTTTACAAGGCAAAGGCTATCTGTGGTCTCTGATCTTGGAGTGTCTGAACTTTGAGTGCAAGGCCCAAGTGCTCCCAGGGAGTAGAGCTGAAATGTGTTATGGTGAGGTGGGGAAGGTAGGGGGGAGTCTGCACTCCAGGGTGGTTGATTTTTGGAGGGAATGTGGACTCCCACCACTTGACGATATCTCTGCTAAGCAGGTCATTATCACAACACCCCCACACACACACAGTTTATTGTGCATTCTCCAGACCAAGGTCTCCTCCAGCTATCTCAGTCCCATTCTGCTACATTCCAGACGCATGCACTTGCCTGAAGCCTCCTCTGTCTACTACGGTATCTGACTACAAGACAGATAGCGGTGCTGAGATGTTTGCAGGGAAATATGCTGACAATGAGGTGGGGTAGAGCAACATTCTTATAGGCTTTGTTGAGCTGATATCTTCTGAATACTCATAGGAGCAACTGCCCCAATACTGTCCTCTCTCTGCCTTTGTTTATTTTCCACTATACTTTATTTCCACTGTAGTCTAAGGCTTTGCTTATTTCCACTGTACTTCTATAGTACAATCCTGCTGGAGCTTCAGTCAGAATTGTAAACAAAACAATGGACCATGTCCATGTGCACACCGCCAGGTACATGTCTATGTGCACACCGCCAGGTACATGTCCATGTGCACACCGCCAGGTACATTTTCATGTGCAGACCGCCAGGTACATGTCCATGTGCAGACCTCCAGGTACATGTCCATGTGCAGACCGCCAGGTACATGTCCATGTGCAGACCTCCAGGTACATGTCCATGTTCAGACCTCCAGGTACATGTCCATGTACACACCTCCAGGTACATGTCCATGTGCACACCGCCAGGTACATGTCCATGTGCACACCGCCAGGTACATGTCCATGTGCACACCGCCAGGTACATGTCCATGTGCACACCGCCAGGTACATGTCCATACCTCCAGGTACATGTCCATGTGCAGACCGCCAGGTACATGTCCATGTGCACACCGCCAGGTACATGTCCATGTGCACACCTCCAGGTATATGTCCATGTGCACACCGCCAGGTACATGTCCATGTGCACACCGCCAGGTACATGTCCATGTGCACACCTCCAGGTATATGCCCATGTGCACACCGCCAGGTACATGTCCATGTGCACACCTCCAGGTACATGTCCATGTGCACACCTCCAGGTACATGTCCATGTGCACACCTCCAGGTACATGTCCATGTGCACACCTCCAGGTATATGCCCATGTGCACACCGCCAGGTACATGTCCATGTGCACACCTCCAGGTACATGTCCATGTGCACACCTCCAGGTATATGCCCATTTGCACACCGCCAGGTACATGTCCATGTGCACACCGCCAGGTACATGCCCATGTGCACACCTCCAGGTATATGCCCATGTGCACACCGCCAGGTACATGTCCATGTGCACACCTCCAGGTACATGTCCATGTGCAGACCGCCAGGTACATGTCCATGTGCACACCTCCAGGTACATGTCCATGTGCACACCTCCAGGTACATGTCCATGTGCACACCTCCAGGTACATGTCCATGTGCACACCGCCAGGTACATGTCCATGTGCACACCGCCAGGTACATGTCCATGTGCACACCTCCAGGTACATGTCCATGTGCACACCGCCAGGTACATGTCCATTTAATCTCCCAAGGTGGAAGCCTTGCCGTGAGGAAGGAAAGCTTGACAGGAAAAACAACAGAATAGGGAACTTGCTACAACTAAGGAAAAGTTCATGGCATTTTGAGCAAAGTTGACTTGAGATGATTTCCCATAAATGTTGCTGTAAAGCGTAAAAGGCCCTCTCAAACGGATGTGGACAGTGTTTAACATGAATGAAGGGACTAGGGAGGGAGAGGGTTAGAGAGGGAGAGGAACTAAGCCCGAAAAGTCTCATTTGTTCTTAATTGAAATCATTATGTCCAGTGTGATCAGGACAGGACAACACCACTGGACACATCTGGAGAAGAAAGAACATTGCCCTTCATCGTTAGTAGCACACTCAGTGATGTTGCCCATAACTCAGAGAGTTCCACACCTTTGGGGACCAGGGGTGTAGTGCTGCCGGAGAATGAAGGAGTGGCGCTCCCTCAATTTTTTCAATTTGAGAATACACGCAGCTGGTGTAACTATTTCTGGAAAATTAATTCTGATAAATTTGAAATAAATTATATTTAATTACCACTAAAATTCTATGAAAAACGATAGAATGACAAACCAAATAAATATGTATAGCAGCCTAGAGGTAGGTAAGTGGTGGTTTGTTCCCTTTCTTCTCTCTGGTGGTGAGAATGATGAAGTACTATAAGCTGTGTGTGTGCACTGTGGAAGCCCGTCGGAGGATGGACCACAATGGCCAATGAAAACGTTGAAAAACAACATTTCCCTGTGTGTGTCTGCCTTGATGTTCATAAAACTCCACGGACCCCCTCTGCGCAGTGGAACCCAGAACGAAATGTGACCACTTGGTCACAGCAACATCGTTCTGCCAAGGACACCCAAACCAGAGTGGCCACCACAAAGCCTGAGAGCCTGACCTTCTCTGGAAGTTGCTGTAGCCACCACTTGGTCAATTGATATGAATGTATTCAATATATGCAAATAAATTACATGAATTGATAGTTCACCTCTCTGTTTTCTTTTATTCTGTAATAGGGTATATTGTATTGTGTTCAAGCAAATCAAATCAACGTTTATTTATAATAGAGCATGTAAGCTACACAATACAATGAAATGCCTACTCGCAATAAAGCTCTCCTCGCAGTGCAATGATATTAAGCTAAGTATTTGTTTTTACATTAGGCAATAACCAAATAGCTACACCACGTAGTATTGTTCCTGAACTGGCCAAATGGAGGAGCTATCCTTCAGCACCACAAGTTGGTTTAACTACTTTAAGATCATTGTGTGCTCCTGGCGTTTTCCTTTCAACACTACGAAGAGCACTCCAATTGCTTAAAATGAAATATCATCAAGATCTGTTGCCTACACCGAATAGTCATCACTTATTACTATTATTACAAATAGAACACTATCACTTCACACAATAAGTAAAAAACAATCCACATGCGCCAACTCAACAGTGCGCGCCACTAGGCAGGATATACCCTTTGATTGAAACAAAATACAAGGCTAATAGTTTGTTACCACAATCTACTCTAATTCGCTCATAAAACAGTAGGCTAATAGTTTGTTACCACAATCTACTCTAATTGGCTCATAAAACAGTAGGCTATTAGTTTGTTACCACAATATACTCTAATTGGCTCATAAAACAGTAGGCTAATTCAAGAAGCTCTAATACCATATTGTCACGAGTCCGACCGAGGGTGGTTTCCCTTCCCGGTCGGGTGGCGCTCTGCGGTCGTCGTCACCGGCCTATTAGCTGCCACTGATTGTCTTTCCTCCCCCTCCTTGTATGTTTATTAGTAGCACCTGTTTGTGATGATTAGTTTGTCTTTATTAGACAGCCGGCCCGCCTGGTTGTTGTGCGGGATTATTCATTGTAACCTTCGGCTCTGTAGTAGAGGAACGTGTTAGTTCCTGGGCGTGCATTTTTCAGTAGTCATTTTTCATTCCCTGTGTTTTGGGGCCGTTATTATTGTGAGCACCCTGTGGTGCGTTGGTGCAATTAAAGAGCACAGCATCGTACTCTCTGTCTCCTGCGTTTGACTCCACACCCACGACACCCGGAGTATTACACATATTCCCATGAAACTGATTGGGATCAAACAAATGATTGGCATGGAGATGCATTTTGGACGTTTCAGACAGAGATGATGGCCTATTTGAAATATGGTAGCCTATGCCTAACTTTGTGTTTGAGGGTATTAAAAATATAACATTTTCTTTTGCACAATATGGTTAGGCAAAGGCAGATGTTGCGATTGGAGAATGCATTTTATGCATATTCTATAATGATAGGCCATTAAATTGGCTACATCTGTGGGTACAAACTTTGATTGAGTAAATAATGTCATTTACATGATTTTTTTGTGCTCCCTCACCTAAAAGAATAGCAGTACACCACTGTTGGGGACATATGAAATACACTATTAGGCTACATAAGCAAGAATGGAACTAATAAGAAATAGTAACATTCAATTTGTTTGTGTACTTGAAATCATTATGTTGATGTACAGCTGCCTGCAATGTTTGTCCAAAACCTAGATGTTTGAGAAATGGCATAAAACTGGAAAGTCTGAAAATCTCTCACAATATTTAAGCGATTATGCTGTGTTCTGTTGTTGTTCAGGCAGGCCAGGGACAGTGTGTTTGTTCTCTCTACTCATGGTCTGTTGTTGGAAGGGTAATGGCAGCACTCTAAACACTTCCCATATTCATGATAGGGAGCTAAAATACTCATACTTCACTAATGAGAGTGAATTTGTGATTAAGCTAATGCATCATGAACATGTATCATTAATGTGAGCTATGTTCACGTACCAACTGACACAAGAGTTACCAATGACCCTAAAACATTTGGCTGCCTATGTGTTTGGTGTATTCATAAGTGTATTTGTTAAAAGAGCAACTGTATCTGCTCCATTTAGCTCTAAGCCATACATTGTAGCTCAGACTGCCCTCCAGAGCGGCTGCAGCGAGAGTTGAGAGTTGGGGTGACAGACACCACCACCAACACAGTAAAAGTTGACCAAACCCTTTCTGAGTCAACCATGTAGCATTACTATACCGTCATTATTATTCTGAGCAGGTGATCAGACTTGACCCCCGACCGCCATGTCTGGCCTGCGAGCCAAGATCGTGTGCCAAGTGTCTGGTGCTGCCCGACTCCCCACTGGCTGGTTAATGAAGGGCTTCGCGGGTGGGGGGGTGGGGGGTCTGGGCGGGGGGGCGAGCTGGGGGCGGGGCCGCTCTGCTCTGGAAGCCTCAATGCTGGTCTGTCCCGGGCCAGCTGTTGATTCACAGCTCCTTCGCCACCACAACAAACAGAGGCCACACAGGGGCCTGCAGTGAGGCAGAGCACAGAGCAGAGCAACGCAGTGTGACAGCACAGACCTCAAAGCCCGGGCGATCAATTTCTCCACTGTCGCCACGGAAACAGAGCTGTGTGTGTGTGCGTGTGTGTCTCTCTCTCTCTCTCTCTCTGCCCAGCGTACTGTGAGGGGCTTCTGTCTGCTACATTCTACAGCTCTCACCTGCTCCTCTGTGAAAAATGAACAGCCGTCTCAGCGTCACTCTGAGCCAGCCAGCGCACTGGAGGAAAACAAAATCAAACCACTGTTCTGTTCTCAGACCGCAGCCATTTGTCCATCAGCACATTCAATAGGTGAATAGATTCTCCCTTCTTTTCCTGTGGGAGGAGAGAGTTTACCCCTTCAAAAACAATGATTTCAAGTCTCAGGGAGGGAATATGTTGCAAAAAAGTTACAGCTCAGAGCACTCATGGAGAAAAAAATGCATCTTGAGGAAAACACAGAGAGAAACGGCAGAGAGAGAAGTCTTTCAGAGAATGCCCGCTGCATTGGCCGTATGGCTGGGCGTTTTCACCAAGCAGCAAGACCACTGAATCACTGAAGGGTATCTACTCCACTCCCTGGGACAGAACAGAAGGTTCCATTCAGTCCTACTCAGCGCTGTGTAAACGTTAGCTCTGCCAAAACAGAAATGTGTATTTTCCTGCAAAAGCCACTCTTATCTGCCACAGAGGGAGTCGTTGTTGGCATTATAGAATACATGTTAGTTGTTAAGGTTGCAACCAGCCACTAGATGAGATGACAACAAAGCTCAGTGAAGCTAGGCTGAAGTCGTGTTCAACACCCCCTTTTAACTACAGCATAACGATTAATAGACTAAATGTACAAGCTCCACAACTACACTGGAATAGTAAACAATGGAATTACTTAGCACTACAAAATAGCTGCTTTGTAGTAACATGAGTAACAACAATTAATAACACCTGACTTGTTACACATAAGAAAATCCCTGTTATGTCAATAGGTAATGTAGTTAGGCTGTTATTACTATGTTCTTACACTATTGTTATTACACTTGCTGTGCAAGGTATGGAGATGGTGATCAGGACTGTGATTTTATAATGAAAAGGATCCCCAGTAGCTCTCGGGACAACATTCCCCCAACCCTCACCTCACCTCACCTCACAAAACACCCAAGGACTTGAGGCAAAGGGCTACCTCAGGCGTCAGCAGCCAGTTCTGACTGATCAGTGGCAGGGCTGCTGTGGCCGGGCCACAACACTGTTTGACCAATCAGTGGTCAGCTGGCTCCATGGACAAAATGGGCCTAATCACTCAGTTAATGCTCCAGTTAGCCTTACGCCGCCTCAGCCTCCCACGATACCAAACACACAAAATATTATGACAACACAAAATGTAATGTGAAGGTAATATTCTTAAACTTGAAAAATGTATGCTAGTTTTTGCACTACTCTCAGTAAAACCCATGCTTCAAATAAACTCAAATTATCCCCAGTGTAAACACATTATCACAGGGAAAATATTTATTAGGTACATCAACTAGAACAGGTGATGAGATGTTTTTGTCTAGCAATAAAATGAGAGGTGTTATGATTGAAAATGTTTCCAAATCTCCATGGCTTGACCTGTGTTGTGCCAATGAACATGTGCTCAGCTATAATGAGGTTAGTGACCCAGCTGAAGATGAAGTAACCCAGTGAAGCCCATCAATTGACTTATCTTTCACACATGTATGGACCACAGGGCACCAGAGTTCAAGTTCATAACCATGAGGGTTATTATCAGACCACCAAACACATGGAACGTGGAGGATCTAGTCTGGCCCTTTTACATTTTTACCTGACTAATTCATTTGACTTTGTGTAAGAATAGCCTAATTCTTATTGAGACATGTTTAGGGAGCTGTCATAAGTTTACAAGTAGTCTAAAAAAAGATATGCCAAGATCAATCAAAATATTGTTTCATTTCATTTTTTGTTTTTCTACTTTAAAGCTTTATTCTCACTTCATTGCACTCTCATACTGTTCCTTATAATCAACAGTGTTCATAGGAGGAGTTACACTTACCAAAGTATTCTTTTTTCATGTGCATTTCTAACTCCTTCTCCAGCTCCAAGGTGAGTGCTTCCAGACTCCTTTCTGCTTGGCTTGGGCCACTTTCCCGGCATGGGGTCACCTGGTAAGGTAGTTTAAACCTCTGCCCCGAGGCTGGAGTTTTCATATGGAGCCCATAAGAAGATGATGGTGATCCAGCGGTCACCTCTGTGTTCATCCCTGCCTGGGTTGACTGTTGTGGTGCATGCTGTGGCAGGGCCTCTGGCATCCCAGAGAGCGCTTGGAGATGGATACGACTATGAACACCGTTGGTATCACCACAATCTTGTGTTAGTATGTCCTCCTGCAAACCTGTCCCCAGCATTGAGGACCTGGGTGAAGGCAGTTGGAGATCTGGGTAGGTGCTCATAGATCCCCTGGAGCTCCGGGAACTTCTGGAACTGTGACTGGAGATACTGGACCGGGGACTAACGACGCAGTTAGCTATTGTCCCGGGTCTTGCACACCCTTCCTGGCTGCAGATGCTTGACCGGGGACTGGCCACCGGCATGCCATGCAAAACTGCACCCTCCAGATCATGGTTCCCCACAGGCATGTAACGCGAATCTGAATAGCTAGAGCGTGGACTGGTGGTACAAGAATACTGGCTCGCTGTGCTGGACCTGGGGCTGATGTGCCTTTGGTCGTAGCCCATACTGATGCCGCTGGTGCGGTTACTGCTGGGCTTACTGCAGCAGTCATAGCTGTTCAGACTGGCCCTTGGGCTGGAATGTTTACTTGTGTCGCTGGCTGTACTTGCATAGCTAGACCGGGGGCTGAGGGCACTGCTCCCTTCACAGTGTACCAGACTGGACCTGGGACTAGTGTACTTGTCTTGCCCGGGTACCAACAGACTCGTGCGCGGGCTACTGATGCTCGACCTCGGGCTTGCATGTTTGCTTTGCTCCTGGGAGGAGAGGGAGGATACGAAACTGGACCGCGGGCTGGTTGCATTGTATCTGCCGTCGTGGTTGGTGGTAATACAAATACTGTTGCATCTGTTGCCAGGTGAGGGTACTGGCTTGTTCAAAACCACTCCATCGTACGCGCTACCAGTGCTGTACCTATGCCCCTGCACCTCCAATGAGTACCTCCTGTGCCGCTCGGACGCGCCGCTATAACACGGCAAAGCAATTTCGGATTTGGTGCAATAGCTCTCTTCATTAGGATAAACTGTGTCTCTTTGAGGGGTGCAATAATCCACAGGAACGGCTCTGTTGCCATTCACCGGGCGCACGGGAGCCGCAGTGTACACTTTATTCCCAGACATGTAATTCTCAACGGTGTGTATCTGTTGGTGAGGCGCAGAGCTGCCATTCATTGTCGTACTTTTCTGCTCCGGTATCGTTGGAGACGAAAAATCCAAATCGGGGTTGATAACCATATCTCTCCTTGAACTGTACATTCCATCCTTGTATGCTTCATATAAGGAAAGGTCCTCCATTAATTTACTCGCCCGGAGTCCCAAATCTTCCTCATAGTGATCCATGGTTTGCTCCGGAGGCGACGAACAAGTTCAGAGAAAAAGCGCACTAGTCCACAAACCGACTACCGAGTGAGAGATAGCAGTAATTGCATTTCACTTGGAAATCATAACAAAACGCAGGCTCAATCCAGGCATCGTCGCCTGTTTGCTGAACGGCCAGTGTGCTTGGAAATCTCGGAGCAGTGCATGATCTTTTTCTTCGAAAATATAAACCCTTACAACAAAGTTTCAACGTTACGTTTGTCAACTTCAGTTTTTGTTAAGTTGAAAGGTCTTTACAGTCAATGGCGCGCTGCGCGGAGGAATTTTCCCTTGTCAGTTTTTCTCCAGTTTTCCAAAAGAGTCTCAAATGTAAATTTGAGGTTGAGAAAATATTGCAATACACCATTAACAGCCACATCTTACATATTAAAAGACACAAAGTGCGCCAAAACACGTTTTAAACACAATTTAGCGTAAGGGACTCGTTTGTGGAGAAGGAATGCGAGGAAGTGGACGGGGTGCACTCCGCCTCTCTGGAATGTGGTTAATGCTGGAGCGAAACAATGATTGCGACCAACTCAGCAAGGGGGTGCCTGAGTTTGAAAAAGAGTAGTCCCTAGAGAGTACGGCTGTATTCATCTCAGCCTTAAAAAAAAAACTGCACAAAGGACCAGTCTCACCTGGCCCAATTTCATTTGCCCTTTTCGGTTTCGGGACAGAAACAGCTTCACTGAATTTAGAATGGATTGTTTCTAGAGGATGCTGAACACAATGTATTACAGTTTAGATGCCGAATGCAGGGAAGGCTTCTCTTCTGTCCATCCGTTGATAGGGCTTTTGCCACCAAGATTATGCAGCTCTCACTTGTCGCATGACTCGCATCTATGATTTTAATTCTTGACAGAAAAATATTGCATTGTCTCAAAAACATTGATGTTTTATAAGATACAAAAAGTTTATATAATATGTGATGATTAAGCTAAGACTTGTCCCAAATGTATAATGAAGTTAGCTTATTACTTTGTGCAACTCATTAGAAACACAAATCACAGGCTGGTCAGTCATGTACTTTTATTCTATAATATGAGAACATTATCCAACTAAAATAAAATAAAAATATCCCTTATAGAACATGTTATTATAAATACCACCAAATGATTGATCCCCATTAGGATTTGGTCACAAAACAACCAGAAAGGTTAGGAATTCAGCAGCAGGCCTGATAAAAGATATCACACATTGACATCATGAAACATTTCCAAGTTACACAGTATAAAATAAACATAACATCTTATCTGTTAAACATTACAATACATTGTTCGTCATATTTCTTATTATCATCTTCAATTGAGATGTAAAAACAAAACCAAAGTAAATGTCGGGTCCCACTTTAAATGAAGTACAACTTATAAAGGGTTTTATATAGCATACATAAAGGCTTCATAAGCACTACATAAATGCGTCACAAATCATCTATAAGCGCATGTCATCAGGGCGGTTAGAGAGTTGAGCCAGTAACTGAAAGGTTTCTGGATCGAATCCCGGAGCAGACAAGGTAAAAATCGTTCTGAACAAAACAGTTAACCCATTGTTCCTTGATAGGCAGTCATTGTCAATAATAATTTGTTCTTAACTGACCTGCCTAGTTAAATAAAGCTTAAATAAAAAATACTGATTAAATGGTGTATAAACATAATTCACCCTACAGTGGGAATTATGTCACCCTTTATGACATATGCTTATAGATGATTTTTGAAGCAATTATGTAGTGTTTATGAAGTCTTTATGTATGCTTTAAAAAGCCTTTATAAAAGTTGTACTTAATTTAAAGTGGGACCAAATTTTGTTTGTACCAACAGACATCTGCACCAAAAGATGTCTCTTATACATAATCAAGTTTAGAGAATCCTTATGTAAATACTGCATTAGGCTAGTGGACTATGGTCAGGTACTTCCATGGACAGGCACAAATTAAAACAAACATTCCATTCTGGCTTTAAAAACCCTGCCAAAAACAAAATGCATTGTGTCCAACAATTGTCAATATAAGAAAAAAGTTAGCTATACTATATCTAACTAGGTATATATATTGTTGGAATTTACACAAAACACATTCATGGACATTTATTAAGGGAATATGGTCTTTATTTTGAACAGGTCTAATTCTGGTTAATAATATTATTTTTTATTTTATTACAGACTGTACATTGTAATTAATAAAAGGAGAACCAAACAATCCATCACCACTAGTATAGAACAAGTTTCAACATTTAAAATGTGCCATTGAGATTTATCACTTTATTACTGCCTGCTGATTAACTGCCAACCACTGGGAGGTATGAGAGGGCCAGAGCTACTAATAGAAGAACAACTAGCATCAGTCGCTGGAGAGTGAACCCCTAGGTTTACTCTTGAACCACTGCACAACCTCCTCCAGGTTATACTCCTAGGGCTCATAACCCAGCTTGGCCTTGGGCTTCATCATGCGTCACGACGATCTCATACACCTCTGTGCGTGTGAGCAGAGGCTGGAAGTTATAGATTGGGCCGAAGAGATGGTGAATCATCTCAGTGAGGAATGCAGCAAAGTAAATGAGAGAGAGGGCTAGACGTAATTTCGGGAAAGAGTAACTCAAATCCTCTACCAGAGGTCTGAAGAACTCAAAGTTGTTGACAGGTCTTCCGTCTGAGATGAAGTATGCCTGTCCAGCAGAGCGGTGCTGGTGCTCTGACATCAGAGCCTCTGCAGCCAGTTCGTGTGGAGACACCAGGATATCTACATGGACAAACTCTACTAAACTTCTTGGATCTCCATATACAAAACAGAATATCCCCTTCTCTATGTACCCAACGATCCTGGGCAGGTGCCTCTGCTCGCCAGGCCCGTATATACCGGCTGGATGCAGAGCACAGACCCTCAACACACCTGTCCCGTCCTTCAGCTCTGTACCACTGGCTTTCATCACGGCCATCTCAGCTACCGACTTGGTTCTGGAGTAGTGGTCAGGGTGGAGATGGAGAGGTAGGTAGGGGAGGCTTTCGTCACCACCCTCAATGTCTTGGCCTCCGAACACTAAGTTGAAGGTGCTGGTGTAGACGAGCCTGGAGACTCCAGCCTCTACACAGGCCCTGAGGACATGCTCTGTGGCCTGGACATTCACCTCTTCAATCAGCTTCCTGTTCAGCTGGTCCCTGACAGACATGCCGTAGGAGCTGTGAAAAACACAGCCCATGCCAGTGACCGCCATTCTCCACCTGAGCATATTCACGAATCTCTCCCTTCAGGAACACAATGCCCTCTGGAACCTTTAGGCTGGGTGGGCTCATATCAAACAGAATGACTTCAGCTTCCTTTTTATGTAGTGAGCAGGAAAGGCTGTAAGAAATGAAAAATAGAGTGATCCTGTTTTTAAACATTTTATTTCACCTTTATTTAACCAGGTAGGCTAGTTGAGAACAAGTTCTCATTTACAACTGCGACCTGGCCAAGATAAAGCAAAGCAGTGTGACACAAACAACAACACAGAGATACACATGGAATAAACAAGCATACAATCAATAACACAATAGAAAAAAAGAAAGTCTATATACAGTGTGTGCAAATGGCATGAGGAGGTAAGGCAATAAATAGGCCATAGTAGCAAAGTAATTACAATTTAGCAAATTAACACTGGAGTGAGATGTGCAGATGAAGATGTGCAAGTAGAAATACTGGTGTGCAAATGCTAATCTGGAATATTGGATATAGGAAAGCCTTACACATGTAGTGAGGGATATTCTAGGAATGTTCAGTTCAACACTAAAAAATGAAATAGGAAAGTCATTAGCCTACTTATGAACAGTGCTTGATTTGCACTGAAAAAGGTGCAGGTACTCATTTTGGGTGCCAATACTGTTTATATTTAGGTGCAGGAGCTCCACAATACTTTTTTAGCAAATATTCTATAAGAGGAACAGGAGCTTAAGCAGTAGAACATTTGAGGCAGTAGAACATTAATGACGCTACCATTAGTAAGTCACAACAATTTGTTGTAAGCAGGGATTCAATTGATGGGGTGATAAGGTTCTGCCACTTTGGTATGTAACACAGAATAAATAGCCTACAGTGAATAACAGCATTAGAATAACTGGTATGATAACTCCCCCTAGTGGGGTTTAGGACTACCTTTACCGAATTATTTTTACATTCACTTGGTAATGTACAAGTTCTCTTCTGTATTGATAAGATGAAGACTATGTAGAGGCAACAAATAATGTAAAATATTTATATTTTGATGGGCTTACCGGAAACCAAAGTATCCACTGCCACCGGTCATCAAAAACGTGCATATTCGCGCCTTCACCATTTCACTGAAAAGAAAACTTGAAGTTCAATATGCTTGAAATAACACCACACAGTACCATCAGCGAGACCATTAATTAAAGTATTGAATTTGTAAAAGAGACACGTGCCGAAATGTATAACAACCAACAACCTGCAACCTCATCACGTCTACTGTAGCCATACTTGTAAGATTGTGGCCTATTACTTAATAATGCTACGTTGACGTTTGGCTAGATTTGGGTCATCAACGCAACATTTGATGCAAACTAGTTTAGCTACATAAGAGTACGACAATGACAGTTGTGTAAACCTGTACTGTATCAATCAGGTCGCTGCCATATTATACTAGAATACAGGCTGTTATCCAGGCTATTGAACAGCAAACACTTTAATTTCAATTGAAAACAGGATTTTACCTTGACGTTTTAACTTAGCAACCTTATCGTTTGTCCAGCATCAATTCTTGAATGAATTAATCGGTGTGACAGGTTGTTACTATTTTACAAACAACTTCCTTGGGCGGAGCTAGTGAAATTCTTGAAGGGAACTGCGAGCGGTTCCATGATTGTCAGTGGATGGGCTACGCGAACTTCCTATTTACACTTTTGACGTAGTAGGTAACTCCTCCTCTTTATTGAGAGGGTAGAGAATGTTTTTTTAATGTTTTATTTGACCTTTATTTAACTAGGCAAGTCAGTTAAGAACAAATTCTTATTCACAATGGAAATTGGATGCAGCATACTACCCACCACTGCGACCTGTATACTCTCGTTGGCTGGCCCTCGCTTTATATTCTTCGCCAAACCCAATGGCTCCGGGTCATCTATAAGTCTTAACTTGGTAAAGCCCGCCTTATCTCAGCTCCCTGGTCACCATAGCAGCACCCACACATAGCACGCATCCAGCAGGTAAATTTCACTGGTCACTCCCAAAGCCAACTCCTACTTTGGCCACCTTTCCTTCCAGTTCTCTGCTGCCAATGACTTGAACGAATTGCAAAAATCACTGAAGCTGGAGACTCATATCTCCCTTACTAACTTTAAGCATCAGCTGTCAGAGCAGTTTACAGATCATTGCACCAGTACATAGCCCATCTGTAAATAGCCCACCCAAATACCACATCCCCATATTGTTATATTTATTTTTTTGCTCCTTTGTACCCCAGTATCTCTACTTGCACATTCATCTTCTGCACATCTATCACTCCAGTGTTTAATTGCTCAATTGTAATTATTTCGCTACTATGGCCTATTTATTGCCTTACCTCACTAATCTTACCTAATTTGCACACACTGTATGTAGACTTTTCTAATGTGTTATTGACTGTATGTTTGTTTATTCCATGTGTAACTCTGTTGTTGTTTGTGTGGCACTGCTTTGCTTTATCTTGGCCAGGTCGCAGTTGTAAATGAGAACTTGTTCTCAACTGGCCTACCTGGTTAAATAAAGGTGAAATAAAAATGTTATTATTTCTGAAATGTACAACACTTCCCATACACATCACAAGGCTCCAGTGTTTTACAAGTGAGGTCCCTTATGCAAGGCTCACTCTTGAACTTTAGTTTTGCTTTCCAGTACATGAGCAAAGTCTAGGGTGCTCTGTTTTTGTGTCATGCAAGAGCCATTCTTATCTCTTTTAATGTTCAACTGCTTTGCCCTACTTGCCCTGAAGAACTCTGATCAGCAAGCAATACTTTGAGAAGCTACTTTTTCACTGCCTTTGAAAGTAAGTAATCATCAAATGGAAATGAAATATAGCTGCCCGTGCCTCCATGTAGTATCCTTGTGTATCACAAGTTATTGTCTATTCTTTAATATTGTATCTTTCAATTCAAGGCTAATGCCTATATGGTGGTGTTTCAATTGCAAAGAGGATCTTGCTCTATGTGAAAAACAAATTGTGAATGAGACATTAGCGGATGTCAGTTTCTGTATATGTAGTCGTAAATCCTGCAAAAGCAGATCCTCATGCAGTGTCTTTGTTTTGTTAACTCTAAGGACAAAATGAATCTGGAAGAGTACTTCAAGAGGATCGGGTTCCACGGACCATTTTCTAAACCAGACCTTGAAACACTGAACCAAGTCCACAAACACCATGTGATGTCAATACCATTTGAAAACCTCAGCATTCACTGTGGTGAGAAGATCACTATGGACCATGAGTTGATTTTCAATAAGATTGTGAGGAGCAATCGGGGGGGTTGGTGTTGTGAGAATAACCTCCTCTTTGCTTGGGTACTAAAAGAGATGGGTTATAATCCAGTAACACTGGGTTCAAGAGTCTACAACAACACCATAAACCAGTTTGGGCCAACAGACTCTCACCTCATCAACAAGGTGGTCATTGATGGGACTGCTTACATTGCAGACGTGAGCTTTGGGGTATCCTCCCAAATATGGCACCCTCTTGAGCTCGTCTCCGGGAAGGACCAGCCACAATCCCCTGGTGTCTTCCGTCTCATACAAGATGGAGACCTGTGGACCTTGGAGAAGACTGGTCGAAAGCCTCTGGTTCTCAATGAGGCCTTTACCAACTCGCCTCTGGTAGACAAGAGCCCAACCAAGAAGATCTACGGCTTCACCCTGGTTCCCCGTGGGTTTGATCATTTCCTAGAGACTTCCCACTGCCTTCAGACAGATCCAAAGTCTCTATTCACCAACAAGTCCATCTGCTCACTGCAGACGGCTACAGGATTCAGAGCTCTAATTGGCTGGACCTTCAGTGAGGTCACCTACAACAACCAGGATGGTTTTGATGTTTTGGATATGAAAGACATATCTGATGATGATGTGGATAAAGTGCTGAAGGAAATGTTTAATGTGTTGTTGGCAAACAAGTTGGTTCCCATAAACAACAAAGCTGGCTACACTATTTAAGAACTTGATTGCCTGTAACATGTAATATTTAATGTGATGTAATTGTAATGTAGCCTTTGGCAAATCTAGGTGCTGCTTCATTGACCAAAGATTCCTCACAACGAGATCAGTGACATATACAAAACACATTTCGTATTTTCTCTCAATATTAAAACTTAATTTCACCAGAGCTGATTGTGCGGTTGAACACTCAATAAACATTATTTTAAACAAATATATATTCAATGGTTATTTGGTCTCTGCGACCTACTTTTAGATCATATCTGAAGAGTGGATGAGTAGGTGCTAGGGGTTGCGCCGTAACAGTTACTTGTTTAAACCAATCACCGTACATTTTCTGAAATCGTCCAATCCACGTTAAGGTTTTCGCCTGTTCCCAATTGCCCAGGAGAACTAGCTAGCACGTCCACCAGCCGGAGAGAAGAGCAATGAATTCCTTGGAACAGGCCGAAGGTAGTCAACATGGCAAGCAAATTCCATTTTTTTCTCACAAATCATGATGCATGTTATTATAAGTGAAGTTTCACTTTGAAGTAAAACACACGGTGACAAACGTGCCTTTGCAATTCACTTGAGTCGCTTGTTAGCTTGATTAGCCAGCCGCGGTGACCTAGCTAGCTAGATAGGCTAACCTTTTCTCTTAAAGGACATTAATGGGTAAATTCGTCCAAAATTCCCAACTCAAGCTAATTACATTTTTGCTGATTTCCCTACTCGGGGGTTCGACATGAACTTGTACAAAAAAATCCACACAAAGGCTTGTTAGCTACACTAATTAGCCGGCTAGCTAGCTATGCTGTAAATAGTTAGCATACCGGTAGTTGTTAGCCCCAGAAGACCACCGCTGCACGCTCACCAGAACTGTTAACCAATGCAAACGTATACTTTAGACCATTTGATTAGACCATTTGATTGATTCTATTCATAACCTGGATATCTCAGAAGGTCGTTAACTATAGGCTTGTTTTGCCTGTTCAAACTAAACATAATTCAGTCGTTTATTTACTTTTAGATTACTCCCATCGGTTCCAAACCAATCAAGCACAGCACAAAAAAGCATATTGTATGTTCCTTCTGTGTGGTTTTGATCAAGAACATCAAAAACTGCTTGTTTTTGCAGACCTGAAAGCTTTTGAGAGAAGATTGACAGAATACGTCTCTTGTTTGCAACCTGCAACCGGGAGGTGGCGAAGTAAGTATTTGTTGTTCCAACTCTGTCTAACCATAATCAATGACTACATTGCTACTGTCAAACCATAAACATTTCAAGAGTAAATGGCCTCCCAGCCTGAGTATTTTGAATTTTATTGTAAAGGATTCAGGCCTACATTATTTTGCCACTTGTTTTCAGGGGATATACATCAATATCTCACATTTGTTTCAGTGATTCTAATAGTGGTCTCAGTTTGTACGGCGACTGGAGCCTGGAACTGGTTGATAGACCCTGACACACAGAAGGTCAGTGTGTTTGTGATGTCAGCTTGATTGTGTATGTGACAAAGTAGGATACCTTTCACACAGATCAGTGTGTTTGTGATTTTAGTTTGGTTGCGTGTGTTTGCCTGTCTAATCTCTCTGTACCTCTGGCTGTCTTTCTCAGGTGTCTTTCTTCTCATCGTTGTGGAACCATCCGTTCTTCACCATCAGCTGCATCACTTTGATCGCTCTGTTCTTTGCTGGAATACACAAACGAGTCGTTGCACCATCAATGTATCCTTCCTCTTGTTTAAAGTTCCACACTTAAATTACTCAGTGGGACTATGAAGAAGGCCACCAGGTCAAAAGCTGTCATTTACAATCCAAACAGTGTCACTACTTCCTTAAATTAAAGGAGAATTTTCAGTATAGTGATGCAGGTCTTTAGATATTGTACACATGCAATTGTGTCATTCCAAACTTGAGCTGCAACGTTATATTCCATTTTGTGCAACTCAAGATGTTTCTTCTACCAGTAATGCTGTGCGGGCTATGTCTGTGTACTCTCTCGGCCTGCAAAGCTGCGTGGGGGAAACAGCGCTACTTGACCAAAATGGATTGTAACGTTGGGGATAAAGTTTGAAATTACACAATTTCATGTGTACAACATCTAAAGACCTACATCATTGTACTGAAAATAATCCATTAAGGAAGTAGTGATACTGTTTGGATGGTAAATGACAGCTTTGGACCTGGTGTCCTTAATAATCCTATACATCGCTATACTGAGAGTGTGTTTGTTTCCAAAAATATATTTTGTTCATGTCTGCCCTGATACTGCACAACAAGCAATGAGAAATCGCTATTGTGGTTGGTTTTTCTCAAAAACAAGCCAAATCACAAGAAAAGTGTCTGGACCCTTCTATAACATTCTATTTACATTTATTTTTTAAAAATGGAGGTTTACTTCAGTAATAGGACAATTCTCCCTTAACTCACTCTCTTCAAGTATTGCAGCTCGCTGTCGGACAGTTTTAGCTGAATACAACATGTCCTGCGATGATGTAAGTTGCATAATCATCTTCTTTGAGGTTAACTTAATTCATAATCAATTCAATCCAGCTGTCACATTTTTGGCCATCCCTTACATAATTTAAAAGTATGATTTTAAATTATTGCCTGTACATCTATGCATTGTATTGACTTTGATGTTTTTGTCCCTTTTACAGACGGGGAAACTAATTCTCAAACCACGGCCACACATCCAATAACCACAAACTCTTGGGGGGGGTGGGAAATAAAAGGTTCTTAATGACTATGTTGATTGCCACTAAACGACAGACTGACACAAGGACCAGAATCCTGTTTGGAGGATCTGAAACAACGTAAGAAGGAAGGAGATTGGGGAAATACTGAGGGGTGTTTATGTTGATGTGCTCCATTATGTATTAATGAAGGATTGTGAGGGGAGAGGACATCAACTGCCTTTTTAACAGCATCTCAGTCAGTGTTACGGTCGCCCTTAAAGCTGCTTCTGGGCTCACACCCCCTTTGACATAACTCATTCGCCATGAGTTCAGATGTTCATTTCTAATGATGACATGCATTTTGTTTTAGAGATCTTTCTATTTTTAAACTAATTGTTATATACCTAATAAATACTTGTGTGAAGATGTTTTCTGTGATTTACTGTAGTATATGGTTGCAACCTGTAGACGGCTATGCTTTTGCTCCAGATTGTGAATGTCTATACAACTTGTTTGAAAGTAAATCTCAATGTGTGATTTGGTCTTTACAGTTTTTATTGTATTCATACGTTTAAGCATTGTGAACACTATTCACTGAAAATTCTTTTGTGGTTTTCCAGCCATGTTAGACCGATAGTTATTTCAAAGAAGGGAGTAGAATTATTAATCTATGAAGCGGAAAAACGGGGCCCTGGTCTCGTTTTTGCGACATAAATACGACACCCCTTCTGCATTGCGAGAGTAAGGACCATTTTACGGCACCCCGACGAATCTCCACGGATGTTCCACATGCCTTAAAATTATGCGAAACGTGAGAGTGTGACAGCCTACTATATAATAGATTAAGTGAGAAGCGATATTGATCGAAATAAACTATGGGTAAAAGTAAGACTAACAAATTTAGACGTCCACAGTTCAACGCAGAGGGACTGTCTGTAACTGCTGTAAAGGAAGTGGAAGAGGACCACGATGAAGTCTGTGATGGAGTCGACTCTCCAGCTGGGGAGTTACTGGAGAAAGTAAGAGCACCAAGATCTGACCACAGTACTTTTATTTCGGTCTAATGGATGTTGCACTCTATTTTAGAAAAGCTCGCTGCTTTTCATAAGCATGTCAATATTTCCAAATTACAAATTAAATGTCTTCCTAAGGACCTTCCCGCAAATGCCAAAAAAAACCAGGCAAACACGTGTTATTACATTTTTATAATCATGCTCAAATGTGCCCCCCCCCCCCCCCCAAAAAAAATGCATTAAGATTTCACAGAACTCTACTGAACAAAAATATAAACACAACATGTAAAGTGTTTGTCCCATGTTTCATGAGCTGATACAAAAGATCCCAGAAGTTTTGCATATGCACAAAAAGTGTATTTCTCAAATTGTTTAAACCCATGTTAGTGAGCATTTCTCCTTTGCCAAAATAACTCATAATCCATCCACAAGTGTGGCATATCAAGAAGATTAAACAGCATGATCATTAAACAGGTGCACCTTGTGCTGGGGACAATAAAAGGTCACTCTAAAATGTGCAGTTTTGTCACAGCACAATGCCACAGATATATCAAGTTTTGAGGAAGCGTGCAAGGGGCATGCTGACTGCAGGAATGTCCATCAGAACTGTTGCCAGAGCATTGAATGTTAATTTCTCTACCGTAAGCTGCATCCAACATCGTTTTTAGAGAATTTGGCAGAACATTAAACTGGCCTCAACCGCAGACGACCTGAAACCACACCAGCCCAGGACCTCCACATCCAGCTTCTAAACCTGCGGGATCGTCTGAGACCAGCCACTCGGACAGCAGATGAAACTGAGGAGTATTTCTGTCTCTAATAAAGCCCTTTTGTGGAGAAAAACTCATTTTCCCAGGCCAACCCATGGCTGCTCCCCTGCCCAGTCATGTGAAATCCATAGATTAGGCCGGGTCTAATGAATTTATTTCAGTTGACTGATTTTCTTATATGAACTGTAACTCAGTAAACTTGTTGCATTTTATATTTTTGTTCAGTATGTTGTAAAATCTAGTGCAGTGCCACTTAACAGTGTTTCCCACAAAAACAACTGGAAGGTAAAAGAACACAGAGATGGTATGAAAAAGTGAATATCCAAATAACCCCTGTTTATACTGTATGTGTTTAGTTGCAGAGTCCCAGTGCAGATGTGCGTGAGTTTGCTTGTGCCAGCATATCACGCCTCGTGCAGCAGAGCCAGACCATCCCAGGCTTCCTCCAGCGGGATGCGGTGAGACGTCTCGGGCCCTTACTGCTGGACCGCAGCCTGGCCGTCAGGGAGACTGCCACAGGGGCACTCAGGTGAGCCCTCAGCCTCCCACAGGGAGGTTCTCTACCCAGTACTAGCCACTTAACAGAACCACTTTGAGATGTGAGAGGGATGGTGTGGAGTCTGGACTGAGAATCAAGCCTATCAGATATTGCTAGATTGTTCAGAGAGTGTGGTAAATGTTAGATGTGAATGTAGATGGATGTTGAAGCCATTATGTGCTGTACGACAGAAGTTGGTTAGTGAAGGATTCTTTGGCTTGCTAAACAGACACTGAGAGAGTCCTCTTGAAATACCACACCCTTAATTAACTGTTAGCACTGATGTGATAATTATCGTTCAACGACTGAGTGATGTGTTCTTCTCACATCAGGAACCTGAGTGCCTGTGGGGGTCATGAGGTGTGTGAGGACATGGTGAAACAGGACGTCATGACTCCTCTGACTGCTCTGCTTCGAGAGGTGAGGCCGTGCCTCATTAATCATTCCCATGATTGACACCTTAAAGTTGATGTATTTATGGGTGTGGCCCTGTGGCGCAAAGGTTGTTTTTTCACATTTTGAACAACATGTTTCATGGTGTGCATGTGTGAAAAGTGAAGCACCTACATACCTCCATTCCTTGATGGTTAGTTGCATCAATGCATAGCTATTTTATAGGGCTGTATGTTTTCCAGACCTGGGTTCAAATACTACTTCAAATATCTCAATTACTTTTACATACATTCAAAGTAAGTATTAAGATGGATAGGCCTATATTTTATTTGAAAAGACACGTATTTGAATATTTTTATGTATTTGGAAATGCACTTGGAAACAGTATTTGAAATAAGTATTTGAAAATACTCAAATAAAGGTACTTGTTCTGGGCTGTGAATTTGAAAATACTCACTGAAAAAAGTATATTGGATACTCATGTATTTGAACCCAGGTCTGGTGTTTTCATAGTGTCTGAACCCCAGTACTGTTTCTCCACAGTGCTGTGCTGGGTTTGAGACCAATGATGCCCTCTCGTTAAAAGGGCAGAAAAACACAGTGGAAGATGTAGCCAATGAAGCAGTTAACTTGCTGTGGAATCTCTGGTAAGAAAAAAGCAGTAAATGTCACAGTAGTAGTAACACAAATGGCAGCTGGTCGGTCAACCTACTTTCATAGTTCCACCTTGTGATCTGGACATGCATCGAGAAGCCTTCCACAAACCCAAAACTCAATTCAATTCTGTTAGCTTGCCAATGTTTCTATGGTTCTTTCACACCATACTCTCCTGTTGTATCATCACCCTGTCTGTCAGTGAGAGCAGTAGCCAGGCACTCTCTATGTTCAACAAAGCAGGCATTCTGGATGTTATCCTACAGTGTCTGGAGCGACACACTCACAACATCAAGCTGGCTTTGTCTGCAGGTTAGTCTCATCAAACCAATTTTCACACAACTTTAATGAGCATTTTCACAATTTAAATATTTGACTTGATTATGTATTTTGTAGTAAGTCCCTGCTCCCTCTGTCTTTAGCCCACTGTTTGCACACAGTGACTGAGGACAACGCAGAGTTGCTGTGTAGTATGAACAATGCTGTATTAGGGACTCTAGAGAGTGTGCTGCTATCCTCACAGGCGGACATGGCTCACACACTGCTCAGAACACTGGCTGCAGGTATGGCTACAACATATTTGTTGTCACATTATTTACAGATTTTTTTACCTCACAATGTCAACCGGTCATTCACTCTGCATTCATTCTCTGACTAGAGTCAGGGTTTGGAATAGAGGTCGGCCGATTATTATTTTTCAACGCCGATACTGATTATTGGAAGCCCAAAAAAAGCCAATACCGATTAATCAGCCGATTTTAAAATAAAAACGTTTTTATTTTTTTAAATTATATTTTTATTATATTTATGTATTTGTAATAATGACAATTACAACAATACTGAATGAACACTTATTTTAATTTAATATAATACAATAAAATATCAATAAAATCAATTTAGTCTCAAATAAATAATGAAACATGTTCAATTTGGTTTAAATTATGCAAAAACAAAGTGTTGGAGAAGAAAGTAAATGTGCCATGTAAAAAAGCTAACGTTTAAGTTCCTTGCTCAGAACATATAAAAGCTGGTGGTTCCTTTTTAACATGAGTCTTCAATATTCCCAGGTAAGATGTTTTAGGTTATAGTTATTATAGGACTATTTCTCTCTATACCGTTTGTATTTCGGCGGCGGCGAAATACGGCAGCGTAGCCTAGTGGTTAGAGTGTTGGACTAGTAACCGAAAGGTTGCAAGTTCAAATCCCCGAGCTGACAAGGTACAAATCTGTCGTTCTGCCCCTGAACAGGCAGTTAACCCACTGTTCCTAGGCCGTCATTGAAAATAAGAATTTGTTCTTAACTTACTTGCCTAGTAAAATTAAATTAAATTTATGTCATAATTATGTATAATACTGGCAAATTAATTACGGTCTTTGTTAAGAAGAAATGGTCTTCACACAGTTCCCAACGAGCCAGGCAGCCCAAACTGCTGCATATCTCCTGACTCTGCTTGCACAGAACGCAAGAGAAGTGACACAATTTCCCTAGTTAAAAGAAATTCATGTTAGCAGGCAATATTAACTAAATATGCATGTTTAAAAAATATATACTTGTGTATTGATTTTAACAAAGGCATTGATGTTTATGGTTAGATACACATTGGTGCAACGACAGTGCTTTTTTCACGAATGCGCTTGTTAAATGACCCGTTTGGCGAAGTAGGCTGTGGTTCAATGATAAATTAACACCGCATCGATTATATGCACCACAGGACAAGCTAGAATAACTAGTAATATCATCAACCATGTGTAGCTAACTAGTGATTATGTTAAGATTGATTGTTTTTTTATAAGATAAGTTTAATGCTAGCTAGCACCTTACCTTGGCTCCTTGCTGCACTCGCATAACAGGTAGTCAAGCCTGCCACGCAGTCTCCTCTTGGAGTGCAATGTAATCGATCATAATCGCTGTCCAAAAATGCAGATTAGCGATTGTTATGAAAACTTGATATCGGCCCTAATTAATCGGCCATTCTGATTAATCGGTCAACCTCTAGTTTGGAAGAGGTTTGTTAATAGCCTAACTAAATAACTAGTCTGATTCCAGTGCTCATTGTGTGCTTTGTGCTCTGTCCATTGACAGGGTCAGTGTGGAACCTGAAGAGCAGCCTGCCCACGGCCCGCCAGGCCCAGACCCTCAACGCCCTGATGGCCACCCTGTCCCAGTGCTTGGAGCTGGATGCTGGCACGCTGATACCCCAGCTCCGCCAGGCTGAGGTGGCCCGCAGTGCCACTGCCTCAGAGGCAGGGAACATGGAGGACCACCAGGCAGCTGCAGGGAATATGGCTGTAGAGGAGATGGATGAGGAGGAGGGGGTTGAACCGAGGACAAATGGAAAGGCAACCAAGATAGATAAAGACTTCTCTGACCTCCTGCCTGTAAGTCCTGTCCTTTTTCACTCAAAAGGGTTTGATAGGTTTGTTTCTGAGTTATGGTTACAGAGATCCAAAGTGACAGGGTTGAGTAAAGAGTATTGCATTTTCAGTTTTTAATATTCAGAGTACGTACCTGACTCCTCACTGTTGAATGCTGTGAAACAGCTGAATATTGATAAAGTAGCACAGAGTATTGCAGTTGGTATTCAGAGTTGTAGTGGCTCTCTCTTCAGGGAGATACCGCTTTGTTCAGCAGACAGGAAGAGAGGGACACACAGCAGGGTTTACTCAGGGACGTAAGAGGTGGCTGTGTCCCTGCTGCAGTGCCAATAGTCTGCTTTTCTTTCTCCAGAGGGGCAAGGAGGAGCTGAGGGAGGCGACGGCCTTGCTGACAGCCCAGCAGACGTCCTTGGAGATCATCGTCAACATGTGCTGCTCTGATGGTGAGTGCTGTGGGCAGCAGTGTTTGGGCAGCAGAGCAGTACTGACCTGGGGAGCTTTGTATTCATTACTGTTTGACACAGCTGTCTGGTGCATATTCATAGATGAGAGGACAGCATTTTTACCGTTGTCTGATGCTCAAATGCATATTTAGGATTTAAAATGAGCTTTTGTTGCTTTTGAGGTGTACTTCGGCAGTTGTGGCTCATGGTGTGTTTTTTTTGTAGACCCGTCAGACGATGAGTGGGAGGAGGCGTCGAGCAGCGACGAGAGTGAGATGTGTCCTGACGGCCTCTCTGAAGGGAACACCAGCCTCCTGTCCCCACTGTGTCTGTCTGCTGAGGTCCACGGGGCCCTGATCAACCACAACATCCCAGAGAAGGTGTGGGGGATTTCTTTCCTCACCTAGCATAATTGTTTCACTTCACATCTCATGTTTGTCTTTTTTGATGTTCCCTCTGTTTTCACATGCAAAATATAAAATAAGTAATGTCATGGTACAAGGCTAATGTGTGTTCCTACTGTCTATAGCCACTACACTGTATGAAGGTGATAACCATCCATGTCTCTATATGTTCAAGGTTCTCAAGAAGACTCAGTTCCCCAGCAGCGAGGCGATGGACGTATGTCGTCATAATCCCACCTGGAAAATGTTGATGAAAAAGTAATTATCTAGTCAAGCATGGTGTCATTTTCTTTGCCCTTAATGAATGAGACACTAGATATTCTGTGATATAGTAGATCACAAGATCATTTGAGAGGTTTGTCATGATACTAGTAACCCTGAACCGATATGCATTAGTGTACACTAATTTGATTGAGGTACTCCATTTTTCTGGCTTCATTTTTATTTTTTTTCTCACCTTTATTTAACCAGGTAGGCCAGTTGAGAACACCTTTATTTAACCAGGTAGGCCAGTTGAGAACACCTTTATTTAACCAGGTAGGCCAGTTGAGAACACCTTTATTTAACCAGGTAGGCCAGTTGAGAACACCTTTATTTAACCAGGTAGGCCAGTTGAGAACACCTTTATTTAACCAGGTAGGCCAGTTGAGAACACCTTTATTTAACCAGGTAGGCCAGTTGAGAACAAGTTCTCATTTACAACTGCGACCTGACCAAGATAAAGCAAAGCACTTCGACACATACAACAATACAGAGTTACACATGGAGTAAAACAAACATACAATAGAAAAATAAGTCTATATACAATGTGAGCAAATGAGGTGAGATAAGGGAGGTAAAGGCAAAAATATAATATAATGGCATTACTGGGTGTACACTTTGTTTACCACATCACTACCTGCCTTTAGGAGTTGACTAAAATCAATTTCCCCCCCAGGATGCATCGGGTGCAGTACAGGGCCCTGACGTGCCTTCACAACATGCTGTCTACTATGGACGCTGAGTCCCTAGGGGGAGCAGCCGCTCTTCAGGCTGTCGCACAACACCTGTCCACGCTGGTCTTCAGTGCTCCAGGTTAGATCTACATGTCGTACCATCTCTTCATTATTTGTATTAAATCCTAAATTTCCTAGATAGGTTGATTCACTTTTACAACAATGACCTTAACAAAAAGGAGAGTAATTGTCTCTTTCATAATTTATTTTTGGTTAATTTGCTTACTCAGACATCCCTAAGGAGGAGGAATTCCTTGAGGCAGTTACCAGTGCCATGCGATCCCTCTTACAGATCATAGCCTATATGAAAATCCCACAGGTAAGACAGCTGACTCAAGCAGAGGAGAGTTTCCCTCTGAAGTACATTTTACCAAGCCTTACTGTCACCTATCTGTTAGTTTATACAATACCATAGCACTATCCCAATGTGTCTCTTGGATGACTCATTGTTTGCGTCTGTGTGTGTGTGTTGCCAGTGTATGACCCCCCAGCAGCTGATGAGCCTGAGCGAGGCGGCGACCTGCTGTGACGTGGTCAGTGTGAGAGTGAACGCTCTGGCCATCCTAGGCATCACAGGAAGCACACTGGCTAAAGAGAAGAGGACAGCTGAAACTCTGCAGGTAAATTTCATCCCTAGTTTTTGATTCGTATGAAATGTATTTGTTATGAAATGTATTTTAGATTATGGTTTCTTCTGAATTAACTATTTTTGTTCCTCTTTTCTTTCTTTTTTAAAATGTTTTATTAACCCATCTTGGCTTTGTGACCATGATGTAAAAACACTGCAATATATTTTTATAGATGATTGGCAGTGCCTTACTCCAAGTTGCTACAAAGGATGCCAACCTTGTGGTTTGTGGAGAGGCCCTGGATGCTCTGTTTGATGTTTTTGCGGATGGAGACGAGGCAGAGAGAGCAGCTGAAAACATCAACTTACTGTCTGCTCTGAAGGCACTTCAACCTGTCTTCAAGGCTAAGGTAATAGAGCTGCAGCCCATCACTAGGAACAGTTTATATGCATTCTTTATGCAACACACTGTTGTCATCTGTTTAATTGCTGTTTCCTGTCCTCTATTATATGTCCTCTGTCTACAGATTCGTAAAGAGGGGAAGGGAAAGTACAGCCCTGAGCAGCTGTGTGTGCTGGACAACATCAAAGTCAACCTAAGAAGGTTTATTGGCTACCTGGAGACTGTGGTAAAAAAATGACAGCGGCCTGACACTACGACACCATCTGACTGACTGGCTGACATAAGATGGAATGACTCATAATTTACAGTACAATGGACCCAGAGTTGCCCATAGAGCCTTGGGACAGAACAGGGGGAATGGGGTTGAGGGGAATTGCCTAATAGACCCTCATTAAAGGGACAGTTCATTCCAAAATCATTGTTTTTGAGTGAACTATCCCTTTAACATCTATATAACAGATTTTCATGTTGGGTATCTTTTTGTTTTAATGTTCTGACTGAAATGCTTAACTATTTTCCTTGGTAGGTGAGTGTTTACATAATTATGTGTACAACATTTTTAAAACGTGCGCTATTTTGAATTACTGTTGCAGTACATAGTGACGCATTGTTTTACTTTATGTATAAAAGTACATTTCAATGTGCTGTATTTTAAAGATATTGACAGAACATTTTATGGTTTATTTTACACATCTTTATCAACCAACTCTCACGTCACACACTCATACTGTAGCCCTCCACGTTAGGAATGACCAGTTGTAGTATTCATGTGCTTCTCGCCCAAAAATCCGCTATCTGACCCCATTTAATGACTCTGTCATGTTGTGCTGTCATGGAAAATGAGATGGACAGGCCCAGTGTTTCCTGACCTTTGGTTTGCTATGGCTCTACTGCCTGCAGGCATTTGCCATTGTATGACAAGGCCATCTGTTTACCCCCCAGTGTCTACTGATCATGTGAGATGTCATGAATAAAGCAGAACACACCATCCATTTACACGGTGATTTATTTAACATGATTTGGGTTGCTGAAAGTACATTGATTACCTTGTTCTGATACTGGGGAGGATATAATACATTTTATTTGGTGTTTTTCACGACGCCCAAAGTCACTTTATATACAATAGAATCAGCAGGATAAAAAGCAACAAAATCACAAAAATTATGTAAAAGTACCGTTACACTAAACATAAGGACAGACTAACCATGGAGAACACTAAACATGATGAGACTAACCATGGATAACACTAAACATAAGGACAGACTAACCATGGAGAACACTAAACATGATGAGACTAACCATGGATAACACTAAACATAAGGACAGACTAACCATGGAGAACACTAAACATAAGGACAGACTAACCATGGAGAACACTAAACATAAGGACAGACTAACCATGGAGAACACTAAACATGATGAGACTAACCATGGATAACACTAAACATAAGGACAGACTAACCATGGAGAACACTAAACATAAGGACAGACTAACTATGGAGAACACTAAACATGATGACAGATTAACCATGGATAACACTAAACATAAGGACAGACTAACCATGGAGAACACTAAACATAAGGACAGACTAACCATGGAGAACACTAAACATGATGACAGACTAACCATGGATAACACTAAACATAAGGACAGACTAACCATGGAGAACACTAAACATGATGACAGACTAACCATGGATAACACTAAACATAAGGACAGACTAACCATGGAGAACACTAAACATGATGACAGATTAACCATGGAGAACACTCCACATGGAGTGGAGAGAGTTCCAGAGTTGGGGACCTAAAATCCTCGTCTTCAATGGAGTGGAGCCTGGTGTGAGGGATTGTGAGCAGGCCAGTGTCCGAGGAACGCAGTGAACAGGTAGGGGTGCAGGAGGTCAGTAAGTTATGTGGGTGCCAGTAGGTCAGTAAGTTATGTTGGTGCCAGTCCAGTGTGTGCGTTATTGATCTGGGAGCTGGTGGAGTTTGAGTATGGGGGTGATGTGGTCCCTAGGTCTGGTGTGTGTGTATGAGGACTTGTGCAGCTGAATTTTTTTATATGTTGAAGTCTGTCCAGTGTTTTGGCGGGGAGACTAGAGAATGGTGTTGCAGTAGTCCAGGCTTGATAAAACAAAGGCATGAATGAGATTTTCAGCATTGGGGTCAGTGAGAGAAGGTCTGAGTTGTGAGATGTTTTTGAGGTGGAAGAAGGCTTGGTGATGTTTTGGATGTGGGGTTCAACGACAGAGTGGGGTCAAATGTAACACCAAGGTTCCTGACTATGGAGTTGGAGTGGATGGTGCAGCTGTAGATGTTCATGTTGAGTTGACCCAGTTTATTGATGAGGGATATTGGGCCCATGATCTCTGTTTTGTCATCGTTTAGTAGAAAAAAATGTATTGCTCATCCAAGTTCAGTTCACGGACACAGGCAATGACAGAGTGGGGTGGCAGAGTGGAGTTGGGTTTTGTGTGGATGCACACTACCGTTCAAAAGTTTGGGGTCACTAAGAAATGTCCTTGTTTTGAAAGAAAAGTGAAATTTGTGTCCATTAAAATAACATAAAATTGATTAGATATACAGTGTAGACTTACTTTTGTTTCTGGAAACGGCTGATTTTTAATGGGATATCTACATAGGCGTACAGAGGACCATTATCAGCAACCATCACTCCTGTGTTCCTATGGCACTTAGTGTTAGCTAATTGAAGTTTATCATTTTAAAAGGCTAATTGATCATTAGAAAACCCTTTTGCAATTATGTTAGCACAGCTGAAAACTGTTGTTCTGATTAAAGAAGCAATAAAACTGGCCTTCTTTAGACTAGTTGAGTATCTGGAGCATCAGCATTTGTGAGTTTGATTACAGGTTCAAAATGGCCAGAAACAAAGTACTTTATTCTGAAACTCGTCAGTCTGTTCTTGTTCTGAGAAATGAAGGATATTCCATGTGAGAAATTGCCAAGAAACATTAGATCTAGTACAACGCTGTGTACTACTCCCTTCACAGAACAGCGCAAACTGGCTCTAACCAGAATAGAAAAAGGAGTGGGAGGCCCCAGTGCACAACTGAGCAAGAGGACAAGTACATTAGTGTCTAGTTTGAGAAACAGATGCCTCACAAGTCCTCAACTGGCAGCTTCATTAAATAGTGCCTGCTAAACACCAGTCTCAAACGTAAACAGTGAAGAGGTGACTCCGGGATGCTGGCCTTCTAGGCAGAGTGGCAAAGAAAAAGCCATATCTCAGACTGGCCAATACAAATAAAAGATTAAGATGGGCAAAATAACAGAGACACTGGACAGAGGAACTCTGCCTAGAAGGACAGCATCCCGGAGTCGCCTCTTCACTGTTGACGTTGAGACTGTTTTTTTGCGAGTACTATTTAATGAAGCTGCCAGTTGAGGATTTGTGATGCGTCTGTTTCTCAAATGCATGCATTTACAATCTTGACCACCAGGAGGCAGAACAGGGAGACATGCCTTAACTAAGGCAGTGGTCATAGGGTCAAGGGAGCAAATTGTGGTTTTGGATTTAGAAAATAGTTCAGCAATGGTGGTTTCATTGAAGGGAGAAGGCACAGCTGTTGATATATATCCTCCACTTTGATATGCTGCTTTCATACTTTGAAATAATGGAAATATAATTTATCAGCCTGATTGATAGGATATCCTGTCATGACAATATCCTGTCATGACATTAAGTAACCATTTAAGTTCGGGCTATCTTGGCATTTTTTAAATTGTATTACAAACCTCCCACCGATTTATTTCAGTGTGTGTACCTCATGTTCTCATGTGAAAATAATTAATCTGTCGCCCATTGTTACGCAACAGGTAACATGTTCTGCTCTTGCGTAAGAACTACACTTTCTCCGCCCTTTTCGAATCACCATTTCACTCTGCGCGAATCTGCGGCTGCGCAGTGTCCGCCATTGAGGTCCCACAATCAGAAGGAAAGGGTCAGAAATCGCTTCGATAGGCAATGGTTGCACGTTTCCTTATTTCTTGAATCCAAACTTTGACAACATTCTTTCATTAAACACGACGCCTACTGTCTAATAATAATAGTATCTAATAGTCGTTTTAATTCATGGATAGCAGATTTAGATATTGTATAGCAATTTGAAGTAACCTTCATATCTAACGTTAGTCCGCTGTAAAGCTTGAGTGAGGTTAGCTAGCTAGCTACCTGGCTAGCTTTAGCTACACGAACTGAGCCTTGCTCTGGGGCAGTGTGCCTGCACTGTCGTTTGATGGATCCAAGAATCGCTTGGTTTCAGCCAGAACAACGTGGACCAGCCAACAGCCTGTGGATGCAGATTTGGGAAACAACACAAGGTCTGGGGAATCTGTACTTCAATAACAACTGTAACACGGGTAGTTTGTCAAGCACGTCAAGCCTCAGTCAGAAATCGAACATCAACGGGACATTGGGTAACGTAATCTCTAGCAAGAACGGAGCTGTCACTAACAGCGAACCCAGGAACAAGGGAATGTCCAACTCAACGAAAGACAGAGATGTAGTCGAACAACGAGACTTTATTCCGTTGGAAGCTAATAACAACCACAACAACCGTTCATCGTTGGGGAGGGGCAGCGGAGGGGGGCAAGTGGGCTCTGGGGTCTCAGGACACCCCAACAAAAGGAAAAGAGACAACAAGGCTAGCACTTATGGATTCAACAGTAGCCTCGAGACCGGAGGCTGTGGTTACACGGGAACACCATGGAAAGTCAAGAACTACTCTGAAGGAATCTTGGGGTAAGAAACAAAATTACACTCATCAAAACTAGCTCGTTGCTCATATAACGTTACAAGTTAATCATAAATCACGCGTTATCTAGCTAACGTTATATATCTCTGCCACACTAACGTTAGTTGGTTAGACAACTAGCCAGCCAGTTAACTTGGCTGGTGAAGTGAGCGCACATATTCATATGGTTAGACATCATAGCCATATTTAGGCGTCCCGATTTGACCGTCACGCGTCATTATCTGTGATGTTGGGGGACGTTCCTAACCAGCTACGGTCAGTCGAAAGTAATGGGACAGTTAACTAGCTAGTTAGTTAGCTACATCCAGCAATTTGTTTTATGACCTTGGTAGCTAGCTACCTCGTGGGTGCCAACATCTGCATGTGGTCACTACACTGACGAGCTAAGCAAAAAAAATCTAATCCGAATGACATTTAGCTAAAAGCACGAGTACTGAGCAGTAACCATTGTCAAATCAATGCAGAATTATTTTCTTGATAGTTGACATGTGACTGACTGACTCAGGCTAAGCCTACCTAACTAATGCCGGTATTTCTCGTCTGTTTCACTGTTGCCTATTTGCAGCAATTAAAACCGAAAATCTTACTTCTCTGGTGGATATAATAGTCAGAAGCATCTATTCTAATTCCAAAATGTACTAAAATATGTAAATAAGGATACTTTTGGTCAAAGTCAGTATTTTCCAAAATTGAGATTTGCGAGATTGAAGAAACCCATCAAATTCTTTAGACAGCAGATCTACCCATTAGCATGCATCGCCTCTGACTTCTTTATGTGAGACAACACTACTACATCGTAGCCAATGTTATGTTGAAGGAACAATACTTGTTCTTTATTAAACAGCGTGTTTTTTTTCTTCCAAATCACACATCCTCAGAGCTAACTTTGGCATCACAAACACAATTTATTCCTTTAGCCAAAGTCATAATAGGGTGGCTGTTTGGGGATATCTTAGCTACTGTGAGTGAATAGGAACCAACAATGATAACTGTCAGAGTACATATAGCAAACATAACAGGCCCACATCAAACCACAACCCCAAGTTGCAATTCGGAAATGGTATCTTTCTTAATGACTGTGTGAAAGCGAGGTGACATCAGTGAGTTCTGCCCCCCTTTAAAGGGGAGCGACTGGGCAGATGCAAATGCACAACATGTATCCTAAAGGTTCAGCAATCTTGGTCAAAAACCGTAGTATATAACATGTATAGGGAGGCTGAACTATTTCCCTTCTCTCTAAGTGTTCCGTAAGTTGACAGGTTGAGAGGTTATCCCACTTTTGACACAAATGTAGTTATCAGGTACAGTCAGTAGGGCTTGTGGCCATGTAGCTACAGGGCAAGTATACCCTCCCAGCCGTAAAGGTCCAGACCTCTTAGTAGAGTCTCTTAGTATAGTATTTTTATGTAACCCATATTTCACTAGGTGAGTCAGTTAAGAACAAATTCTTATTTACAATGACGGCCTAACCCGGTCAAACCCTAACCAGGAGGACACTGGGCCAATTGTGCACCGCCCTATGGGACTCCGAATCATGGCCGGTTGTGATTCAGGGTCGAACCAGGGTCTGTAGTGACGCCTCTAGCACTGAGATGCAGTGCCTTAGACCTCTACGCCACTCGGGAGCCCCGAGCACACTGTCTTTAATATAGGTTGGCTATACTAGCTTACTGATTATGATCAATATGTCAGGTTGGTACAAAGCCGTTAGGGGTTAGGTTACTGTAACCATTTTCTCTGTAATGACAGAGGGTATTTCCCCAGACATGTGATGCTGAAATGAAATGTGCTTTACAACCATCCAAATGCCTTCCTTATCTTATCACTGTTGTTTTGCCTGATTCCCCGCTCTGTTTATTCGTCCAGGTATGCAGGACCAGGTCTGTCTTGAAAATAACATATTGACCAATTAGTTTATATAGTCTCAGTGTGACAGAAATTTAACGAGACAGCTATTTCAGAAAGGCAGTTTTTACTAGTTTAAACTAGAGAAAAGTCCTGAGGTGGGTGGGGTATTGTTTTAAAGGCTGAGGTGTGGAGGCGTTTTTTCCACCTCTTCTACGTGCCTGACAAGCGTAGGCTAGCAACATGCAAGAGCCCAGAGCAAAGTCTTAGCTAAGCTGATCCTCATTTATAGTAATATAAAGTACACTGTTTGCATAAGGACATTCCTTAGTGATTACTCTAATACCCCAACCTTTACTATACAGCCTGGATCACAGTCACAACCAGGCTCTGTCTCCCACACTCCTGGTTCTTATTCTGCTCACAATGCTTAGTTACTCAGTTGCATAATGAACATATATTTCACAATATATACATGTAATGCCTAAATATCTGCCAATTGATAGTGTCGCTTTCAGAAAGTGTTTTTCAGGCTTGTAATCTCTGGTTGTGGAAACGTTTCATTAGCTTTCTTCCCCAAGTCCCTGACTGGGGAGGGCAAAATTTGAAAGTGATTCACATCAAGGTGCATTTTCCTGTGCTTGTGATACCTGAGGGATTGCCTATTCAGGCTCGCATTAGTCAAGGGGTTGAATTTGCATTAGTGTGACTGTGACCACTGTGGCATACACAATTTGATGGGGAGGGGAAAGAAAAGGGTGGGGGAAGATGAACAATTTTCCTTGGACGATTAAGGCACTGTTGTTGGTTGCGAGGGTGGGGATAGGGTGGATGGGGGTGGAGGTGTGTAAATGCGTGCAGAGTTGTTGGACTGCATGATTGAGCCCAGAAGGTCCAGCCGCTCTGTATAAGGGGTGCTGTGTTTACATGCAGCACACGCTGAGCATGTCCTGGCTTCGCTCTCCCAAAACAAACCCGCCCCTCCAGGAGAGAAACCTGAGCTCTTTCTCTGATGTCACAGAGCCCTCCATCCAATGAGCTCTGGAGCAGCAATGGCGTTCTGCCACCTCTGATTAACTGAAACAAAAGCTGTTGTGAAAGACCCAGAAATGTTATTGGTGTGTGAGTGGAGTGGACTGCCTAAAATAGTATTTGTATGGCTGCACTGTGCTGTCACACACAACTAGCTGTGGAAAAACCTGGGTTGTGTTCACTAGGCACAAAACAGAAGAAAACTTCTCCAAATGGAGTGAAACAGGGAGAGACTGTCTGAACTTGTCCAATAAGAAATGTTTGTTTCATTACCTTTTGTGTGTGCTATTGAACACAACCCTGGCCTTGGTCCTGTGTTTTGAGGTCCGGGGTCACACAGTGCCCGATTAGTTTTGTACAATGTTTACCCCATGGGCCATCTAAATGTGCTGCTAATTTCTTGGTGACTATCAGTATCGGCACATTATTGTTTTTATAACCATCTCTGAGATTTATGATCTAAGTCCCACCGCTCCAGCTTCCAGATATCACCTCTTGTTACCCCAACACAGCACCACTCCTAGAACTATGGCTCGGTCTATACTGTGCTGGCTGTTAGAGATATCAATGGGGTTTTCTCGTTTGGGCAAATGTCCGTCCTCCATCTTTTCTCCTCCGTGACCCGGAAACCGGTAAGCGGTCGTTGAGTTTGTCATTTCGTTAGTAGGCAAACGGAAGATGGTCCTCCTCGATAGCCTCCCTTTAGGCGAGGAAACAAACACAAGTGTATCCTACCTGAGTCCTTCACGGAAGAGTTTTGAAATCTGCCACACCCCCTTTGAATCAGCTATTGTTTTCTTGAAGGAGAAAAGCATGCAAACATTTTAAAATGACATGCTACTTATAATTTTGTCTTTGACATGTCTTGTAAATCTAATTGAGAAAAGACATTTGCCCCCCCCCCCTCCTTCTGGCATACAGCCAGGTGGTGAGGCGAGGACTTGCAGAGAGCTATACATGCTGCTGGTTCTTTGGACTGTGGGTAATATACCCTTCCCTCTACCAGCACGTGTGGGGATCCCTCTATCTCAGCGATCCCATGTGCTTAAAGAGGAATGTTTTTTGATATGTTCTCCCCATCTGGCCGATTTGAAAGCCGTTAATGTAGTCTGAACAGCATAGGGGGTAGCAAGTTGTTTCTTGTTTTGGTACAGCCCAGACAAATTCAATACTGAAAGACAATCATATTTATTTTGTGAATGTTGTACTGTTTGACAATAAGTTTAAATTATTGGAGACTGCTGTGTTTTTTTGGTGGCCGTTTCTGTTCAAATTATGGTAATTTTAAAGATGTTTTGAAATCTCTTTTCACGGTCAGTATTTAAACAATTACATTTTCATAAGCCTGTATAAATGCCTTTCAACCAGGCAGATTAAGAGAAACCTACCAAGGTACAGGCGTCACATCATGCCATGTGACTAATGATGAAAAGCACACCTTGTGCTCTCTTCTCTACTCCAGTCTTGATGAACTCAATATGCAACCTGTGTACCACAGATCTCTATGCTTGTCTGATAGGTTGCCACTCACATGTTGCATCCTGGCTCTTTTTTTAAAAGGCCTCAAACAGTGGGAGGAGCCATGATTGACTTGGTTGATAGGCAAACTAGGGTCATGCAGTGATTGGAGTCTATCTAGCCTGTGAGCTCAGAGATGGAGTGGAAATTGTCATGGAGATCAGAGGACATGACATGCAGTACGTTTACACCAAACACACAAGTTTGAGTAGACGAGACTCTTGTTGCTAATGTTTAGATTAGTGCTAATGGCTCAAATCTGTTAGCATTGTGTCTGCAGATTGTATTTGGGGTAGCCCAAGATCTAGCAGCCCAATTAATAAAGATCAGATTGTTCTTTTGATGTCTGTCTGTCCATGGGTCTCTGTACTTCTGAATATAGGCCTAGATGTTATGGTGGATCGAGCCTTAGGACTTAAATTGAAGAGGATGGTGTAATATAAGTGTAGTCTAGTGTTTATGGCTGGACTTCCAGCACGCCAGATGTTTTGGAGCCTGTGGAGCCGGGAGCTTTTTTTGCAGCACTAAACACATGGTTTCAACTGCAGCTAGTGTGTGCCGGATAACTCCAATGAGGCCAAGCAGGTCACTAACGATCAGGGACAACGGGTCCTCGTAGTCTTTAACCCAAATCCTCTGGTTATGGTAGCCAGTCTGAGCCACCATAGTGCTGCTGGAGGATAAGTCAGGCATTGATGAAAGCTTAATGAATTTGCCACCTTATGTTCATTGTGTGGTTTGGGTTGACATCCTTTCCTGTGTGTGACTGTGTGTATTGCTGGCCCTGTCACTCATAGGCTAGCCTACTCATGTTTTTGTGTGAGAGGCATATTTACACATGTAGCACTGCCAACAGAGGGACTGCCTAATAACCAGTGAGTGAGGAAAGTTTTTGCAGGTTCACGTGAAGAGAATGCCTGCTGGATGACATGTCTCTCACTGTTTCTGGCAGCGCTATGAAACATGGGCATGGTACAGTACCCTGTTATTTCTGTCCCTGGTCCTTCTGCAGTATTTATAGCTGGTTGCTCTAATGCTGTTCGGTGGAGGCCATTCTAAACCAAGGGGCTGGCCTTGCACATTTGAAAAGCCATCTGCCAGCGAACCCTCTCCTTTCTCAAAGGCACTTTGGCAGCCAGTTTGATTTCCCTCTGTCTTTTACTGCCTGTGTCTGAACTGTTCATCTGAGCAGCTAGTCAATAAGCAGTACCAGTCTGCCACTGCAGCCGTAAACTTTCAGATGAGATCCTGATGTTATGCTTCTCCCCCTCTTTAATTTTTTTTATTTTATTTTACCTTTATTTAACCAGGTAGGCAAGTTGAGAACAAGTTCTCATTTACAATTGCGACCTGGCCAAGATAAAGCAAAGCAGTTCGACAGATAAAACGACACAGAGTTACACATGGAGTAAAAACAAACATACAGTCAATAATGCAGTATAAACAAGTCTATATACAATGTGAGCAAATGAGGTGAGAAGGGAGGTAAAGGCAAAAAAGGCCATGATGGCAAAGTAAATACAATATAGCAAGTAAAATACTGGAATGGTAGTTTTGCAATGGAAGAATGTGCAAAGTAGAAATAAAAAATAATGGGGTGCAAAGGAGCAAAATAAATAAATAAATTAAAATTAAATACAGTTGGGAAAGAGGTAGTTGTTTGGGCTAAATTATAGGTGGGCTATGTACAGGTGCAGTAATCTGTGAGCTGCTCTGACAGTTGGTGCTTAAAGCTAGTGAGGGAGATAAGTGTTTCCAGTTTCAGAGATTTTTGTAGTTCGTTCCAGTCATTGGCAGCAGAGAACTGGAAGGAGAGGCGGCCAAAGAAAGAATTGGTTTTGGGGGTGACTAGAGAGATATACCTGCTGGTGCGTGTGCTACAGGTGGGAGATGCTATGGTGACCAGCGAGCTGAGATAAGGGGGGACTTTACCTAGCAGGGTCTTGTAGATGACATGGAGCCAGTGGGTTTGGCGACAAGTATGAAGCGAGGTCCAGCCAACAAGAGCGTACAGGTCGCAATGGTGGGTAGTATATGGGGCTTTGGTGATAAAACGGATTGCACTGTGATAGACTGCATCCAATTTGTTGAGTAGGGTATTGGAGGCTATTTTGTATTTTTGTATTTTGTATTTTGTAATTTCATATGAAAACATATTTCCTCCACCACACCTACTCTGCTGCCTCAGAAACCTATTGGCACTTGCTGCTCAGTTGTACACTACAGTATCTATATCTTGGAAAAGATGTTGCCTGTTTCAGTTGCAAAGCCATTCCTCCAAACCCAGGGCTCCCAAATGCGTTTGCCTAGTCCTGCTCTTTGCTTGTCACATGCTCCAGAGGCACTGGGCTGCTCCTCCTGGTCTAAGCCGGTTCCCTGGGTGACGAGGCAATGTGGCTTAACCCTGAAACGAAACCCATTCTCTCTCACACGGACAGCCAGTCAGACACTGCTACTGTGAAATGAAACTTAGCAGCACCACTGGTCTGAGCTGGAATAGAGAGCCTATGCTTAGGCTGACTCTCTGAAATGAAACTGACTCTTGCACAGTTTTTTGCTTGTTATAAGCACAGTGTAGGAGGCTGGCAGTGTGAGACACATTTCTATTGCCATTGACTCCAAATTGTTGGGAGATTTGTTTGATCTCCCCCGATAAGTGTATCAGTCATTGTGTGGTACGTGTGACAAAAGTTTGACTATGGACTTTCTGTGGGAGTGTATGTATGGAAGAGTGTGTGTGCGTTCGCATCATATCAATATGTGACGTGTGTGTCAGTCAGTTGAATTGAATGTGTCCAAGTTAATGGCTATATGTGAATTCAATATAAATGGATTTTTGATGGCTGTATCTCCTGGCCCAGTGCCAGACTGCTTCCCTCCTGTGCTGTATGTCTGAGGACGGCCCCCTCCCCTGTCCTCTATTGTTACTGGTGGCTCTCGATGGAGTGACTTAAGGCATCAGCATGCTTCAGTTCAGCTGGCGGCAAACCGAACGAATGTGCTTACATATTCTCTTTTAAAAAAAGCAAACGGCAATAGTGCTGTTTGGCCACGTTGAGACACTAGCCAGTATACACTTCCTCAAAATAGTCAGAATTAAATCTGTCATTAATTTAGATGCTTTTGTATCGATTCCCCCCTCCCCCATCTCTAGTTCTCACTAGTCATACCTTGCTATGTTGACTCTAGGTGTGTTCACGGTGCAGTCTTTGTTGCAGTAACTGACTGGGCGTGATGAATGCTGTCAGCCAGGTTGCCGCTGCAGAGCGTATCTGTGGGCCTGTTGCTGCCTGTGTGTGATAAGTGTTGAACTTAACTCCTGTTCCCATGTCAGTCTGACCAACACCAGAAATGAAGAGACAAATAGAAAGAGAAGGAAGGAATCCCCTGCATAGTGCTCCGCTTCAGTCACCTCAGAATACACTGTAATGTGAGGCCCTGGCCCGTCCAGAAAAACAGCTCATGGTACCTCAGGACAGGGAACCTCATGGTGGGTGTCTTCACACACGATTACCGGGCCTGCCCTGAGGAGTTAGCTTGGCCTACTTAAAATGGGAGAGGCTGGTGCTTGGGTGAGGAAAGGTGTAGAAGTTAGATTAGTTTAGCAGCCTATTGTTTATATTACAAGCTGTGTGATACACCCCTCTGTGTGAATATAAAGGGATCATTGTTTGAGGATGAACACCTGCAGTGATGTAGCTGGAAAGGCCTGGTATCATCACATCAGGGAGGAGTACTTCTACCCAGGGACTGATGGCATTGAACTGGCATGACTGTCTGGCTGGCTGGACTGCTGTGTAGATTGGGCCAACAGACAGGCTGGTGATTGGGGCTGCTGTCGGCTGGGGTCTAACCGGGTCAGGGCCCTTCAATAGGACTCCTGGCTGCTACACCAGGAATGTTTGTCTGGGTGTCGATGAGGATTAGGTGTAACACAGACTACTGTAAGCGCCAGGGAAGACAGTTATCTGAAACGCAGCGCTACCCAAATGACAAGCAGGCTGAGTCCTCTACAGTAGCTACTAGTGTTTCTCACAGCTGAGCCCTCTCGGGTACACAAGCTCAGAAGTAGCTACCATTTCTTTCCCACTCTCTTTGATTTTCCTGCCAAAGGAAGCTGTGCTGCAGGCCTGTCATTGGCTGGGTGCTGTGTTGTGTTTACATGGCCCTGTGGGTGACTGGGATTGTGTGTGTAAAGGGGCAGCCAGGGCAGAGTGACCTGCTCCACTGCCAGTCCACGACAGCCCCAGCCCAGCCCTCTGGTGTCCTGGCCTCTAGTACACCCCCTCCAGTATGTGGTGTTCACTCACATTACAGCTGCTCACACAACAGGACTGCTGCCTCTGCTCTACTCACAATCATAATGCTGGATGTGCAGCTTGCTATTCAACTCAAGCTAGTAGAGTTTCCTTTGTAAGATTAGGAAAGAGAATAAGTATTTTATCCTCCGATGACTGAGTTTACCTACGGCCTTAGTGTTGGTTGGTCACTGAGTGTTAGACCTCGTGTCCACGTGTTGTCTGCTCCAATCCCCTTTGACTGGCTTGATTCCTCTCCATTCTGTTCCTGCTCCGCTTCCTGTCCCCACACTAAGCACTGGCCAGAACATACAAGAGCTAACCAGTAGAGTTTGGAACAACAAGGACGTGTGTTGGTTGGGTCAAAGTATGAGGTGGCAGCTGGCTTAGGCCGCACCGTGTGTGTGTGGGCGGCAATCAGTACCACGTGTGAATGTTTGTGTGACCCAGTCTTTAGTGTTATTGATATAGGCTCTGGTCTAGGCCCTGTGGGTAGGTGTGTTGGTCAATCTGCAGCTTTAATATTAGACAGACAGCAGGGTGAATTGCAGGCAGAAATAACCCCAGTCAGTCAATTACTGACCCAGTCACGGTCTTGTCTCTGTGCCATTGTGTAATGTATCTGACAGTTGGCACAGTCCCTGGTCTCCCTAAACGAGCCATGGCATTCATACCCACCAAGTTTACCTGACTTACCGGGGTGAAGGGAAGCAGCCCTGTTGATCGTTTAGTAAAGTCGATTTGTTGATTTAAGCACCCATTTTTAACTCAAGGACAGCAACACTTGTACTTATCAGCATTGTCCTCCCAAACTATTTAATCAGGCAAGGGACATTACATTTATGCCAATTGCTTTGGGTTCCATACCCCTAACAGTGGGAATATGCCCTATGATTTGTACCAAAGGTGTAGATGTATTGCATTATTGTGGCTTTGATCTTTTCTCACACACGTCAGCCTGTCTGTCATAATCGTGTAGTTAATGCATTTCTTCCAGTCTTCAGTAGATGCTACTTGATTACAGTTTGTTGGCACACAGGTGTTGGCAGTTAGCCTTTAACATAACACGCCTCCAGTAAAGAAGCCAGTTAATGTAATAATGATGCTTTGCAGTTAACTCCTCACGAACGCCTAGTGTGTTTGAGGAAGTGTCATTTCGATTTTCACCATTTCCATTACATGGTAGGGCGGGGTAATTGTCTCTGGTGGCTGTTCAGTGAGCTACCTGTGAAAGTTGTTAACAAATTGCATTGACTGACTGGCATAATAAAATATGTATTGTAGACCCCATCAATTGTATTGTAGACTTGTTATTTAGATTTTTCTCTTACAATATATTCTGCCTTCAATCAATATATTCTGCCTTCAATCAATATATTCTGCCTTCAATCTTTGTCAGTGAATTTTTATCTGTTTCAGACTCTATCCTACTATCCCCATGACCATGCTACTTTCTCCCTTTATTATTTTTCTCGCTCAGTCTTTGTCTCCCTCCCTAACCCTGATCATGCTGTTTTCATTCTGTGTTCTGCAGGCTCCATGAGGAGATCAATGACTTCTACAAGCACATGTCTCCTCGGGAAGAGGAGGAGAGGATGAGGATGGAGGTGGTGGACAGGATCGAGAGGGTCATCAAAGACCTGTGGCCCACTGCTGATGTAAGAGATCACTCGCATCGCTACAGTTCCAGTCCTAAGCCCATACAGGTCTAGCCAGGTCCCAGATCTGTTTGACCATTATTGGTGTACGGCGAACTCCTCTGGTTGTTGAAACTTTAACATAGTTGAAAAGATCTGGGCCCAGGCTAATACAGGTCGTCGTTCAAATAAATATTGCAACCATGTAGAGTTCATGCTTACATAAAAGCCAACACCAACTACTAGAAGTGACAGGCAGAGTGGTTTCTAGCTACACAGACAGGTCACACCCACACAGCAAGCTGCTTGAGATTCTCACAATCTCCTGTTCCCTTCATTTCAAATTTTCCCTTCATTGCTAGAGACAGCATGAGAACTTGCTGCTCTATGTAGAATTGCTGTCTTTACATCTTTCTAGTCTTTCTCTGGCTGGCTCTATAGCTGTCTGAAAGGAGTCTCTCTGTAGGAGAGAGTTATTTTCTCTCCCTATAGGCTGAGCTGTAATGAAGAGGAAAGACAGGCCGTATATGGTGGGGCTTGTGACCAGCAACCATTTGTGAAAGTGCCTGGTCGGTCTGCTCTTATCTCCCTGCTGTGTTATATTTTGGCCTGTAATCTACAGGGCTCCAGGTGTCCTTATTCCTGCTGACTTGGAGCCTGCTGATAGAGCTGTGTGTGTCTGCTCTCAGCTTTACAAGCTGTACCAGGGATGGACAACTGCCGTTTTGTAGGCCCGCGGATCACTTTTTTTTGTTTATGAACTCCGTCTGGGTCTCAATTTACTGTTGAGTTGGAATAGTAGAATACACAAGGTGCAATTTCTAAATGAGGTTGTACATCAGCAGTTCTCTTATGTCAGTCACTGACACTAACTCGATTAGCCCATGTCAGCTAAAATGTCTAGTGGCCAGCTATCTTGTAGTAATCATGGTCGAATTACCAACCCCTATGGATTTTGTTAGTCACTCTTACTCAGACATCATATAAAGACATTTAATTTCTTCACCCTATGGCAAAATATGTCAAATTTACAGGGAAGTCGCTGTGAAACTGCACATTTTTCTCTGTCCCACGGCAAATTGTGTAGTATCACAGGAATTGATCTCAAAAAATGTAAAACAGTTGCACATCACTGAGCTAAACAGAAAAGTCCACTGCTGTTCCTGGTACTGCTCCTACCTCTTACTCTATCCACTGAGGCAGGAGAGCAGTTTATATCCTGTCCACAACAAGAACAGGACTAAGACTCCCAGCAATCCCCTGACCTCTTACACACACTCAATACGAGACCTGTCTGTGACTGGGTGAACTGAACTACTTTGAACCCACCAGGTAGCTGAATAATTAGTCTAGGAGGCAGCCACCATGTCTTTCTCTCCCTCTCTAACTGCACCCCGTCTCTCAATAATTTAAGTGATGACCACTAGCTCTTTATACAGTAGAGAGCCGAGCCATGAGTTAAGTTTACCTTTTGGACACAGTGGCAATCCATCACCATCACCCACATCACATGCCCTGCCTCTAGTAAGCAGATTGGAGCCCAGGCTTTAACCCCCTTGGTCGGTTCAGGCAGGAGCTCAGCCTAGGAGGGAATAATGGCTGGTTTAAGGCTTAAGCAAAGGCTATTTTTGAGCCCTCAGAACCAATGTGAAAAACTGTTGTGATGTGACATTGGTTAATGCCCACAAAGCTCAGATAAAGCGGGATATTTGTCTGGAATCTGGACGCATTAAATAAAATGCTTATTTAATGTATTTTTTGTCCAAACCGTTGGGGTTTAAAGCATTTTATCCTTGTTCTCATAACTACAGTAGTAATGGTTTGTTCAGATCCCATTTTTTGCCCCCAAGAACATTGCATGGTTGTCAGATAATGACTGGTTGTCAGCTCACTGACTTGCATAAAAGGTGAAATAAGTTGATGCATGTTAGACTCTCTCCCCACTTAGCATAAATATTATATTTGTATTGCTTTAGTTGACACCTGTCTCCAAGTATCAGACTGTTGTCACGTGACATGACAGAAGTCAAAACAAATCATTTGTCTTTATTTTCTAACAAATTACCTGCAATTGTATCAGTTCAAAGCGAGTGTATAGCTCGGCTTATCTGATTGATAAGTGAAATCAATGAATAACACATTTGACTTTGTTACAGGTTCAAGTGTTTGGGAGTTTCAGCACGGGCCTCTATCTGCCAACCAGGTAAGCTGTTTGATTCAGGTAATGGAGTACATAATGGCCTTCCTATCATAATCTCTCGTATAGTGTGTTGGTGATATGCGTGTTGACTCATAACCTGCAGACCCTGCGGATATAACCGCGGGGTGGTCGGGTTTAAATATTGTGTGGATGAAGTTCGGGCGGGTGGGTGGATGGCGGGTTGAATAAAGAGAAAACAACACCTTTAAAAATCCGTCTTAGGGCCAGTTGCGGGCCTCAGATTCACTTTTTCACATATACTTGGGCGGTTGTGGATGCGTTATTAGCAATAGCGGGCGGGTGAACAAGCAGCTGACCCGCGCACCATTAGTAAGTGTAAACTGACCCTTAACCCAATGAGTCCCACCTTATCGCTGGTGTGTTTTGGACTTCTAACCACTTTTAAACAGTGTTTGTTTGAGCTACGGACTTCTGGGTTGAACCATTTGATTTTGTCTGTTCTACCAAAATGTCTTGAGTTACAGTTTGAGCTACAAACTATTAAAAGCCAAATGTTTTTCTCTGATGCTCATAAGTGTCGTTAGAAGGTAAGGGGTTCTTCTGCATAGAAGATCATGGGAAATCCCAGGACATAGTTTCTATAATACTGTAATAAACTCAGTTGCAGTCACAAACCCCACACAGTTGTCACTGACTAGTTAGATATTCATTTCCCAGTGAACAAACTATTTCTATACTTACTGCATTCATTTTTTAAAATCAGGTTTTTACTTTGGCAGACTTTTATTTTTAAACTCAGATGCCACTGTTTTGTCATTGTTTTATCCTCACAATAAAACACTTAATTGTGAGGCTAAATACAGTGCCTTCGGGAAAGTATTGAGACCACTTGACTTTTTCCACATTTTGTTAGGTCGCAGCCTTTTTCTAAAATTGATTCAATAGTTTTTTTTCCCTCAATCGACACACACTACCCCATAATGACAAGGCAGAAACAAGTTTTACATTTTTGCAACAAAAAAAACTGCTATGGCATTTACATAAGTATTCAGACCCTTTACGCAGTACTTTGTTGAATCACCTTTGGCAGCGATTACAGCATTGAGTCTTCTTGGGTATAACGCTACAATCTTGGCACACCTGGATTTGGGGAGTTCTCCCATTCTTCTCTGCAGATCCTCTCAAGCTCTGTCAGGTTGGATGGGAAGCGTTGCCGCACAGCTATTTTCAGGTCTCTCCAGAGATGTTCAATCGGGTTCAAGCCCGGGCTCTGGCTGGGCCACTCCAGGACATTCAGAGACTTGTCCCGATGCCACTCTCCTGCATTGTCTTGGCTGTGTGCTTAGGGTCGTGGTCCTGTTGGAAGGTGAACCTTTGCACCTGTCTGAGGTGAGTGCTCTGGAGCAGGTTTTCATCAAGGATCTCTCTGTAATTTGCTCTGTTCATCTTTGCCTCGATCCTGACTAGTCTCCCATTCCCTGCCACTGAAAAACATCCCCACAACATGATGCTGCCACCACCATGCTTCACTGTAGGGAGGGTACCATGTTTCCTTCAGACGTGACGCTTGGCATTCAGGACAAAGAGTTTAATCTTAGTTTCATCAGACCAGAGAATCTTGTTTCTCTTGGTCTGAGAGTCTTTTGGTGCCTTTTGGCAAACTCCAAGTGCCTTTCATAAAGATGGAGTGCTGCAAAGATGGTTGTCCTTCTGGAAGGTTCTCCCATCTCCACAGAGGAACTCTGGAGCTCTGTTAGTGACCATCAGGTTCTTGGTCACCTCCCCGACTAAGGTCCTTCTCCCCCGATTGCTCAGTTTGGCCAGGTGGCCAGCTCTAGGAAGAGTCTTGGTGGTTCCAAACTTCTTCCGTTTAAGAATGATGGAGGCCGCTGTGTTCTTGGGGGCCTTCAATGCTGCAGAAATGTTTTGATACCCTTCCCCAGATCTGTGCCTAGACACAATCCTGTCTCGGAGCTCTACGTACTATTCATTCAACCTCGTTGTTTGGTTTTTGCTCTGACATGCACTGTCAACTGTGGGACCTTATATAGACAGGTGTGCCTTTACAAATCATGTCCAATCAATTTAATTTACCACAGGTGGACTCCGAGTTGTAGAAACATCTCAAATATGATCAATGGAAACAGGATGCACCTGAATTCAATTCCAAGTCTCATAGCCTTTCGAAAGGCATTGTATAAGAGCTGGACATGCGGATAAATGAAAAGCAGATATTTGCTGGGTTCTCGGGACTGATGGGGTTAAACTACAAAAACTACCCACTGGGCAAAAACGGGTTTAATCAACATTGTTTCCACGTAACTTCAACAAAAACATTTAATTTGATTTTGAAAAAGCAATCAACGTAAAGGAATTAATTTTTTAACCTAAATCCAATGACAGGTGATTGTTTTTGTTAATTTCACTTATTTAATTTATGCTAGGTGACAACTCAACCACATGTAAATCCAAACCAGATGTTTAACTGACATCTGTTCCAAGTGGGTAAGCTCTTAGGCCTTTCCTACACACTAATCAGTATTTGGTATTTTGACTTGCCTTATTCGGTTGCGTAACGTCAATATGACACATTTTGCATCATATAAGGCAAAATGCATCATACCGGCTGTATTTTTGTATTTTTAAAGTTATACATCTTAAACTTGATTGCTGACATGCTAAACATTTTGGGACTATAACCGCAATGGACTAATGAAACTAATATCAAAATACCGTTTTTGGGTGGAGTTTTCTTTTAAGTTCAAGGTCCGAATACATACGTATTGAGAGAAGTGCATAAAAAGGGAATACTTTTACATTTACGCACATTTAACTGTGTTCAGAATTCACCCCTTTGTGTGGTTATATGAAGAAAGAGATGTGGTTGGCCATTGTGTAATTATTTGCCTTTGTTTTTGGGGATTAAGGCTGTGGTCATTTTAGCACTGCTGATCCAAAGCCTTTTTAACCTGGTTTCTTGACGAGCCAGACCGTTCTCCTCTCCCGCGTCACACACACACACACACAACACTGTAACTGGGGACTCTGGATTAGTGACAATAAGCTGTGTGTGAAAGTGAACTGGAGAGTCCTCTCTTCAGATCCGAATGTGATGTTGCTCTGACCTCTACTTACTCCACTTCCTAGTGACATCGATCTGGTGGTGTTTGGGAACTGGGAAAACCTGCCCCTTTGGACCCTGGAAGAGGCCCTGCGGAAGAAAAACGTGACTGACGAGAACTCCATCAAAGTGCTGGACAAGGCCACGGTATGTTTGTATTTATTATGGCAGCAGCTACTCTTTCTGGAGTCCATGCAAAATTAAGGCAGTTATACTTATTTTTTTAACATTACAATACATTTACAACAGATTTCACAACATTAAGTGTGTGCCCTCAGGCCCCTACTCTACCACATATCTACAACACAAAATCCTTGTGTAAGTGTGTGTATAGTGTGTACATTATCGTGTGTTTGTATGCATGTGTCTGTGCCTTTTGTTTGTTGCTTCAGTCCCCGCTGTTCCATAAGGTGTATTTTTATGTTTTTTTAAAGTGTAATTTTACTGCTTGCATAAGTTACTTGATGTGGAATAGAGTACTGTGTAGTTATGACTCCCATAGTCTGTTCTGGACTTGGGGACTGTAAGGAGACCTCTTGTGACATGTCTTGTGGGGCATGCATGGGTGTCCGAGCTGTGTGCCAGTAGTTTAGACAGACTGCTCGGTCCATTCAATATGTCAATACTTATCACCAAATACAAGTAGTGATGAAGTCAATCTCTCCTCCACTTTGAGCCAGGAGAGATTGACATGCATATTATTAATATAAGCTCTCTGTGTACATCAAGGGCCAGCCGTCCTGCCCTGTTCTGAGCCAATTGCAATTTTCCTAAGTCCCTCTTTGTAGTACCTGACCACACGACTGAACAGTAGTCCAGGTGTGACCAAACTAGGACCTGTATGACAGGGGCTGCAGGGTAGCCTAGTGGTTAGAGCGTTGGACTAGTAACCGGAAGGTTGCAAGTTCAAATCCCCGAGCTGACAAGGTACAAATCTGTCGTTCTGCCCCTGAACAGGCAGTTAACCCACTGTTCCTAGGCCGTCATTAAAAATAAGAATTTGTTCTTAACTGACTTGCCTAGTAAAATAAAGGTAAAATAAATAAATAATAAAAATGACTTGCCTTTTTGATAGTGTTGTTAAGGCAGAGCATCGCTTAATGACAGACATCTCCCCATCCTAGCTACTGCTGTGTCAATATGTTTTGACCATGACAGTTTACAATCCAGGGTTACTCCAAGCAAGTTGCTTATTACCATATTATTCATTACAAGATTTAGTTGGGGTATAGGGTTTAATGAATGATTTGTCCCAAATACAATGCTTTTGTTTTGGAAATATTTAGGACTAACTTATTCATTACCACCCATTATGAAACTAACTGCAGCTCTTTGTTAAGTGTTGCAGTCATTTCAGTTGCTGTGGTAGCTGACATGTATAGCGTTGAGTCATCTGCATGTTGTGCATGCATACTAACTGTGCAGTGTGTCATTGCCTCCAGTGACTGTGTATCTGTAAATCAATCCTCATCACTATGTTCTAGGTACCCATCATCAAGCTGACAGACTTCCGCACAGAGGTGAAGGTGGACATCAGCTTCAATGTGAAGAACGGAGTTAAAGCTGCCCTTCTCATCAAAGACTACAAAAAGGTAAGTGAAGCAGGCATCTCTTATTCAGGGTACATTGCTTTTACCTAATGCAGTCCGGTAAGACCTAGCTGATGAAACAGGCTTGACAGTTAGCATGCATAGATTGTTGTATATTTGTCAGGTTCTTTGGGTTCTGACGTAGGTGTTGGTAGCTAATACACTTAACTACGTCTCCTCAGTCCCTCAATCCAGCCATACCCAATGTCCTAGTCTGAGACATTCCCCTCTAGAGGGCACTATAACCATAACCACAGGTTTAACCATAACCACGTGTTTCTTTTATCCATAAGAAATACCCAGTGCTTCCGAAGTTGGTTCTGGTGCTGAAGCAGTTCCTGCTCCAGAGGGATCTGAATGAGGTTTTCACTGGAGGGATCGGCTCCTACAGTCTTTTCCTTATGGCTGTCAGCTTCCTGCAGGTGAGAGACTTCTGCTCTTCTGCTATTCTCTCAAGTAGCCCACACACACAGTGCAGGATAGATCGTATCTAACATTACTAATTTACTGTCTATAACACACTTTTGACACATTTTAAGTCTTTCTCATTCAGTGAACTAAGATGATTTGGCTTGTTCCTCTATGCAATTGACCTCTTTCAGCTTCACTACAGAGAAGATGCGTGCAGCCCCAATGCCAACGTGGGCGTTCTCCTTATAGAGTTCTTTGAGCTCTATGGGCGCCACTTCAACTACCTGAAGACGGGCATCCGGATCAAAGATGGCGGCAGCTATGTGGCCAAAGACGAGGTTCAGAAGAGCACTGACCTCTACAGGCCCTCCATGCTCTTCATTGAGGACCCCCTAGCACCAGGTAACATGGCCTTCCATTCAGCATGGGTGCACTTGCACAGGTGATACCTCTTTTTAGCACTGTGACGCTCAAGATCCGTAACATCCGTCAACTACTGATAACACTAAACCTAAAAATCACACACTTTAACGGGCATGAATAAGACGGCCCAGGTGCCCATACAAAGGCTAAAAAGTCAGCTCAATATCAGACAATATCTGAAATCAGTCACTCTTCCCAAATAGATGATCTAAGCATGCCTCTTGCCTCCTACAGATAACGACGTTGGCCGCAGCTCATACGGTGTGTTGCAGGTGAAGCAGGCCTTTGACTATGCCTACATAGTGCTCAACCACGCCGTATCGCCCATCGCCAAGTACTACCCCAACAACGAGTCTGAGAGGTAAGGAGATGGTGAGCTAGGGCTCGCTTTAACCAACGACAGCTCTCACATTCCTTGGCTGCTATCTTTAAAAAATCTTGTTATTTATTAAATAATCTCTTTGAACTACTGCAAACAAGTTCTTCTAATCTGATATGTCCTATTTTCTTTCCTCCAGTATACTTGGCAGAATAATCCGGGTGACCCAGGAAGTAGCTGAATACAGGGACTGGATCACCAAGCTCTGGGGACCACAGTCTCAGAATGAACCTGCCCTGAATGGTATGTTTTCACAGTACTACTGTGAGTCTTGACACTGTCTCAGATCTATCGAGTTGATAGTGTGTTTGAGGGGATCAGTTTCAGTAAGACAAGGTGCAAAATTGGTCATCTTAGTTACGTTTTAAGTTTGGAATCCAAGGTGATTTGTAGATCAGTGAAGTCCGACTGCTATTTAATCGATCTAAAACACACACACACACTGTCTTACCACTGTTCGTTCATGTGCTGTTGCTGTAGGAAATGATGTCACACTGTTGGTGAAGCCTCAGCAGCTGGACGAGTGCAACAACAACCTGACGGAGGAGGTGACTGCATCTCGCAGCAAGACCTCCTCCAACTCCTCCTCATTAGTGTCATCCTCATCCTCCACGGTATCCAGTTCCAGCGACGTTGTGAGTTTTGTTACACTCAAACACACCATGTGTGCACACTAAAACTACTATCTGAGGAAATCAACTCTTAACACGACATTTAATGTGATGCACCCATTGCTTGTTGACCTGATTTACTGAGTCGTGATTGGTTGTCCCCAGGATTCTGACGGGACGCCCTGTAAGACAGTGAAGCAACTGCCTGGGCGGGGCTCCAGCGCCCACAGAGAATCCTCAGGTGGCGTGACCAATCATAGAACACAGAGGCACACCACCAGCACTCCTACTGACAACAAGGGGGGCAAGGTAGGGTCAGCTTGACGAAGCCTAAGTCAACCACTGAAAAACTGTACCTACAAATGCCTTGAACTTTTATGACCTGAGCGTTACAACACACTGTCGATAACCATTTACATTTTACATTTCAATGGCACACATAGGCCTACCAGTGATCTGTTCTAACTAGGTGTGTGTCTGGTTTCCCAGGCCAGGTTGTTCCGCTCGTCCAGTAAAAACACCCACCACGTCCAGCAGAACTCGTCCTCATCCAACATCAAGAGCCACCCGAGCAGCAAGCCACACTACCAGGGCAACAGCAAGAAGAGGAAACCTCAGCAGCACTCAGAGGCCCAGGACCTCTGCAGATAGGGCTGTCTTGGTCTGCTCTGCAACAGACTGACAGACTGACTGTCCCACTTCTGCTGCCAGACCACGTACTGACTGAGTAGTATTAAGGATCTTCCTTCTCTCAAGCGACACGCATCTTTTTATAGCTGAAAAATATCCCAAAAAAGAAATAGGAAATGCTGGGGCTTAGTTCTTGAAAGAAATGCTCATTTTCTTCCTTGACATTAACCTGTTCTACAGTGGAGCTACACACCACATCCAGTACCTACAAATCTTGCCTTTTACCATAGCGCCATCTGGTGTTTGAGGAATAAGTGTCTGGAAAGTAATGTAGATTTTGACAAGCAATACCTGGAACTTGGCTGGCGAACGAACTTCAGCAAGAAAAGTTTTAAAAAAAGAATAAAATACACAAATAACAAAAATTTACAAAATGTTATATTGAAGAAAGAAGGGGGGGGGGGAGTACACAGATTGCATTTTGGGGTTTAGTCTTTCAATCTGTAAGTGGAGACAATAATTTTGTTTTTTTTGATGGGCGGTTATTTTTTGGTTGTAATCGGATTACACACAGATTTGTACACAAAAAGACAAACATGCAGAAATCTTTTGAGAAAAAAATATCACAAGAATGGTTTGACTTTTTACAGGATACTACGGATTCAAGGCAAATATATATGTGCACATTTGCCTGCTAATCTGAGTAGTGGCAGGTTTGGGTTTCATTGCCAACATAAATCATCAGCATTCTATTTCTACTTGGCTGCTCTCTCAATGTGTTGACAGGCTTATTTCCAAATTATACCCCCTTCCCGAATTAGTACACTACTTTCACTAAATAGGGAATAGGGTGCCATTTGGGATGCACTAACAGTGTTAGCAGTATGCCTTAGTCAGGTAACGTGCACACACAGCCCTATAGATTACTGGCTGGCTGGGGACAAATCACTCATTCATACACACAGCTCTATACAACATCAGTGACGGTATTTAGAGGTTCTCCCAGACTCATAGAATTACAGTTAGAGGACATAATGATTTTAGAAAGATTCTCCACTTGAAATATGTCTAAGATCCACAGGTGTGGGAGGTAATATTTTCCCTTTGGTAATTTACCCATTATGAAAATGTGTATTTGTTCATGTATTTTTCTATTAATGATATGAATATATAGTACTATACATGTTATACGTATTAACACGAGAGACCATATTCTTGTATCTTATATTTGGATAGTGGGATATTGGGGAAGTATAATTGGTCAGGTACAGTACCAATGTTGCTGTTTTGTGGCATTTTGTTTTAATATGTGGCTGGTCTACTTTAAAAGGGAGCTGAGTTTTTGGTCAGAATATAATGCAAACAAACACCTCTTTGTTAATGTGTCAACAACCCCTCGCTGAAATGTCCGGTATGTCAACATCTGATTGCAGTTCCACAACTAACCTGTAGATGGTGGCATTACTCGACTCTTCACAGCTGGCACCTTCATACTGCATTTAGACCTTTTCTTCAGCGTCATAGTCAATGTATTCAGACCCCTTGACTTTATCCACATTGTTACATTACAGCTGGATTCTAAAATTAATTAAATTGTTCCCACCCCCCTCAATCTACACACAATACCCCATAATGACAAAGCAAAAACTGAAATGACATTTACATAAGTAATCAGACCCTTTACTCAGTACTTTGTTGATGCACCTTTGGCTGCGATTTACAGCCTTGCGTCATCTTGGGTATGACGCTACAAGCTTAGCACACCTGTATTTGGGTAATTTCTCCCATATTCTCTGCAGATCCTCTCAAGCTCTGTCAAGTTGGATGGGGAGAGTCTTGCACAGCTATTTTCAGGTCTGTGCAGAGTTTTTTTGATCGGGTTCAAGTCTGGGCTCTGGCTGTGTGCTTAGGGACTTTGTCCTGTTGGAAGGAACCTTCGCCCCAGTCTGAGCGTTCTGGAGCAGGTTTTCATCAAGGATCTTTTGTTCTTTGCTCTGTTCATCTTTCCCTCAACCCTGAGTAGTATCCCAGTCCCTGCTGCTGAAAAACATCCCCACAACATGATGCTGCCACCACCATGCTTCCCCGTAGGGAGGGTGCCAGGTTTCCTCCAGACGTGACGCTTGGTATTCAGGCCAAAGAGTTCAATCTTGGTTTCATCAGACCAGAGAATCTTGTTTCTCATGGTCAGAGTACTTTAGGTGCCTTTTGACAGCCCGCTTGGAGATTGCCATGTGCCTTTTACTGAGTGGCTTCCATCTGGCCACTACCATGAAGGCCTGATTTGGTGGAGTGCTGCGGAGATGGTTGTCCTTGTGGAAGGTTTTCCCATCTCCACACAGGAACTCTGGAGCTCTGTCAGAGAGACTTGGGTTCTTGGTCACCTCCCTGACCAAGGCCCTTCTCCCCCGATTGCTCTGTTTGGTTGGCCGGCCAGCTCTTGGAAGAGACTTCTTCCATATAATGGAGACCACTGTGTTCTTGGGGACATTCAATGCTGCAAAAATGTTTTTGTAACCTGCCCCAGATCTGTGCCTGGACACAATCCTGTCTTGGAGCTCGACAGACAATTCCTTCGATCTCATGGCTTGGTTTTCGCTCTGACTTCCACTGTCAAACGTTATATAGACAGGTGTGCCTTTCCAATCATTTGAATTTATCTCAGGTGGACTCCCAAGTTGTAGAAACATGAAGGGTGATCAATGGAAACAGGATGCACCTGAGCTAAATTTCGAGTGTTATAGCGAAGGGTCTGAATAATTATGTAAATAAGGTATTTGTTTTATTTTTTATAAATTTGCAAACATGTCTAAACCTTTTTTTGCTTTGATATTATGGGGTATTTTGTGTCAATTTTATTTTTAAACATCCATTTTATAATAAATATAACTTTAGAAATGTGGATAAAGTCATTTCCGAATGCACTGTCTGTGCACTAGATAATCACTGTTTCCTAACCTCGGTCCTCGAGGACCCCCAACAGTACACAGGTTTGTTGTTGCCCTTGACAACTCATTGAGGGCTTGATGGGAATGGGGGATACCGAATCAGTTGTACAGCAATGCATTTAACCCAACCCTTCTGAATCAGAGAGGTGCGGGACCTGCCATAATCGACATCCACGTCTTCGGCACCCGGGGAACAGTGAGTTAACTGCCTTGCTCTGGCAGAATGGCAGATGTTTACATTGTCAGCTCGGGGCTTCAATCCACCAACCTTTCGGTTACTGGCCCAAAGCTCTAACCACTAGGCTACCTGCCTGATGTTCAGTTGAATCAGGTGTGCTTGTCCAGGGTTACAATAAAAAGGGTTATTGTTGGGGCTACTCGAGGACCAGGGTTGTGAAACACAGAGATGATCCACTGGCTGTAATTACATTTATACACATAGTAGGAATGTCTAATTTGAGCTACAATTACTATTTTAGCAAATATGTTAGACAACATATTTGGGCGTTTTTAGATGGTTGAAAAATATTGTCTTAGAAAAGTACAGTTTGGACCTAAATGCAGTATATATCTGTGAATTTGATTTGACACTTAGGAAACAAGTCAGGGAACACCGAATGACTTATCGGTGCCGTCACAATCTGTAATCATATCTTCTCACTGCAAGTACTTCAACAAAACTGTATCGACTCATCCAAATTGTAGTTTCTACAGCTATTCAAACCCATGCAATAAAACCCACAGTACAATAATTGAAACTCCTGGTGAACGTCCTAAGGTATATTGCTGCTCCCTGGTGCTTTATTCCTGCACCCCTAACAGGAAGGAAACGGTAACAGAAGGTAAGAAATACCTCCATTAGTAGGAAAATTTGCAAAACCACTGGGGGAACAGACAAATGTACTTAAACCAATAGATGTAAAGACAATCACGCAAGCAACACCAATCTGGGGAGTCACGTGGGCTGCGTTTATACCTGCAGCATAGTTCTGATAGTTTGTGCACTAATCTAATCGTCAATGAAAAATATATTGATGTGATTTTTCAAAAGACCAATGTGTGGAAACAATAAACTGGGCTGCGTGTATAAAAAACTGGGCTGCGTGTATAAACACAGCACATGTCTTTCCTGACAGGTGTTGCTTGCTTTATCTAGTCAGTGGTTTAAGTATATATTTGTATTTTATTGGAAAAGTGTTCACGCAGCACAGAAGACAAAGTGCAATGCTGCTATGTAGACTGGCAGTAGATGTCCCTCACTACCACGATGAGCTGTATTTCACACAGTGAGACGCATTTGATTGATATTCCCCCAGTTGTTACATAATTGTGCAACTCATAAGCGCCTAACAATCAGTTGATCCGAGAGGGGAATGGCTGGGGCAAAACCGATATAACTATCTTCTGTTCGCGCTTCATGTGGGTGTGAGTACACCGTAGCTTCTTGATGAACATCTTTTCCGCATTCAAAAGCAAGCCCTCAAGAGCGCACGGGGACCCAGAGAACATTTCGCTCGCAGTGGAATTACAGTTTAACTGCAGTGGACAAGAGAAGAATTCTTCCACAACGAAGTCGTCTCTAGAATACGTTCATTCTATATTTCGAGACTACCGGTATACGTTTTCCTACAAACAGGTAAGACGCATTCTTAATTTGGGTTTGCCCAAGTGATAATACGATGTAAACTACTGAGAGGAATGTTCTCTTTGTGGTAGGCTACCCCAGTGTAAAAAAGTTGTCACATTTTCTGAGCATACATTTAGGTGGCGCATTTCAAATTATATTTTTCTATGTTGTCTATCCGTGTTACAATGTTGGTTTTAATGTGGCCTACAAATCCCACCACATATCGCAGTCTCACCTTCGCTTTACGTAAGTACTAAATAGAGAGGTAGTACATTGTGGGAGGCAACCAGTCGTTCTAGTGTAGGGCTGCCCAATTCCGGCCCTAATGGGCCTGAACATTCTGGTTTTCATCCTCCAAATCAGGGACTCATTCAGACCTGAGACACCAGGTGAGTGCAATTAACCACCAGGTAGAAACAAACAACAGAAGTGTTTCGGCCCTCCAGGACCGGATTTGGGCGGCCGTGGTCTGAAGAGCAGAGACTAGTAAAATCGCATCCCTTTTGAAGACGGTTGAATCAACTTTCCCGTGTCATCTTTTTAATTGAGGACCTACCGTTGTGTTTTGTAGCGCATTATAAAACATATTTGCTCAAGTACACATCTAACAATCTATTCAACCTAAAAATCATTTTTGGATTTGCTAAATGGTAGCCTTAATTATTATTATTATTATTATTATTATTATAGACATATTTATCAAAATATAGGGGACCAGATCTGTAGTGTCTGACTACATGTCCATCTAAAAACGATCCCATTAATTAGGAAATAATAAAGGCTGTTTTTATAGAAATGCAGCAGTATCTCTTTTAAGAATGGGGTTTCAAGGGTTTTTCCCCCCCTAATATTTACCTTTCAGCTCATCAGGTTTCCTTTGCTTCTCAGTGGCCTGCCCATGGGAGATAAGCAGGATGAATCTTCCCCGTATTCCCTACAAAAACAGGAAATCTGAAAGCCTCCAATGTGTTTCATCACATTATAATACCATATTATGTTACAATTAGAAATAGTGAGTGGTGTGCATTGATTTGCCCATATGGTGAGTGGTGTGCATTGATTTGCCCATATGGTGAGTGGTGTGCATTGATTTGCCCATATGGTGAGTGGTGTGCATTGATTTGCCCATATGGTGAGTGGTGTGCATTGATTTGCCCATATGGTGAGTGGTGTGCATTGATTTGCCCATATGATTTGCCCATATGGATTTGACTCACAAGATGTTTAAATTGTTGGAAGAATGAAAAAGAACATCTGAGGTTCTCCCTCTTAGTAGGCTACCAAGCAGTGTAATCATGAGATTGAGCAAGGTTTATTTTTATGGAAAAGAGCCTAGCTTAAAAAATATTCAATTTACTGGGGGTGTAAGTAGGGCATTCCCTAACCCAAGTTTCTAGACTGAGTATGTATCTCAGACTAGCAGTAGAACATATTATATGCAATTCACCACACAAGGGAAATGATCCGGACTGAGGATGGTTCTGTTGGGGTTGTGCCAATGCCCCATTCTGACCCAAGTTGAAGGCACTACAGTCTGCAGTGGCCTGCTGTTACACCCAGCTGTGCGTCAAAGGATGAGACAAGATATTGCCGTCTTATTTGTCATGTTCACTGTAACTTGCAAAAGCCTGTTTAAATCCACCTTCATGCATAGCCATGATTGTTTTTTCCCAATTGAATTACATTGAAAAAAGATAACATGTCAGCGCTGCTTATTGTTTACCAAATTTAATTAGTTTGCAGATGCAAACAGTGCATTCCGAATCAGAACTATCCGACCAAAGCATTGCCGAACAGGCACATGTCGGTAATTGCGTTGTACGGTGAGATAATAAAACTGCTTGTAGACTACTAAGCCCAAGGTATTGAAGCCATTTCAATGTCTCATGTCAAACAGCTCCGTCTGCGCTCGCAAAGAAGAACCATCTGCATATAGATGTCACCAGTGCATACATTGGGCTTTGTATATGCTATGTGTATCATTTGGCTGATTACATCACTAACCCATTGTCATTTTGACTCAGTGGAGAAATGTATTCACCTGCCAGTAGCAGAACTAAATACATACAGACAGACACATTGAGGCAGGGGCCTACTGCTCATGGGTCAGTGTTTAGTGTCCTCGTAGTAGAGCAGTCAGATCAGTCTAAACAGTGAGAAGTGTTTTAACGTTTTCCATTGATGATGTAATTATCTATTGTGTTCTCTCCGTAATGTGTTCTCTACTGCTCTGCGGTAGTTATGGAAAGGCTGGTACTTTGATAGATTTGACAGTGTGACGAGTTGGGATGGAGCAGAGCAGGCCTCAGTACTACACTGAGGAACACATCTACACTGGCTGGACAGATGCCAGGTTTTCCATCCTCATTGAGAGTTTTGTGTTGAATTTCTAATCATTGTTTTACTTGAGTTGTTTTTCTTACATCGTGGGGTGTTTGTCCTGTATGGCTCTGTCTGACCCTGTTTGTTTGCGTGCCGGACCATATTGCAGACAAATATTCTGATTTGTCAGCAATTATTAACTTCCTTAAAATCCTTAACTTTTAGGGGCCTGATTTTAAAGGGGAATAAATATATTCAACAGTTTAGCCGTTGAATCCACTGGATCGGAGGAAGAAATATATTCAACTGGGTCATGGAACCTACAGTATGGGTGAAGACACGATGAGGAACATGCTGTATGCAGCGCCATGTTGAATTCAACATCTTACCATTGGTGGTACAGACAGTGAAGATATACAGGCAGTTACAACAGGAAGTGAAAGTGTCTGTTTGCAGGTTCTCTTGAGAACGGGGGTCACCACAATCTGTCAGAGCCACCCCCGCGTAGTGGAACATGTACACACACTCTCCCCTACTAGCTCTCCTGTGTGGACGACTAGTGCCGCTCCTCCACCTCCTGGAAACCCTGAGTGTTTCAAATGCTCCATTTGCTTTAGTGCTCCCTCTGCTTCCGTACATCAGTGTTTCACAGAGAGTTTACTTTGTGTGTTTCAATTAATAAAATAATGAAAGTTTAGCCTCCGAGCAGATACTGGCATGATGATGATTTGGCTGGCCCCAGCCTGATCCTTTCTCTTATCGCTTTTGGGTGGGGTCCAGACATATCTACCTCTCCCTAGTGCTAAAGACTTCCTTCCTGTATCTCCTGGGGAAGAATTTGTGCCCCCTACCAACGCCCCCTAGCTGGAGCACTGTTTACACAAACAATCAGACCGAGACACACACACAATTGATAAAGGTCTCTTGTCCTCCGTCTCAATATGCCCATCTCCTTCGATTGCCCCCCCCCCCCCCCCCCCCTCTTGGTTGACATTAGGAGACTTCAGTGTGGCCAGTGTGCTAATCCCTGGGAACACACAATAAGGACTAATCTGACTCATTAACTCTGACTGCAGGGCCTCCAGCCAAGGTCTTCTACTAATCCTGCTGCACCACAGCCCTCACCCCAACCACCCATCCATCATGATCATACTGTGCGCATGCAACACAGACTGGCAGAATGTTATGCACTCTCAGTGAGATATGAAAATGGACTAAAAACAATGGGTTTATTCGTTCAAAACAAAGTTTCTGGGTAAGTAATGACGTTTATGTAGCAGACATAATGTTGTTTTGGTAGAGGCTTTATTCCTCTATGTTATGTCTGGTTGTAAAAAATGATTTAGGAGGGGGTTGGATGTAGGCTATAACTTGTGCATTTAGCTTTCCATTGCTGTTGAATGCTCTAACCCAGAACGTGTTTGATCTATTTGCTGTGTGCCGCTTGGCAAGTCGTTCTCCCTACCTGTTCCCTTCAACATAGCTCTGAGGTCAAAGGAGCATTGGGTGGACATGACCTTTTGGGTGAAGTCCCCCTGTTGTCACTCCCAGGATATCCGCCTCTTTTGTGTTCTGTAAGCATAGGAAGTTTACCCCCTGAAAAAGATGGGCATGAGGACGACATTAATGCGAGCAAAGTTCCTCCGAAGCAGGATAAAAGAGACCATTCTATATGATCATCTACATACTAACTTTAGGCTGTTCTTAACTCCTCTGTTATAAAAGGCCCAACTTGACAATTTACCTTTGTCGCAGACATGCACTAATGTAATGTGTTCTGTGGGAGGGTTGACTTTGTTTCCATTAAATCAATCACATTACCTGTAGGTCACAACAGGTCACTGTCGACCTGTAGAAGTTGTAGTAGCATCATGTACATCAAGTGTTTTGTTTTATTTAGATTTGAAGGTATGCCCTTTTTATATACAAATTAGTCCAGCTAACAATAATACTGTATATTATGAACACATTTTGGTCATTTTACCAGACACTCTTATCCAGAGGAACTTACAGTACGTAGTTAGTACATACATTTTTTTGAATTGGTCCCCTGTGGGAATCGAACCCACAACACTGGCTTTGCAAGCGCAATGCTCTACCAACTGCGCCACATTGCAAACATTTGTATCATTACTGGCATACTGTGAGCTGGCACACTAATTAGGATATAGCTCATTGCTCAGCCAGGAGTCAGGACACTACAGACAGTTGGCCGTCTGTCTGACTCAGCCTGCCATTATCACAGCTGTTGTTGCATCAGGACAAACTGAGCCTCTAGTCTTCTACTCTATAGTCTTACTACCTCTATTCCTCAGTCAGCTACTCTACAGTCAATGACACTCTTATTACAGCCCAGAACACCTGCAGTCAGACTGCGCTTTGTGTGCTGTACCACTACCTACCCAGCATGTGCATTAGTTGCTAGCCAGACAGGCAGTCTTCACATCACATTTAAATGATGATTATCTGACCACTGGATGTGATTCTTTTTTTAATTGAACCTTTATTTAACTAGGCAAGTGAGTTAAGAGCACATTCTAATTTACAATGACGGTCTACAGGGGAACAGTGGGTTAAGTGCCTTGTTCAGGGGCAGAACAACAGATTTTTTTTACCTTGTCAGCTCGGGGATTCGATCTAGTAACCTTTTCGGTTACTAGCCCAATGCTCTAACCACTAGGCTAACTGCCACCCCAAACATAGAGATGGGAAACTAGATGGAAGGGTTGACCTTCTTCATCTATTCCCAGTATATGCCTTGGTTGTGCAGTACGGGGGTATGGTAGCTAAGTTTGGTTGTCATATGATTTTTGGCTGTGACTCCAGTAGTCAACTTGGATAATTGTTGAGTGCACTAATCACCACCACACCAAACCCAAATCAAACAGGCTAATTTCCCCCGTGTCAAATAAAAAGTTGTTGACAACATCTCTTGAGATGTGAACAAAAGAGACTTCAGTACAGACTCTAGGACACAGACGTGACCAGGTGGTCTGGCTAATTGCCTGGATCCATACGAGAAGTCTGTATATAAGGAGTTGCTGAGTGTTATGTAATGAAGGAATGCCAGGCACCGGCCTTAAGATCTCTGGCTCACTCTGAATGTCATTGCTGTGCTCTCACACGCTGATGGACAAGTCTGAGGGAGCTGTGACTCATTAGTTTACCTCAGGACAGACTTGTCATGTGGTCTTTTTAACTGTCAGAAATGGTTAAACTTTCATAGTCTGTCAATAATATCGAGTTAGATTTCCTCAAAAGGCCATGGGCTGTACACTGAACTAAAATATAAACGCAACATGTAAAGTGCTGGTCCCATGTTTCACGAGCTGAAATAAAAGATCCCAGAAATGTTCCATATGCACAAAAGCTTATTTTTCATTTTGTGCAAACATTTGTTTTACATCCCTGTTAGTGAGCATTTCTCCTTTGCTAGATAATCCACCTGACCGGTGTGGCATATCAAGAAGCTGATTAAACTGCATGATCATTACACAGGTGCACATTTTGCTGGGGACAATTAAAGGCCACTCTATTTTTGTCATGCAACACAATGCCGCAGATGTCTCAAGTTTTGAGAGCGCATGCAATTGGCATGCTGACTGCAGGAATGTCCACCAGAGATGTTTCCAGAGAATTTAATGTTAATTTGTCTACGATGGTGTATTTCCCTTTTGTGCGAAAAAACTCATTCGGATTAGCTAGGCCTATGCCCACCAATGGCTGTGCCCCTGCCCAGTCATGTGAAATCCATAGATTTGGGCCTAATTTATTTATTTCAATTGACTGATTTCCTTCTATGAACTGTAACTCAGTAAAACCTCTGAAATCATGTGCGTGTTGCGTTTGTAGTTTGTATACAGTGCCTTCGGAAAGTATTTAAACCCCTTGACCTTTTCCACATTTTAAGTTACAGCCTTATTCTAAAATTGATTAAATAAAAATCCTTAGCAATCTACACAGAATACCCCATAATGACAAAGTGAAAACAGGTTTTTAGACATTTTTGCAAATGTATTAAATAAAAAACAGATACCTTATTTACATAAGTATTCAGACCCTTTGCTATGAGACTCGAAATCGAGCTCCGGTGCATCCTGTTTCCAATGATCATCCTTGAGATGTTTCTACAACTCGATTGGAGTCCACCTGCAGTAAATTCTATTGATTGGACATTATTTGGAAAGGCACACACCTGTCTATATAAGGTCCCACAGTTGACAGAGCAAAAACCAAGCCACGAGGTCGACGGAATTGTCCGTAGAGCTCCGAGACAGGATTGTGTAGAGGCACAGATCTGGGGAAGGGTACCAAACATTTTCTGTAGCATTGAAGTTCCCTAAGAACACAGTAGCCTCCATCATTCTTAAACGGAAGAAGTTTGGAACCACCAAGACTCTTCCTAGAGCTGGCCGCCCGGCCAAACTGAGCAATTCGGGGGAGAAGGGCCTTAGTCGGGGAGGTGACCAAGAACCCGATGGTCCCTCTGATAGAGCTCTAGAGTTCCTTTGTGGCGATGGGAAAACCTTCCAGAAGGACAATCATCTCTGCAGCACTCCACCAATCAGGCCTTTATGGTAGTGGCAAGATGGAAGCCACTCCTCAGTAAAAGGCACATGACAGCCCACTTAGAGTTTGCCAAAAGGCACCTAAATACTCTCTGACTATGAGAAACAACATTCTCTGATCTGATGAGGCCAAGATTGAACTCTTTGTCCCAAATGCCAAGTGTCACGTCTGGAGGAAATCTGGCACCATCCCTACGGTGAAGAATGGTGGTGGCAGCATCATGCTGTGGGGATGTTATTCAGCAGCAGGGACTAGGAGAATACTCAGGATCAAGGGAAAGATGATCGGAGCAAAGTACAGAGAGATCCTTGATGAATACCTGCTCCAGAGTGCTCAGAACCTCAGACTGGGGTGAAGGTTCACCTTCCAACAGGGCAATGACCCTAAGCACACAGCCAAGACAACGCAGGAGTGGCTTCAGGACAAGTCTCTGAATGTCCTTGAGTGGCCCAGCCAGAGCCCAGACTTGAACAAGATCAAACATCACCGGAGAGACTTGGAAATAGCTGTGCAGCATGCTTCCATTCAACCTGACAGAGATTGTGAGGATCTGCAGAGAAGACTGGGAGAAACTCCCCAAATACAGATGTGCTAAGCTTGTAGCGTCATACCCAAGAAGACTCGACGCTGTGTTCGCTGCCAAAGGTGCTTCAACAAAGGACTGAATACTTAGTTATTTAAAAAAAATATGTTTTTATTGAATATCCGAAACATGCACCAACAACAAAGAGAATGAACTAAAGAGAAAAAGGAAACAGTAAATAACAATGCAAAAACTGTTATTTAAAAAAAAAAAAACGTTTAGAACAAAGGACATTTAGGACAACTAAAATGATAACAGCAATGCCAACTGTATATGTTTGGGTGCATGTCTGGCACTATTCCATGTACAGTTGAAGTCGGAAGTTTAAATACACCTTAGCCAAATATATTTAAACTCAGTTTTTCACAATTCCTGACATTTAATCAGAGTAAAAATTCCCTGTTTTAGGTCAGTTAGGATTATCACTTTATTTTAAGAATGTGAAATGTCAGACTAATAGCAAAGTATGATTGATTTATTTCAGCTTTTATTTCTTTCATCACATTCCCAGTGGGTCAGAAGTTTACATACACTCAATTAGTATTTGGTAGCATTGCCTTTAAATTGTTTAACTTGAGTCAAACATTGTGGGTAGCCTTCCACAAGCTTCCCACAATAAGTTGGGTGCATTTTGGCCCATTCCTCCTGACAGAGCTGGTGTAACGGAGTCAGGTTTGTAGGCCTCCTTCCTTGCACACGCTTTTTCACAAATTTTCTAGAGGATTGAGGTCAGGGCTTTGATGGTCACTCCAATACCTTGACTTTGTTGTCCTTAAGCCATTGGAAGATCATTGGACCATTGTCCATTGGAAGACCCATTTGCGAACAAGCTTTAACTTCCTGACTGATGCCTTGAAATCTTGCTTCAATATATCCACATCATTTTCCTCCCTCATGATGCCATCTATTTTGTGACGTGCACCAGTCCCTCCTGCAGCAAAACACCCCCACAACATGCTGCTGCCACCCCCGTGCGTCACTTTTGGGATGGTATTCTTCGGCTTGCAAGCCTCCCCATTTTTACTTCAAACATAACGATGGCCATTATGGCCAAACAGTTATACTTTTGTTTCATCAGACCAGAGGACATTTCTCCAAAAAGTACGTTCTTTGTCCCCATGTGCAGTTGCAAACCGTAGTCTGTCTTTTTATGGCGGTTTTGGAGCAGTGGCTTCTTCCTTGCTGAGCGGCCTTTCAGGTTATGTCGATATAGGACTAGTTTTACTGTGGATACAGATACTTTTGTACCTGTTTCCTCCAGCATCTTCACACGGTCCTTTGCTGTTGTTCAGGGATTGATTTGCACTTTCCCACCAAAGTACGTTCATCTCTAGGAGACAGAACAGGTCTCCTTCCTGAGCGGTATGAAGGCTGCGTGGTCCCATGGTTTTTATACTTGCTTACTATTGTTTGTACAGATGAACATGGTACCTTCAGGTGTTTGGAAATTGCTCCCAAGGATGAACCAGACTTGTGGAGGTCTACAATTGTTTTTCTTCTGAGGTCTTGGCTGACTTATTTTGATTTTCCCATGATGTCAAGCAAAGAGGCACTGAGTTTGAAGGTAGGCCTTGAAATACATCCACAGGTACACCTCCAATTGACTCAAATTATGTCAATTAGCCTGTCAGAAGCTTCTAAAGTCATTACATAATTTACTGGAATTTTCTAAGCTGTTTAAAGGCACAGTCAACTTAGTGTATGTAAACTTCTGACCCACTGGAATTGTGATACAGCAAAGTATGAGTGAAAATAGTCTGTTGGGGAAAAATTACTTGTCATGCACAAAGTAGATGTCCTAACCGACTTGCCCAAACTAGTTTTTTAACAAGAAATATGTGGAACGGTTAAACTAGTTTTAATGACTCCAACCTAAGTGTATGTAAATTTCCAACTTCAACTGTATATGATACTGAAAAAATTCAGTTATAAATAATTTAGTGTTAGTTAGAAATAAATTGTCCTCCAGTAAACTGATTAAATTTCCAATATCCCCGTCCACGTGGAAAATCTATAAGTTATGTGAATGCCAATTAGATGATGATCCGACCGCATTCGGTCTCAGAATAGCTGTCCATCTATAAAGAGTTTGTCCACATTGAGAAAGGCACACATACCCTTCTCCCTTTGTTGCCTTTGTTCCGGATACAGTCTTTTACGACGTTTGTTTATGTCCCTTGGAAATTGGTAATTGAGACCGAATTTGGTCCCTTTTAAGCTCCCTTCCTCCGCTTTTGATTAGCTCCTTTTGTTGGTAGTGTTCAAATTTTGCAATGATCGGTCAGGAACCCTTGGTCTTGTCGCTCCAAGTCTGTGTACGCTGTGGAAAGCCACCTTGTTTACAGTTTCTATAGGAAGTTTCAAGGCGGATAGCAAGAATTCTCTGATCGCGCCGTCTGGATTATTGGATGTGTCCTCATGAATCCCAGAAAAAAAATGATTTTCACGCATGCTACGACTTTTTCTAGTCGCGACTCCATCATCCTGTTTTCCCTGAGTAGACAATCCATGTTGGAATCGTGGATTTTTACCTTGGCTGTGAGTGCCTTGTTTTCTCCTTGGAGCGTGAGAATTTTACTCTGGCTGAACTCCAAACTCCCCCTCAGCCCTACTACCTCCTCACACAACTTTTCCCGTGTTGCACGGATTCCAGCCAGAGCACTAGCCTCTACTTCAACGGTAAGTAAATCGTCCGTGTCTGTAGATTAATCTGTTTTTCTTTTCTTTTTTTGGGGGGGTTAAAGTTATTTTTTTGAGGTAGCCGGATCTTTCCATGATGGAGTATGTTGTTCCTTCATAGCGTAAAACTGTTGGTTCCCATCGTCTTCCCTCAGGATCTCCTTAGTATCCTCTTTACTGCAACCAGTTGTTTTACGAAAATGAGTCTTTTCCACAATGATGACAGGTGTATGTAGTACAGACAGCTAACACTCACGGAATCCACGCAATTTTTTTTACCATAATCTTGCAGTCCCAACTGTAAAGGCTAACCGCATTGTGGAATCCTTAGCAATAAAACTTTAGTTCTGATTAAAATCGATTTAATGGAAAAAAAGTAATATAAACAACACACCTAGTGTAGTCCGTAAAATGTTCTGTTGTGCACCCTGATGACGTACTGCTGGGACGGAATACTTATGTAAATGTCATATTTCAGTTTTTTAGCAAAAATTTCTAAACCTGTTTTTGCTTTGTCATTATGGGGTTATTGTGTGTAGACTGATGAGGGGGGACAATTTCATCCATTTTAGAATAAGGCTGTAACGTAACAAAATGTGGAAAAAGTCAAGGAGTCTGAATACTTTCCGACGGCACTGTAAATTAGTTAAATTCCCCTAAGTCGGAGGATGTGCTTTCTTTTCAACACTTTCAAACAAGTCGTGACCAGATTAGTTTGCATGTGCCAGTTTTTATTTTCCAATAGGCTTTAGAATTAAATGTTTTACAAAAAGATAAAATCAAAGTTTATTTGCCGCGTACACAGATTTGCAGATGCTATTGCAGATGCAGCGAAATGCTTGTTTTTAGCGCCAAGATGTTTGCATGTCAAAAGTGTGTAGCATTGAAATATGCAGTATAGCAGCTGTTACGTACATATTTCTTCCAGCTAGCATTACCCAGAGCCCCTCTGTCTCAGGTTGCAGTTCTGAGCACCGGCAGTCTCTTTTGAAGAGCAGAGGACACTCCCACTCAGTGAAACTGCCTTGGGGGCGCAATAGGCCTATTTGAATCGTATAGACTAAAAACCATATGTGCTTTTTGGGAAAAAATTGATAGACTTGATGAATCGTTATAAGAAGTATGGCAAGGAGGTATGAAATTCAAAACTTGCATGCATAATTGAAAGAGAAGTGTGACGACACAATCTTTCAATAATTAGACTTGATGTGGTATACACATTCCAAAAAGGATAAATATTTGACCGTATCATCATTTTTGTAAACTAACATAAATGGGTCTTTGTTGCAAGGGCTCATTTGTTTCTCCTGTTTGAAGTGGATGGGTGTTATAGTGATGTGGTGCTTAGAGTACTCCATCCCATCAGTGGAGAAAGTGCTCTTCACGTCATTGTCCGGTTAATTGTTCCATTTCCAGGAAACCACTGGTAGCCCTTGTGAAACCACTCATCAGAATCCACTGTCATGCGGCTGGGCGATTAAAACATTCCAACGTGAACTCACACTCCCTAAATGTTGGGATGGATTCAATTCCACAGTCCGTGTGCAATTGGCTACAAATACTTCTACATATGCTCTAGAGATGACAACTCAATGCATGTGTGAAAGCAGTCTGAGTCACTGTGTGCGTACTTCTGCCTAGCGTATGATTGTGGGTGTGTGTCTCTGTGTGTGGGTGTTATTCTCTTTTTCGATCCCGTTATTTTTTTGCGTTCTTTATGCTTGCGGCTCAAGGACATTGTGTTATGCCTATGACAGCACCCTAACTGGATAAGTGCCATTTGACGATGCCAAGCTTTTCACAGCTCACCTAGCGACAGTATTTTAGCTGGGTGTCCTTTTTATCAAAGACGATGTCATTTGGGGATTGGTCAGAGTTGGTATTTTGAGTTGGAACAAATAAGTATGAATAAGTGGGGTGACTTCATCGCCATTACTGTCCTATTGGAACAGAGGGTTAGAGGGTGCAGTCCTTGGTTTGGTGAGTGTTTATCTGAATACTTTGCTAATATGGAAGTACAATGCATTGCTAATGTAAAAGATGTTAACTCTCATTATTACGAAGTGAGTCTAACGATGCAATGTTATGTCTTACAGGTTGTGTCGTGGACCTGGACTGTAATGTATGATTTGTTCTTATTGTTAGGGTGTACTGTATGCTCTCTCTCGGATGGGTATTTCTTGCTTGCCACAGCGAGGTTTGCAGTAGCTGGAGGGACGGTTACAGACCGGAAACGTGTTCAACAGACCTTCATTGTGCTTGGTTAGTTAGTGACTGATTTTTTTCATGATTGGGTCTCTGTTTGAAGGACCTGTTTGGCTGAATAGTGAGGAACACAGTGACCCTAAACTGGAGGAGGCAGGAGGGATGCAAGGATTGGATGGACTTTGGCTGGTCTATTGTTTTGAGAAGACCGCACCACAGTGAGCGAATGGATGCTTTTGTGTTTTGCCCTGCGAGCAACTGGATCCTCTAGATGTGGCCGCCACCCCACATATCATCCTTTTATCATGCTGTCAGTCACACAAGGACCAGCAGGACTGTCATCAATTGTATGTGATGCACTGGCCTCTACCTGACAGTGGAGAGACGAGAAGAGCATTGATTTCAGATGAGATCAGAGGTGAATTGGAACATCTTCATGTAATACATTACTCATCAAGCCAACTAAGTATGTTCTGTCTTCCAGCTCAGGGATTCCCAAACTCGGTCCTGGGGCCCACCCTGGGTGCACTTTCTGTTTTTTGCTCTAGCACTACATAGATGATTCAAATAATCAAAGCTTGATGATGAGTTGGTTATTTGAATCAGCTGTGTAGTGCTGGGGGCAAAAACCAAAACGTGCACCTGGGGGGCCCCAGGACTGAATTTGGGGAAACCCTGTTCCAGCTGACAAAGCACAACCTTTAGCTATAAAAATGCCCTTGCTATTTTGAATCCCCTGGCCTATGGTCGATCCCCTTTTCAAGGTATGAGTGATCTAGGCTCCTTAACCTGGAGTACCAAGCTTATTGTAACACTCTGGAGTTCTAAGCCTATTGCAACATAGTTGACCTTGGTGGACTGAACTGAAAATGACATCAAATCAAACTTTTATTTGTCACATGCGCCGAATACAAGTGTAGACTACCGTGAAATGCTTACTTACAAGCCCTTAACCAACAGTGCAGTTCAAGAAGAAGAAAATATTTACCAAGTAGGCTAAAATAAAAAGTAGCACAATAATAATAACAATAACGAGGCTATATACAGGGGGTACAGAGTCAGTGTGCAGGGGTACAGGCTAGTTGAGGTAATCTGTACATTTAGGTGGGGGCGAAGTGCCTATGCATAGGTAACAAACAAACAGCGAGTACAGCAGTGTTCAGGGGGTGGGTGTCAATGTAAATTTCCTCTGACACTGCCTATTATATAGGTCCTGGATGGCAGGTAGCTTGGCCCCAGTGATGTACTAGACCGTTTGTACTACCCTCTGTAGCGCCTTACGGTCAGATGCCGAGCAGTTGTCATACCAGGCGGTGATGCAACCAGTCAAGATGCTCTCAATGGTGCAGCTATAGAACCTTTTTAGGATCTGTGGACCCATGCCAAATCTTTTCAGTCTCCTAAGAGGGAAAAGGTTTTGCTGTGCCCTCTTCACGACTGTCTTGGTATGTTTGGACCATGATAGTTCGTTGGTGATGTGGACACCAAGGAACTTGAAACTCTCGACCCGCTCCACTACAGCCCCGTCGATGTTAATGGGGGGCTGTTTGGTCCGCCTTTTCCTGTAGTCCACGATCAGCTCCTATGGTCCTTGTTGGATACAAAACCATAGCCTGCTTCTAACAGAGTTATCCAGAAAACAGATTAATTTATATATTTTGTGCTCCGGTAATGACATCAATCATTGCTTTCAATGACAATTTGTCAAAGACTGAGGCTGACTGACTGTTGACGCTTCCCTTCTTGAAGATGTCCTTGCCCTGTTGTCAGGGAAATGAATCACGGTTGCCAAGGAAATGAGACTCTGTGTGGTTGACTACGGTGTTGACTAAGGTTCGCCTTGGCAAGACTATTTTGATGCGAAAGTAGACCCACATGCTTGGATGCAGTGTGCAAAAGCCATCAGGATTCATTTGGAGATCCATTGTTAGCTGATTTATGCATGTGAATTAGTGGCTTTATTGACATTTCCACTCTGTAATACACTTAACCATGTCTCTGTTTGCTTCTGAATGCAAGAATAAGTGGGGTTAATTCCATGTGTGTGTGTGAGGAAAAAGAGTGGGAATGAGACCGAGAAAGGGGAAATTAAGTTTGCTCTACCTTGGTTGCCTTTGCTGTTGTCTGGTTTTCTATGTTCTTATATTAGAAGCATTTAAAGGCTGTCAGAACCACTGCCGGGTAATCCACAGGTGGTTGAGAGACGGGGGTGCGCGCATGTTATTACGACTCGTACAGTACCAGCATAGCTCAGAATCTTTCCATGACATCACTCCTACTGTAGGCATGGTTTTCATTCCAAACAAGCCATTCTTGTGAGAGGTGATACAATTAGGAAAGAGGGCTATAACAACTGTATCGAGAGTAATGTATGCTTCTGCTCTGGTGTGTAAATTAATGCCATGAGAAGGATAATACCTTCTTTCTAAAAAGGAGAAACTGCTAAATGGCATAGAACCCTCAAATGAAAATCTGGACTTCGAAGCTTGTTCCACTGCTTCCCCCCCCATTCTTCCCTTCTAATCAGGCACTGGGACACCAGGTGTGTGCATTTAATTATCAGATAGAATAGAAAACCAGCAGGCTCCGGACCTCGTAGGGTAAGAGTTGTGTACTCCTGGCATAGAATAATGGCTCCTTGTGTGCCGTTTTCAAGTCAGTGTCCTGTTTTTAATTAGACACATCTGTGTAGTGAAAGAGTAAGTCGGCATGTGTGTTTTTGTTGTTTTCTAACACCAGCCGGTAAGTGAACCAGTGAAGGAATCCCTTGAAAGGAGGAAATTCCTGTGGCGTTCAGGCTGAACGATCTTCCATCCTCTGAGACTTAGCTGTTTTTAAAGTCAGCTCGGTTGCTCATTGATATACTGTTGCCTATTTCCTGGAAAGATGTTTCATTGGTGTCCTAGCCTCTAGGGATTTAACAGCACCCAGTCAAGATCATACAACTGAAACGAGTCATTACCATGTTGATATGGTACACTACTAGAAGGAACACTTGGAGTGTACACTTCACACTTGTATGGTTTTGGCTGAGAAACACTGAGTAAGGGCATGTGGCATTGACTTGTTTTGAGGCAGAGGAGTAGGCTGCCATCTCCATTCTCCAGCCCCACAACAGTCTCTAGTACACCAGACACATCCAGCTATAGAGAGTAGCCTCTCCTTTATCTCAACTCTCTCCCACAGAAGGAAACTATCCACCAGGAAGGGTGCTGGTTGCTTCAGACATTCCTGACTGTGTGGTTGTTAGACCACACAGAGTGTGTAGAGTCCTTTTTGGTCACATTCCTTGGTGAATACAGGAGGAGCTTTAAAAAGAAACTGTAACGCTAGCTCTGCACATATGGGTTGCCCGGTGGCACAGACCAGGGGTGCGTTGAGAGCTGTGCGAGTCTCTGTGGCGACAGGAGACAAAGTAGTATAAGGCTCAAGACCTGAGAGGAAATCTGGATCTAGTGTAGATACGAAACTCCATCCTAGGATCAGGATGTTTAGTGATAATTCACTGGGCAGGCCTCAACGAAGGACACAGATACAGACAAAGAGGCTGTGCCCTAATCAACAATGATGACAGGACTCGTGCACATTGGGGATGGGGAGGAAAGGGGGATGCATTAGTCTTCTCCTGGCTCCATCCACATCCACTCCAGTGGTCCTCAGAGGAGGCATTGAGTGTAATGAGAGCTCCCTGTGGTCCCTGAGCTTCTCCTGCGTCACTCCTGCTGTCTGGTTGGTTGTTCTCCGTAGCACAGCTGTAATTGAGAGCTTAACAGTGTGTACTCTCTGCTACACTCAAGGTGGATACAGAGTTGCCCTCTCCAACGTCATCTTTTGGAGCTATTGTCATCAGCAGGGGATAACAATAACTGGGTGAGGCTTAACCGTTGCTCTGTGGCCCTGCTCTCTGTGGCCCTGCTCTCTGTGGCCCTGCTCTCTGTGGCCCTGCTCTCTGTGGACCTGCTCTCTGTGGCCCTGCTCTCTGTGGCCCTGTCTGGAGGGTGTGTGTTGGAGTAGACTCTCTGGTCTGGTACTCAATGGCTGAGTCTGGAGGACTGGAGTTGAGCCAAGCAGCTGCTGCTAGCTTTGAGTGTTCTGGCTCTCTGGCAGACGGGGGTGACCGATGATCACTCCCTGCTGTCAATCCCCACTACACACCCACGTCACTAAGTTTTTAAAGTCTCCCATGCTGCATACACACATAAGCTGCCATTTACACACACTCCTTTCAAACACACACACACACACACACACATCAATGCACTGACATGTTTGGCATCAACTGGAAGTAAAGCTTCTAAGCACTGCCTCAGGCCTTCACGGTATGCTCAGAATTTTCCGATAGTGTTCTGATTTACAACACCGCATAGACTCCTCTATTTGTGCAAACAGGCAGTCTGCACCACCATTTTCAAGACTTGTTCACCTCTAAGTGGTTTCTACATCTTCAACATCTCTAAGTGGTTTCAACATCTTAAAGAGGCCAAATTTTACGCCCTATGAGATAAACTTAAAGGCCACCGTGCCTGAATGACATTACTGTCTGTCTCCTTTCTGTAATAAGTCACCAGTGTCACTGCCTCGACTGCTGCTGAGGTTACAAGTCAGAAATCACAATCTTTGCTCAATCCTACGTATTTTAGGTGCTGCTGTGCTTTCCTGTGACCCCTAACCCCCTGTCCCTTTAACAGACCTGGGTTCAAATTAATGATATGTATTAACCCTAGATGACTTACAGAGGGGTGCTGTTTTGAAGAAACCATGCAGCCATTTTGGTACTCCTCCATTGTAAAAAAAAAAAAAAAAAGATGATTTGGGAAGCTATAGAAATGCATTTATTAATGTCTTTAGACACCTTTAATAAATACTTTTAAATTATATTAAGTGCCATGAACATGACAATAACAAAAATGACATTCCTTAATATATTTTTTAGGGGTACTAATGTTATTGACCCCACTACATCAAAGAAATTCTTTAAAAATATGTCATTTATTGAATTGCTTTAGAATTCCATTAATTCCTATGGAGGACTGCTCCTTCTGGGGAGTGCCAATATGGTGGCCGGAGGCCTCCAAGCCTCTCATTGGCCATTACATATTATCCACAGTCCTGGATTTCTACACATCATTGGTTCAAATACTAAACTCAGCAAAAAAAGTAACGCCCGCTCACTGTCAACTGCGTTTATTTTCAGCAAACTTAACGTGTAAATATTTGTATGAACATAAGATTCAACAACTGAAACATAAACTGAACAAGTTCCACAGACATATGACTAACATATATGGAATAATGTGTCTCTGAACAAGGGGTGGGGGGTAAAAAGTAACAGTCAGTATCTGGTGTGGCCACCAGCTGCATTAAGTACTACTGTGCATCTCCTCCTCATGGACTGCACCAGATTTGCCAGTTCTTGCTGTGAGATGTTACCCCACTTTTCCACCAAGACACCTGCAAGTTCCCGGACATTTCTGGGGGGGAATGACCCTAGCCCTCACCCTCTGATCCAACAGGTCCCAGACGTGCTCAATGGGATTGCGAGCTGGGCTCTTCTCTGGCCATGGCAGAACACTGACAGGAAATCACGCACAGAATGAGCAGTATCTGACCATCACCCCTGGTGAGACAAAACCGTGACTCATCAGTGAAGAGCACTTTTTGCCAGTCCTGTCTGGTCCAGAGACGGTTGGTTTGTGCCCATAGGCGACGTTGTTGCCGGTGATGTCTGGTGAGGACCTGCCTTACAACAGGCCTACAAGCCCTGAGTCCAGCCTCTCTCAGCCTATTGCGGACAGTCTGAGCCCTGATGGAGAGATTGTGCGTTCCTAGTGTAACTCGGGCAGTTGTTGTTGCCATCCTGTAGCTGTCCTGAAGGTGTGATGTGCCGATCCTGTGCAGATGTTGTTACACGTGGTCTGCCACTGCGAGGACGATCAGCTGTCCGTCTTGTCTCCCTGTAGCGCTTTCTTAGGCGTCTCACAGTACGGGCATTGCAATTTCTTGCTCTGGCCACATCTGCAGTCCTCATGCCTCCTTGCCACATGCCTAAGGCACGTTCACGCAGATGAGTAGGGACCCTGGGCATCTTTCTTTTGGTATTTTTCAGAGTCAGTAGAAAGGCCTCTTTAGTGTCCTAGGTTTTCAAAACTGTGACCTTAATTGCCTACCATCTGTAAGCTGTTAGTGTCTAAACGACCGTTCCACAGGTGAATGTTCATTAAGTGTTTATGGTTCATTGAACAAGCACGGGAAACATTGTTTAAACCCTTTACAATGAAGATCTGTTAGTTGGATTTTTACAAATGAATTATCTTTGAAAGACAGGGTCCTGAAAAAGGGACATTTCTTTTTTTGCTGAGTTTATTTAGGATATTTCAATTATTTCCAAAAACATTTCAAAGTAAGTATTTGAATATGTTTTCTTAGAAAATATAAGTAGTTGAATATTGGCATGTATTTGAAAATACTGAAATACACAGACGAGTGTATTTTCAAGTACAAATATTTAAATTCATGCATTTAAACACTATGCAGAAATCGCTCTGCCATATCTTGGTTGCTGAAATTCTAATAGCCTAATTTCAGTTTGTGACAAAACAATCAGTCATTGTGTAGAGAATCATTGTACCATCTAAACCTCTGAAATATATTTTCAGCTGTTTGAAGCTGTTGAACAAAACCGAAAAGTAGAAGATGCAAAAACAGAACTTAAGAACGGGAAGCATAGAAATAACGCTGGTCTGTTTGGTCCTAGAGTCATTTCAAATAATGTATTTGAAAATAGTTTCAAATAGTAGGCTAAAAATACTAAAATACACCAAAAATAAGTATTTCAAATACAAATACTCAAATGCATATTTATTTGAACCCAGCTCTTATTCCTAGTGCTTTTCAAGCACCGAAAGACACTTGTACAATAAGCCCATCTCTCCTCACGACAAGGCACCATTTAACTGATGTGAACTGTCTGTATATGTAAAGCCCAAGAATGAGGACAGATGTGGCCATCAGACCTACCCGCAGGCAGCGTCTGCCTGACCCAGAGCCCTAAGACCCTCAGCTGCTGCTGCTCTGGAGGAATTACTGGAGGATTACATTTTTTGATTTGTGGTGAAGCTGTAATCCACTAGCCTGGCTAAACCAGACTGAAAACTACAGCGCCTGAGTGTAGCGGCGTCATAGACCTTAGGAATTGGAACACTGTAGTAATTTAATAGGATCTCTATGGGCGGCGGTCAGTCTATTTTAACCAGGCTAGTAGGCCTAATCCACATGCCATCTCTATTAGAGACTAAACCTCAGGACTGCCTGTGGAGAGACTGTGGGGTGGCGGGGCAATGAGAAGATGAACTGTGTGTGGAACCAGATGAAATGATGAGCCTTGTACACTAGTACTAGGAATGAAATAGTATGGTGGGATGGATGAAGTCAGTCTGTGCACAGACTCACAGGGGGAATTTTAATCCTCTGATCTAAAAGCTTTAGTCTAGTGCTACAGTAATGAACTGTTGCATCTGAACATTAGATTGATGGCAGCATTCGCACAAAACTGGAAGTCCGAACCACTGCTTTTAATCATGGCAAGGCGACAGGAAACATTACTGAATACAAACAGTGTAGCTATTCCCTCCAAGGCAATCAAACAAGCAAAGCTTCAGTATAGAGACAAAGTAGAGTCGCAATTCAACGGCTCAAACACGAGACGTATGTGGCAGGGTCTACAGTCAATCACGGATTACAAATAGAAAACCAGCCCCGTCGCGGACATCGACGTCTTGCTCCCAGACAAATTAAACAAATTCTTTGCTCTCTTTAAGGATAATACAGTGCCACTGACACAGCCAGCTACCATAGCCTGTGGGCTCTCCTTCACCGTGGCCAACGTGAGTAAAACATTGAAATGTGTTAACCCTCGCAAGGCTGCCGGCCCAGACGGCATCCCTAGTCGCGTCCTCAGAGCATGTGCAGACCAGCTGGCTGGTGTGTTTACAGACATATTCAATCAATCCCTATCCCAGTCTACTGTGCACACATGCTTCAAGATGGCCACCATTGTTCCTGTACCTAAGAAAGCAAAGGTAACTGAACTAAATGACTATCGCCCCGTAGCTTTCACTTCTGTCATCATGAAGTTCTTTGAGAGACTCTAGTCAAGGATTATATCACCTCCACCCTACCTGATACCCTAACCCTCACCAATTTGCTTACCGCTCCAATAGGTCCAGAGATGGTGCAATGCCATCACACTGCCCTATCCCATCTGGACAAGAGGAATACCTATGAAGAATGCTGTTCATTGACTTCATCTCAGCATTTAACACCATAGTACCCTCCAAACTTGTCATTAAACTTGTGACCCTGGGTCTCGACCCTGTCCTGTGCAACTGGGTCCTGGACTTTCTGAGGGGCCGCCCCCAGGTGGAGAGGGTAGTAAACAACATCTCCACCCCGCTGATCCTCAACAAGGGTGCTTTCTCAGCCCTCTCCTGTACTCCCTGTTCACCCATGACTGCGTGGCCATGCACGCCTCCAACTCAATCATGAAGTTTGCAGACGACACCAACAACGTTGATTACCAACAACGATGAGACGGCCTACAGGGAGGAGGTGAGGGCCCTCGGAGTGTGGTGTCAGGAAAATAACCTCACACTCAACTTCAACAAAACAAAGGAGATGATCGTGGACTTCCGGAAACAGCAGAGGGAGCACCCCCCTATCCACATCGACGGGACAGTAGTGGAGAAGGTGAAAAGTTTTAAGTTCCTCGGCGTACACATCACAGACAAACTGAAATGGTCCACCCACACAGACAGCGTGGTGAAGAAGGCACAGCAGCGCCTCTTCAACCTCAGGAGGCTGAAGAAATTTGGCTTGTCACCAAAAACTCTCACAAACCTTTACAGATGCACAATCGAGAGCATCCTGTCGGGCTGTCTCACCGCCTGGTACGGCAACTGCTCGCCCACAACCGCAAGGCTCTCCAGAGGGTAGTGAGGTCTGCACAACGCATCACCGGGGGCAAACTACCTGCCCTCCAGGACACCTACACCACCCGATGTCACAGGAAGGCCAAAAAGATCATCAAGGACAACAACCACCCGAGCCACTGCCTGTTCACCCCGCTATCATCACTAACATTGAGTGGCTGCTGCCAACATACTGACTCAATCTCTGGCCTCTTTAATAATAAAAACAAATAGGATGTAATAAATGTATCACTAGTCACTTTAAACTATACCACTTTATATAATGGTTTACATACCCTACACTAATCATCTCAAATGTATATACTGTACTCTATACCATCTACTGCATCTTGCCTATGCCTTTCGGCCATCACTCATTCATATATATTTTAATGTACATATTCTTATTCATTCCTTTACACTTGTGTGTATTAGGTAGTTGTTCTGAAATTGTTAGATATTACTGAATGGTCGGAACTAGAAGCACAAGCATTTCGCTACACTTGCATTAACATCTGCTAACCATGTGTATGTGACAAATAAAATTTGATGTGATTTAAAATGAAATAAGTTTCCTAACATGAGTGACTGTTAATGGGACAATTGATAGATTAAATTTCTACTACTTCTAATGTTGCAATAACTACGAATATAAACAAAACTGATGCACATTAATGTTATAAACGTATTGTTTAATTTACCGTTATGATAAATGTACTGAATTATGTGGATATGGATTTTTGTCCATATTGCCCAGCTCTACTAAAACCCACAGCCGGAAATAAAACTGCCATAGCTGTGGGAAGTAGCCTCAGCACCCCAACAAATCAGAATTAAATAAAAAATGTATTTAAAAAAATAAATCTCTGAGACTTCATTATTTCTGTAAGAGTGAACTTAAAGAGTAGTCCGCAGCGCTGGGAGAAAAATTCACATCTTCCCGCGGCCATTTATATAACCCCAATCCTAGATATAGTGTTTGTAGAGCAGGGTGGTGAGACTGTTTGTAATCAATATCAAATTAAGGCCAGCCAGTCTTTCACAGATGTGATTTCTTTATCACATTAACAAAGGGTTTGTTACGCAATAATTGAAGAGCCCTTGATTACTATTGCAACACTTGGTAACACACCCACACACAGTTAACACAAAGCATCCATTAACCCTCACCAATATCAAAATCAGTAAAGACTGAACAAATCAAGTTTTATTGGTCAGCAGATGTTAATGTGAGTGTAGCGAAGTGCTTCTAGTTCCGACAGTGCAGTAATATCTAACAAGTAATCTAACAAATTCACAACAACTACCTTATACACACAAGTGTAAAGGAATGAATAAGAATATGTACATATAAATATATGGATGATCGATGGCCGTGTGACATAGGCACGATGCAGTAAGTGTCGGAAGTCGGAAGTTTACATACACTTATGTTGGGGTCATTAACTTGTTTTTCAACCCCTCCACAAATTTCTTGTTCACAAACTCTAGTTTGAGATGAACGTACTTTGGTGCGAAAAGTGCAAATCAATCACAGAACAGCAGCAGAGGACCTTGTGAAGATGCTGGAGGAAACAGGTACAAAAGTATCTATATCCACAGTAAAACTAGTCCTATATTGACATAACCTGAAAGGCCGCTCAGCAAGGAAGAAGCCACTGCTCCAAAACCGCCATAAAAAAGCCAGACTACGGTTTGCAACTGCACATGGAGACAAAGAACGTACTTTTTGGAGAAATGTCCTGTGGTCTGATGAAACAAAAATAGAACTGTTTGGCCATAATGACCATCATTATGTTTGGAGGGAAAAGGGGGAGGCTTGCAAGCCGAAGAACACCATACCAACCGTGAAGCACTGGGGGTGGCAGCATCATGTTGTGGGGGTGTTTTGCTGCAGGAGGAACTGGTGCACTTCACAAAATAGGTGGCATCATGAGGTAGGAAAATGATGTGTATATATTGAAGTAACATCTCAAGACATCAGTCAGGAAGTTAAAGCATGGTCACAAATGGGTCTTCCCAATGGACAATGACCCCAAGCATACTTCCAAAGTTGTGGCGAAATGGCTTAAGGACAACAAAGTCAAGGTATTGGAGTGGCCATCCCAAAGCCCTGACCTCAATCCCATAGAAAAAAACGTTTTAATTTTTTAGACAAGTGGTGCATGTGTATTCACCGCCTTTGCTATGAAGCCCCTAAATAAGATCTGGTGCAACCAATTAGCTTCAGAAGTCAACTCTTTTAGTTTATTTAAGTGTCACATGATCTGTCACATGATCTCAGCATATATATATATATATATACCTGTTCTGAAGGCCCCAGAGTCTGCAACACCACAGAGCAACGGCACCATGAAGACCAAGGAGCTCTCCAAACAGGTCAGGGACACATTTGTGGAGAAGTACACATCAGGGTTTGGTTATAAAAAAAAATATCAGAAACTTTGAACATCCCACAGAGCCACATTAAATCCATCATAAAATAATGGAAAGAATATGGCACCACAACAAACCTGCCAAGAGAGGGCTGCCCACCAAAACTCACGGACCAGGCAAGGAGGGCATATATCAGAGAGGCAACAAAGAGACCGAAGATAACCCTGAAGGAGCTGCAAAGCTCCACAGTGGAGATGGTAGTATCTGTCCATAGGACCACTTTAAGCCGTACATTCCACAGAGCTGGGTTTCACAGAGGAGTGGCCAGAAAAAAGCCATTGCTTAAAGAAAAAAAAAGCAAACACGTTTGGTGTTCACCAAAGGGCATGTTGGAGACTCCCCAAACATATGGAAGAAGGTACTCTGGTCAGATGAGACAGAAATGTTGCTTTTTGGCCATCAAGGAAAACGCTATTTCTGGTGCAAACCCAACACCTCTCATCACCATGAGAACTCCATCCCATGTTTTTCATCGGCAGCAACGGGAATCTGGTCAGAATTGAAGGAATGATGGATGGCGCTAAATACAGGGAAATTCGAGGGAAACCTGTTTCAGTCTTCCAGAGATTTGAGACTGGGACTGAAGTTCACCTTCCAGCAGGACAATGACCCTAAGCATACTGCTAAAGCAACATTCAAGTGGTTTAAGGGGAAACATTTAAATGTCTTGGAATGGCCTAGTCAAAGCCCAGACCTCAATCCAATTGAGAATCTGTGGTATGACTTAAAGATTGCTGTACACCAGCGGAACCCATCCATCTTGAAGGAGCTGGAGCAGTTTTGCCTTGAAGAATGGGCAGAAACCCCAGTGGCTAGATATGTGCCAAGCTTATAGAGACACCCAGAGAGACTTACAGCTGTAATTGCTGCAAAAGGTGGCTCTACAAAGTATTGACTTTGGGGGGGGGGGTGAATAGTTATGCGGGCTCTTGTTTGTTTCACAAGAGAAAATATTTTGGATCTTCAAAGTGGTAGGCATGGTGTGTAAGTTAAATGATACAAACCCCCCAAAAATCTATTTTAATTCCAGGTTGTAAGGCAAGAAAATAGGAAAAATGCCAAGGGTGGTGAATACTTTCGCAAGCCATTGTATATTGTCAGGTTTGTTCATGTACTGTCAGTATTTGGCATCAATCATTTAGACTCTGAGGAAATAGGATATTAAATGTTCACTGGAAAAGAGAGTTGAGTTGTGACTGGTTTACTAACTGACTGACTCATTTGAGTCATTGGAAAATTTACAACAACCAGGTTATGACAGCTTAGTGTTCAAAACATGGGCCATATGGCCATGTCAACACCCGTAAATGTATGGCACTATGGAAAATTACCCTCATTAAGCCTAGCTGGTGCTGAAGCTGGTGTCTCCCCCCTTTCTCCCTACAACATCTCGGTAGGAGAGGTCAACACTGTTTAGACTTCAAATCTACTTAAGTGATAATGCCCTCGAAGCCGGTGTTTAGAGGATATATTGGCATGGGTTTTGTTGCACACCATGCCAATATATCCTCCAAACACCGGCTTTGAGGGCATTATCACTTTTATACAACGGGTTACCAACCTAATCAAATAATTATTGACATGTTTTAATTAACGTTATTTTGATGAATTTATTAATTTGATTTATTCATACTATGCTTGTTCGTTCTATCGGTTCGGTTGCCAGAGACACAACCCAGTTAAGTATTTTTGTTCTTGTCGTTTGTTCTAAATGTACCATTACCATGATGGCTGGCATTGTTCTTATCCCTTGCTTGCTAGCTAGTCAGCTTTGGCTAACACATTCACGTCAAACAGTGCAGCCTGTCACGCCTGCTCCTGCTTCCCCTCTCTGGCGCCTGAGGGTGCCAGGCTGCCCTTCATTACGCACACCTGTCACCACCATTACGTGCATCTGTGCTCATTGGAAGTGCCTCGGCTGGCTCATGGGACTTCTACACCTTAGCTGGTTCAACAGGTTTCCTTGCCTCGGTTGGCTCGGTCGGCTCCTATCCCACGTCATGCCTCAGCCGGCTCGTCGGGCTGACATAGAACATTTCCCCTCTCTCGCCAGGCCACTGTTCAGAAGAGATAGCTAACACAATCACTTCAGACTGAAGCTGGAATGACAGCAAACTAGCTGCATTTTGTGTTTTTCTATTGACATTTCTTTGTAAATACCCATAAAAATTATTATGCTGATTCATGATTTCGAATGGCTGAGAAAAGCTGCCTGTCTGTCTTTTCCCGACTCCGGACATGTTCATTACCATAGGACAGCTAGAGATCGAATTTCAATGTTGAAACAATGTTGCGAATGTCGGAGAGACAGACCAAGGTTATTACTATTCTCTGCTGTTGAAACCCCAATGCTAGTCTAAAAGAAATTGAAGATAATGTCTAGATGCTTTTTTACAGTGTATATGTTGTATATATAAATTGCTTGGCTGGGTTGATGAGACACTGGATTGCACAGTCAGATGGAACAGAGTAAATAGGCATTTCAGCGTCATATATTTAGCCAGTGGTATTTTGTGGAATAGACACCGTCGGGAATGTGATTTTTAACCAATCAGCATCTAGGATTAGACCTACCTGTTGTATAATCTACTGTATTGTACTGCACTGCACTCTTGGGATTATTTAAGGGTTTTGAGTGTGTAGATCATAATATTTCTATTTCTAGTCGGTGTCAGTAGTTCATTGGCTAGCGTACCGAGTGATCATTATGGCTCCATGATCAGTGCCGTGGAGGCAGGGCCAGGGAGGGCCGTGAGAGGGGTCCAGAGCCAGACCCTAGCAGGCTGCTGTGGGTTGGGAGGTCCTGGGCTGGGGCACTTAGCCAGCTTGCCTCAGCCTGGCCTGGCTCTGCTAACAGAGGGGTTATGAAACCAGAAATAGGGATGTGGTTGGCTGCACTGACTGGAAACAATGCTCTCTTCTTTCTTTCCTTTTCATTTACTTTCCTCCTCCAGTGTTTTCTTTTTGTCTCCATTTTAGAAAAATGCTTTACTCGCATGCACAGGGAGCTATTGATTATTCAGTATGGGAAGGAAGGAACACTTGTGATATTGAATGTGCAGGCAGTGGTTCTCATGTCCATAACTAGCTACATCTTGAGAGAACAGAACATTACCCAGTCTGATTGATTCAACCTAGATATTGGCTTTTAATTATGAATTTTCTATGAATATCACTGTCCAGGGACCATTCATTGTGTGTGTGTGTGTGTCATGTAACAAAATGGATGGCTCCACTTGTGTGTATGTGACACAGCATTTGTGGAAGTGAATGTGAAACACTTGTATGTGACAAGGGCCCGGCTTCCGACCCACGCTTTCGCTCTCGCCTACACTTCCTGTGTTTATCATAAACAAGCTATGATCAAGTAAAGAGCTGAAAACAGCCTGCGATAACATCCTGTAAATGTCATTATCTTTCGACAGCTCTCCCTGCTGCACAAAGCTAATCCAATACCACTGGATGATGCTACTGGGGTTGTGGGAGGAGGGGGTGATGGGAGGCAGATCTAATTTAAGGACAGTGCATTACTGTACATATTTCAGTCAGCTGTGAGACCATGCAGACAGGGTCCTGTTGTGTGGTGAGTTGGTTGACTCTGGTAGCCTGGTTAAACGAGACTGAATGCAGCGCTCTGAGTGAAATGCACTTATTTGCTTGATATACAGTGCCTTCAGAAAGTATTTACACCCCTTGATTTATTCCACATTTTGTTGTGTTAATCTGAATGTCAAATGGATTACAGTGAGATTTTGTGTCACTAGGCTACACATAATTCCACTGACATTATGGGGTATTATCTTTTTCAGACATTTTTACAAATGAATCAAAAATGTAAAGCTGAAATGTTTTGACTCTTAAGTGTTCAACCATTTGTTATGGTAATCCTAAATAAATTAAGAAGTAAAAATGTGCTGAACAATTCACATAATAAGTTGCATGGACTCATTCAGTGTGCAATAATAGTGTTTAACATAATTTTTGAAATACTACCTTATCTCAGTACCCCAAACATACAATTATAGGTCCCTCATTCGAGCAATGAATTTCAAACACAGATTCAACCACAAAGACCAGGGAGGGTTTCCAATGCCTCGCAAAGAAGGGAACTTTTGGTAGATGGGTATTTGTATTTATTATGGATACCCATTAGCTGCTGCCAAGGCAGTTATACCATTTTTTAGAACATTACAATACTTTTATTACAGAATTCACAACACACTAAGTGTGTGCCCTCAGGCCCATACTCCGCTACTACAAATCTACAATGCAAAATCTATGTGTGTGTGTGTGTGTCTGTGTGTGTGTGTGTGCATTGTGTGTTTGTGTTACTTCATGCATCAGTTACCTGATGTGGAATAGAGTTCCATGTAGTCATGGCTCTATGTAGTACTGTGCGCCTCCCATAGTCTGTTCTGGACTTGGACTGTGAAGAGACCTCTGGTGGCATGTCTTGTGGGGTATGCATGGGTGTCTGAGCTGTGTGCTAGTATTTTAAACAGACAGCTCGGTACCTTCAGCTTCTCAACACCTTTTACAAAAACAAGTAACGATGAAGTCAAGCTATCTTCCACTTTGAGCCTTGAGAGATTGACATGCCTGTAATTAATGTTAGCTCTCCGTGTACTTTTAAGGAACAGCTGTGCTGCCCTGTTCTTAGCCAACTGCAATTTTCCCAAGTCTGTCTTTGTGGCACCTGACCACACTACTGAACAGTAGTCCAGTTGCGACAAAACCAGGGCCTGTAGGACCTGCCTTGTTGATAGTGTTGTTAAGAAGGCAGCGCAGCACTTTATTATGGACAGACTTCTTAGATACTGTTGTATCAATATGTTTTGATCCACAGTTATTCCAAGCAGTTTAGTCACCTCAACTTGCTCAACTTCCACATTATTCATTATGAGATGTAGTTGCGGTTTAGTGAATGATTTGCCCCAAATACAGTGCTTTTAGTTTTGGAAATATTTAGGATTAACATATTCCTTGCCACCCACTCTGAAACTAACTGCAGCTCTTTAAGTGTTGCAGCCATTTCAGTCATTGTAGTAGCTGACGTGTATAGTGTTGAGGCATACGTAGACACACTAGCCTTACTCAAAGCCAGTGGCATGTCGTTAATAAAGATTGAAAAAAGGAAGGGGCCTAAACGGCTACCCTGGGGAGTTCCTGCTTCTACCTGGATTATGTTTGAGAGGCTTCAATTAAAGAACACCCTCTGTGTTCTGTTAGACAAGTAACTCTTTATCCACATTATTGCAGGAGGTGTAAAGCCATAACACATACACTACCGTTCAAAAGTTTGAAGTCATTTAGAAATGTCCTTGTTTTTGAAAGAAAAGCAACAAAATGTTGTCATTAAAATAACATCAAATTGATCAGAAATACAGTGTAGACATTGTTAATGTTGTAAATGACTATTGTAGCTGGAAACGGCTTTTTTTTATTCGATTTTTTAAATATATGTTTTTATATACTTCCGGCCCGTCGTTGGACACTGTGCTATCTAACCTCCAAACGAGCTTCAATGCCATACAACACTCCTTCCGTGGCCTCCAACTGCTCTTAAACGCTAGTAAAACCAAATGCATGCTTTTCAACCGTTCGCTGCCTGCACCCGCACGCCTGACCAGCATCACCACCCTGGATGGTTCCGACCTTGAATATGTGGACATCTATAAGTACCTAGGTGTCTGGCTAGACTGTAAACTCTAGTTCCAGACTCATATCAAACATCTCCAATCGAAAATCAAATCAAGAGTCGGCTTTCTATTCCGCAACAAAGCCTCCTTCACTCACGCCGCCAAAATTACCCTAGTAAAACTGACTATCCTACCGATCCTCGACTTCGGCGATGTCATCTACAAAATTGCTTCCAACACTCTACTCAGCAAACTGGATGCAGTTTATCACAGTGCCATCCGTTTTGTCACTAAAGCACCTTATACCACCCACCACTGTGGCTTGTATGCTCTAGTCGGCTGGCCCTCGCTACATATTCGTCGCCAGACCCACTGGCTCCAGGTCATCTACAAGTCCATGCTAGGTAAAGCTCCGCCTTATCTCAGTTCACTGGTCACGATGGCAACACCCATCCGTAGCACGCGCTCCAGCAGGTGTATCTCACTGATCATCCCCAAAGCCAACACCTCATTCGGCCGCCTTTCGTTCCAGTTCTCTGCTGCCTATGACTGGAACGAATTGCAAAAATCGCTGAAGTTGGAGACTTATCTACCTCACCAACTTCAAACATCTGCTATCTGAGCAGTTAACCGATCGCTGCAGCTGTACATAGTCTATCGGTAAATAGCCCACCCATTTTTACCTACCTCATCCCCATACTGTTTTTATTTATTTACTTTTCTGCTCTTTTGCACACCAATATCTCTACCTGTACATTACCATCTGATCATTTATCACTCCATTGTTATTAATCTACAAAATTGTAATTATTCGCCTACCACCTCATGCCTTTTGCACACAATGTATATAGACTCCCCTTTTTTTCTACTGTGTTATTGACTTGTTAATTGTTTACTCCATGTGTAACTGTGTTGTCTGTTCACACTGCTATGCTTTATCTTGGCCAGGTCGCAGTTGCAAATGAGAACTTGTTCTCAACTAGCCTACCTGGTTAAATAAAGGTGAAATAAAAAATAAATATGCAATATTTACATAGGCGTACAAGTCCTCAACTGGCAGCTTCATTAAATATTACCTGCAAAACACCCGTCTCAACGTCAACAGTGAAGAGGCGACTCCGGGATGCTGGCCTTCTAGGCAGAGTTCCTCTGTCCAGTGTCCGTGTTCTTTTGCCCGTCTTAAACTTGTATTTTTATTGGCCAGTCTGTTTTTTTTTATAGCAACTCTGCCTAGAAGGCCATCATCCCAGAGTCGCCTCTTCACTGACGTTGAGACGGGTGTTTTGCGGGTACTATTTAATGAAGCTGCCAGTTGCCGGACCAGTGATGCGTCTGTTTCTCAAACTAGACAATCTAATGTACTAGTCCTCTTGCTCAGTTGTGCACCGAGGCCTCCCGCTTCTCTTTCTATTCTATTTAGAGCCCGTTTGTGCTGCTCTGTGAAGGGAGTTGTTCACGGCGTTGTACGAGATCTTCAGTTTCTTGGCAATTTCTCGCAATTTCTCGCATGGAATAGCCTTTCTCAGAACAAGAATAGACTGACAGGTTTCAGAAGAAAGTTCTTTGTTTCTGGCCATTTTGAGCCTGTAATCGAACTCACAAATGCTGATGCTCCAGATACTCAACTCTAAAGAAGGCCAGTTTTATTGCTTCTTTAAAACTTCTTAGGGCTAGAAGCCCAACTTCCGGGGGGAATTTGGAGGGCATGCAATTCAAATAAATAATCATACAAATTATGGATATTACACATTTAGGTACATACAAGTGTCTTATATCAGTTAAAAGCTTAGTCTTGTTCATCTAACTGCATTGTCCGATTTACAATAGGCTTTACAGCGAAAGCATGCCATGCGATTGTTTGAGGACGGTGCCCCACATCGAAATATTTTTTTCAACCAGCACAAGCTTCATAAAATCACAAATACCGAATTAAATATTCACTTTTTGAAAATGTTCCTCTGATTTGCAATCCAAAGGGTCCCAGCTAAAATATGCATGGTCGTTTTGTTAGATAAAATCCTTCTTTATATCCCAAAAAGTCTGTTTAGTTGGCGCCATCGATTTGAGTAATCCACTCATTCAACATGCAGAGAAAGGAATCCAAAAAGCTACCGCAAAACTTTGTTAAATCAAGTCAAAATACATTACTATTTAATCCTCCGGTATCCTAAAATGTAATAAAACTACATTTCATACGGAAAGAAGTATGTTCAATAGAAAAGCAAAATTAGCAGTTGTGCGTCCTCTTCGTTGCGCGCGCACAGACTGATTTCCAACTCTGACTCCCAGTACTAAAACTCAAAATTCTTCCTTGTTTGGGAAGAAACAAGCCTGAAACAAAGACTGGACATCTAGTGGAAGCCATTGGAATTGCAATCTGGGAGCTGGATTTGGATATGACACTATACGTTTCGTTGGAAGAGAAGGGCTCTCAAAAATTCCGGTTGGTTTTTCTTTGGATTTTCTCCTACCATATCAATTGTGTTATAGTCTCATACATGACTTTAACATTTCTACAAACTGAGTAACAGGCAGTTTACTTTTAGCTGTGGAGAAAAATAGACCCTAGCCTGAAGAAGATTTTAATCAGAATAACAGTTTACAGCTTTGCTAATATAATTGCAAATGGGTTTTCCGATGATCAATTAGCCTTTTAACTTTAACTTGGATTAGTTAACACAACGTGCCATTGGAACACAGGAGTGATGGTTGCTGATAATGGGCCTCTGTACTAGAGGTCGACCGATTTATGATTTTTCAACGCCGATACCGATTTTATTTGGAGGACCAAAAAAGCCGATACCGATTTAATCGGACGATTTTTATTTATTTATTTGTAATAATTACAATTTACAACAATACTGAATGAACACTTATTTTAACTTCATATAATACTTCAATAAAATCAATTTAGCCTCAAGTAAATAATGAAACATGTTCAATTTGGTTTAAATAATGCAAAAACAAAGTGTTGGAGAAGTAAAAGTGTAATATGTGCTTTGTAAGAAAGCTAACGTTTCAGTTCCTTGTTCAACATATGAAAGCTGGTGGTTCCTTTTAACATGAGTCTTCAATATTCCCAGGTAAGAAGTTTTAGGTTGTAGTTATTATGGGAATTATAGGACTATTTCCCTCTATACCATTTGTATTTCATTAACCTTTGACTATTGGATGTTCTTATAGGCACTTTAGTATTGCCAGTGTAACAGTATGGCTTCCGTCCCTCTCCTTGCTCCTCCCTGGGCTCGAACCAGCAACACAACGACAACAACCACCATCAAAGCAGCGTTACCCATGCAGAGCAAGGGGAACAACTACTAGAAAGCTCAGAGCGAGTGACGTTTGAAACACTATTAGCGCGCTAACTAGCTAGCCATTTCACTTCGGTTACACCAGCCTCATCTCGGGAGTTGATAGTCTTGAAGTCCTAAACAGCACAATGCTAGACGCACAACGAAGAGCTGCTGGCAAAACGCACGAAAGTGCTGTTTGAATGAATGTTTACGCGCCTGCTTCTGCCTACCACCGCTCAGTTAGATAATTGTATGCTTGTATGCTCAGTCAGATTATATGCAACACAGGACATGCTAGATAATATCTAGTAATATCATCAACCATGTGTAGTTAACTAGTGATTATGATTGATTGTTTTTTATAAGATAAGTTTAATGCTAACTAGCAATTTACCTTGGCTTACTGCATTCGTGAAACAGGCAGTCTCCTTGTGGAGTGCAACGAGAGAGAGGCAGGTCGTTATTGCGTTGGACTAGTTAACTGTAAGGTTGCAAGATTGAATCCCCTGAGCTGACAAGGTGAAAATCTGTCGTTCTGCCCCTGAATGAGGCAATTAACCCACCGTTCCTAGGCCGTCATTGAAAATAACAATGTGTTCTTAACTGACTTGCCTAGTTAAATAAATGTATAATTATTATTATACATTTTGTTATTGGCAAATCGGCGCCAAAAAATACCGATTTCGGATTGTTATGAAAACTTGAAATCGGCCCTAATTAATCGGCCATTCCGATTAATCGGTCGACCACTACTCTGTACACCTATGTAGATATTCCATAAGAAATCAGCTGTTTCCAGCTACAATAGTCATTTACAACATTAACAATGTCTACACTGTATTTCTGATCAATTTGATGCTATTTTAATGGACAAAAATGTTGCTTTTCTTTTAAAAAACAAAGACCTTTCTAAGTTACCCCAAACCTTTGAACGGTAGTGTACATTTAAAAGTGAAAAATAATGGAATTGCCCAGCTCTGGCTTACTCTGCCACATAAAAATGTAGTATGAAAGGTGGTCTTCTGCACCACAATCCCACAAGCTCAAATATAGTTTGCTCCCCTTCAAATGTTGTGGCAACTTTTTTCATTTCCTAGCCCTCACATGTTGCGAGGCCGATGAGAAGACAACATTCAGTCCCTTGAACATCACATCCTCTATTATCTTGTGTTAATGCACGTTGCCAGTTTTCGACAGCAACCATGTGCGTTCCCAATCTCAGTGGCTGGGCTCTGGGTTGGTGATGACGTCTGTGGTTTTGTGCTACTCCAGGAGTCAAATGACACCAGTTTGCGAGAGAATGCCTCGCTTTGCCTCAGCTCTTTCAGAGAAAGGCCTCCCCGACAATGTAGTGCAGTTACTGCTATTCATCCTGTTCTTGAGAGACTCCAGCCTATTCAAGCCAGGCCGCTATTCCAGCACTGCTCCGCACGACTCCACTCAGCGGCGGAGACAGACAGAGATCCGCTGCATCTGTCCTTTGCCATGACAACTTTAGAATTGGAACATAAAGCAGTTGTTGGGCTGGGAGCTGTAATATCAAGCCGTTGTCTCACAAACAAGCACTCTATGGCGGTGTTAACTGGCTGCCTCTGGACAAAACATCCTGGAATGATCAGTACTAGTATCCTACTGTCCGACTGAGACGGACCTATTCACTGATCGTTAACATCGTGGGGAACTGGGCCATCTGCCCCAGTACGAGGCTGCTCTCCAAATGTCTTCATTATTTCCTCACTGTCCTGACCTTCTAACATTGGAATGCACACAGACAGTAAAACATCACAATGAAAGTGATCCCAGTTTAACCAACACACAGAGTAAGACAAAGTAAGCTACAAAGTCACTGAAAAGCAAGAAAAAGCATAGAAACTGTTTTATCACCACCCCCTGAGCTGCCTGGCTTAAGTGAACAGGAAGATGCACAGATTTTTTATTTCTTTTTTATTTATTTTACCTTTATTTAACTAGGCAAGTCAGTTAAGAACAAATTCTTATTTTCAATGACGGCCTAGGAACAGTGGGTTAACTGCCTGTTCAGGGGCAGAACAACAGATTTGTACCTTGTCAGCTCAGGGATATGAACTTGCAACCTTTCGGTTACTAGTCCAACGCTCTAACCACTAGGCTACCCTGCCGCCCCAGGGAAGGAGAACCATCATCCTGTGTTTCATTCATTGATAAGCAGAAGTTCCCTGGAGCCTTCTAGATGATAAGTCTCCCCTGACTGCTCTCTGAGATATACTGTCTCAGTGCTGTTTCACCGTCCCTTTGTCACAGAACCATTCTCTAACAGTACCACCCTCAATGGTCTATTTGGACTTCCCTCACAGTTGTGGCTCATTGTCTATCTCTGCCTCTGGATCTCTCACTGTGGACTATGGAACCCTGACCTGTTCACCGGATGTGCTACCTGTCCCAGACCTGCTGTTTTCAACTCTCTAGAGACAGCATGTGCGGTAGAGATACTCTTAATGATCGGCTATGAAAAGCCAACCGACATTTACTCCTGTCCTGCAAGTCCTGCTGACTTGCTGCACCCTCGCTAACTACTGTGATTATTATTATTTGACCATGCTGGTCATTTATGAACATTTGAACATCTTGGCCATGTTCTGTTATAATCTCCACCCGGCACAGCCAGAAGAGGACTGGCCACCCCTCATAGCCTGGTTTCTTCCTAGGTTTTGGCCTTTCTAGGGAGTTTTTCCTAGCCACCGTGCTTCTACACCTGCATTGCTTGCTATTTGGGGTTTTAGGCTGGGTTTCTGTACAGCACTTTGAGATATCAGCTGATGTACGAAGGGCTATATAAATAAATTTGATTTGACTCATAACTTACTCTCTAAGTCTCCCTGTTTAAGGGTGATCACACCAACCTACTGTGCTGCATTATCCAGGAGATGAGTAGTCATGACAAAATGGGACCTTTAGTCCTTTATTGTCTGCCATTGGGGCCTGGTTATCCTCCCATTCACCCTACTGTTTACTCTGGTTGCATGCATGAGCAGTCATCTAGCCTGTGGGTTGAATGTCTGAAGGAGCTAAATCAGAGAAATGACAGTGTTTTGTTTAGGTCTTCTTTTTGAAGGAGTAATTTCCTTCATATGAACAGTGTGTATATCATATATCTGAGGGGCCCTGACCTCAAGACCCCAGCTGTTTTCTAATAGAGAAGACAGATCCCTTACCAGTATGTGCTTTACCTCATCCTCTGCTTTAACTCCCTTACTCTGTCTGTTAGTCAGACTGCAGCATAGCCTGGGTAGTGCAGGATAGGGGCTGGGTAAAGGGTTGTTAGTTGTTTGGCAGTAATAGTCTTAAAGTTATAAAAGGAACAGTTAAACAGTAAGGCTGTACATTGCTGACCGGACCTCCATCAACACACGGCCTGTTGTGACAGAGCAGGTTGTCACTATGACTGGAGCATCCTGAGTGGTTGGCTGGCTGGGATATCCATTCACACAGCCCAACAGGTGTTTCTCCCTCTCTGGCCTTTAGGTACATAACCTCATCAGCCTTTGCTATTTTATGGCACATGGCAACTGTTGCAGCAACAATGCTTCATACTGTTAGGACAGGTCCAGGAGTCAAGACTATTAGCAACTGCTGAGATGAGGTTTATATTAACTAACTTTATGCAAGCTTAATTTCATATAGTTTCAACCCAGCAACATCTAGCGCCCCCCCAAACACACCAGCCTGTTTATGAAGCCAAGAATGTAATCCCTTCTACAAAATGAGAGGTGATATCATTATCAGTCTCTGAGCCCAATGGTTTACGGTCACGCCCATATTGTAGCTGTGCTGTTGTGTTTTATGATTTTATTACCAGGTGAGACAAAGACCAGCCGCTGGGCCCTCTTTAAACCAACCAGATAAGGATGCCTAGTACGTCCTACTGCGTGCTTGAGACAAGAGCCTCCCGAATGTATTTTTCATTCAGCCTTTTTGTAAATACCACGTAGCCTCTGATTCACTGAGCAAACTTCCTTCGTGACAGGGAGCCAGCCAGCGAGGGCAGACCGACTAAGGGGAATCAGACTCCTCATATACTGACTGGCTTTAGTGGCCTCTGCTCTGTGCTCATTAAGACTGGAGCAAAGTACATACTCTGCCCAGCCAATGGGATCCTAAGAAAACATAGACCTGGTTTATTTTCCTACAGCTTAATACACCTTGATTTATTGATATTTAATGTAACTTCTAAGGGGCTGCATTCATGTCCTTAATCATTAGCAAGACTGCAGTTTCACGTAAAGAAGGGTTTGGACATACCCCAGTGCCGGAGATTTAAAACATGCTTCTTTCAGAGAGGACCAGTTCTTTTTGTCCATCTTTTAAATGTGTTGTGTATTAAAGCGGTGAATGACAATCTGAAAGAAGCATATTTTAAATCTCCTTAAACTCTTGTGAATAATGGATTGCGAAGGTAAAATTCTTGGCAGACATAGACTGAGACTCTTGGCTAGCGTTTAAACTCCACAATGCTGAATGTGTTTTGTCAGAGTAAAATTAATAAGATATAAGTAAATGAAGTCGAGACCAGTGTGTTGTTTCATGTTGCAAGAGTTCTTCCCTTGACGCTGTATTCTCGAGTTAAGTGCTCCATGGGGAGCTTATTCATTAGAAGGTCTAGGTGTCATCATGGCAGTTCTCTATGGAGCTGTGGCCAAACCGGGACAGAGACTGAGGACTGGGACTGAATACAGACAAACCAGGCTTTCTTGATCGTGGGAACAACTGCAGGGCTTTGGTTGAATGAGGATGGAAGATTCACTCACTTGTGATAATTTACACCCTTGGCTAAACGACAGTCTGTCTTTGTCATATGAAGGGACTCACTGTACTGTACTCTAACTGTGTACAGTTTGGCAGACAATAATGTAGTTTGAAATCATATCGCAAAACTGTTTTTATTCTCACTGCCAGATAAAAATGTAATCTGTTTATTGAAACATAACAAGCTTAGTCAGTGTGCACCAACATTTTCTGACATGTCAACAAGAGAAAGTGCTTTGAAGAGCCATGCCCCTCAAGTGTTGTGGATTGCTATTTCATTCTACTTCTGTCTTGATAAGTGGTTCCAGTAAACTCACCCAGTCTCTCTCTGTTGTCTAATCCCCAGACCTCTGACTGTGACAGCTCCAGTGGGTGGAGCTACATTGGGCCCCTCTCTCTACCCACTCAGCACTGATGGGACAGAATCCTGAATCCTTGACGACCCCTCTTTCCTTCTCCGCCCTCCCAGGCTCCACCCTCTTTCTCCTCCTCTCCTCTTTCCTTAGACTCTCCTCCTCCCCCGGTCTCTTCTCTCAGCGCTGGGATCATTACTCAACCCCACTGAAGGACCACAGTAGCTGGCAAGGATGAACTGGGTCTGCCTGCCAATGCAGAAAGGGAGATAAGAGGGAGAAAGAGAGGGAGAAAGAAAGAAAAGCGAGTGAGAGAAAGTTCAAAACCTGTGAGTGAAAGAAGAGAGGAACATATTAAAAATGCCCATAAGGGATAACATCGACAACTGCACTTTAGTATGAGCTAGAGATCCTCAGCAAACCTGCCCACCTGGATGTGTGGATCTGTAGACACACACACACACGTCTGTCTCAGTCACAGCAGAAGACGGCTCCTACCCTGCCCTACACTGTGGGGTGGTGTTTTCAGCGTTATTCCCTGCCTACCATACCTGTGTGAGGAGTGGTGGAGAGGAAATTCAGAAACTCTTAGAGGACAGTGGAAGCTGACAAAAATGCTTCTATGTTAAAACCAGCAGCCCGTAACCTTTTATCAGGGTTTTAGTAGTGAACAGGTCAGCACCACCATGCCGGCTAAAGGGAAGTACCTGTTAAATGACCAGGAGCTGAAACATGAGGCCCTGTACAGGAAGTTCTCCTGTATCAGCCAGTACCAGACTCTGGTGCTGCTACTAGGCCTCTCCATGCTGTTCTGTGGAGTCCTCCTCATCCTCTTCTTCGCCCTGCACCTGGTGAGTTCGTGTGTGTGTGTGTGTGTGTGTGTGTGTGTGTGTGTGTGTGTGTGTGTGTGGAATCGCTAGCTAGCGGCCGCGTTGTGTAAGTGACGTCATCTACCGAGACCTAGAAGTGTGTGTGCACCTACCCATGTATGAAGTGACAGTATGCTACACATCAGAGCCCAGCTTTTTTGAATGACTTAGTAATATCCCCTGTGGGGGTGTGATGTCCTCTCTGGATGAGTTGACCGATAATGGATGGAGATTAGCACATTAAAGACATCATTGTGTGGTGGCAGATAGCCTAGTGGTTAGAGCATTGGGCCAGTAACCGAAAGGTTGCTGGATTGAATCCCTGAGCTGACAAGGTAAAAATCTGTCGTTCTGCACCTGAACAAGGGCCGTCATTGTAAATAAGAATTTGTTCAGAACTGACTGGATTCCACAGACACACACAAACTCACCAGGTGCAGGGCAAAGTACGTTATTTTTCTGTAGTACATTGAATAATTGTGTCTAGATATTAGAGGTCGTTGTTTTATGTCTCCTCGAAACAACAGTCAAGGCGTAGCAATACACGAGAGATGATGTTATTGGTGTAGACTTCAGAGTTTAAGAAGCAGGTAATCACTGTATTTGTGTAGCAGGTAAATATGTCACTAGTCTAGAGTTTTAGTAGACATTTTAGGTTACATGTACACTGTAATCACTCTGATGCATAAAACGTAAAGCAGCACTTACACAACCGTTCAAAAGTTTGGGTTCATTTCCTTGTTTTTGAAAGAAAAGTTTTAAAATAACATCAAATTGATCAGAAATACAGTGTAGACATTGTTAATGTTGTAAAGGACTACTGTAGCTGGAAACGGCTGCTTTTAATGGAATAACTACATACAGTGATTGCTCCACTAAAAGTTTTGCGATTATGCTGCGGGATTTAGAGGTAATTTGTGGTTTAGTACGGTACCCTGCATCACCACTTCATTGCTCCAGACCAGCTCAAGGGGGAGTTAGAGCACTGGTTATGCTTTGGGTCCTACTGTGTCTCTAACTGACAATGAATGGGCGGCATAAACCTAAATACAAACTGATAATTGTGCACGATCAGTATAACTTACTAAAACTATTGTTACACAAAAGTTTTTTTAAATATTTATTTTGGATTATTTTGCTCTTACTGTAGTACTGTAGCCCACTCCCAACTGGTCATGTGGTACAATGCTTGAGTTGTGCAGTGGTCTAAGACACTGCATAGCTGTGAAAGCTGTGTTGCTACAGATGCTGGTTCGATACCTGTGCCGGCCTTGACTGGGAGACCCATGAGATGACTGTAGGTTTTTCATTTCTCTCCCTCTAAAAACAGAAATAAATCATTCAAAATAACAAACTGGCTTTATTTACAAATTAGTAACAATGTTCAATAATGGCTTTTTTCTCGTTATTTGAAAATTAAATCTCCAAAATGTTATTTTTTAAACAAATTAAACGATTAGTATTATTAATTTAGAATGATATAAATGTCACTTTGGATATTCTCACAGATATATTATCAACCCTGTTATTAGCAGGACTATATATATTGGTCACGGCTCCCGAGTGGCGCACAATGGGATTGCCTTGCAGTTCTCCAGCTGTATCCACTGAAACAGTGGTGGGCGCGTGAGGTTCAAGGCACGAGGGCAGGGGGCACGGGATGGGCCGCAGAGCCACGCACAGAAGATTGACCTAGCCCCCCACACCGCTCCACTGGGTTGCACAGAGCAACACTTTGAGGGGCATTGCACTAATAATGGCACTGACTAGGGAAACGTTCCCACTGTTCTTAGTGCCAGTCTGCACGTTCAAACTAAAACAATGTAACGACTAATGGCGTGAAAAATGCCCCTTAGATATGAATTCGGAGGGCAGATATGATTAAATATTAAGGCATTAGACCTCTCACTAAAGGCGTCACTCAAAAGTTATACTTAAATCCGAACTGGATTTTTTTTAAATGACATGAAAAGCACACATTTGTAAATCCCAAACTCTAAAAGTAATTGGAAAGGTAGATACAAATTATTTGTGACATTGTGGTTACAATAAAGAATTTAAACAAGATGCTGTTTTTATTTACAGTAGTGATGGACAGCTGGTGGCATTTTGAAAACAGGTTTTCAAACACTTGTAGACTGATTAGCAGGACAATAGACTCTTTAGCCTGGCTACTGTAGGTGTGAACATCCCCCTACCTGCAAAAATGACATTGTGACCAAAGAGAACAGACGAAATGGACATAGTTTTCATCAAGCCTGCTTCTTTCTATGGTGCTACCCGTTCCAGTGTTAGGACCGTAACCATGAGAGGACTTTAAAAATAAGCCGGAGCTGAGAGGATCGCCAAAACTAAAGGTATTTTGGTTTCAGTGCATTTTCTTTAAAAATATATATTTTGTAGCCGATCAATGTGTAGGCATACTGTGTAATAAAATCGACAATCAATTAAATAACGGTTAAATAAAGAAATCAAAAATATTGTGTACTAAAAACATGAATGTGTTTTTGCAGAGCATACAAACATGCTGACAACCATCCATGGAGATCAGTGGACAAAGGGCTGGACAACTGGCCACACTGAAAAAACGCATGGTTGCTAAGAAAGCAGTTCGTTTTGCTAGATTCTTAAAATGTGTACGCAGCACTTGTGTGTTGGAGTCACTTTTAATTCTTAATTGATCTACTGTTTCTATCATAGGCCACTGTAATTGATGGGGGCTCAGGGCGGTACCATTCTGCTCATCTGATGAAGGTGCACATGGATCAGATTCAAACTTTGAAGACCGAGTCATTGAAGGCAGACCAGCAGACAGAGAAACATTATCTGAGGGCAGAGATACGGGAGACAGCTGATGCATTGGTCCAGAACGGCATAGGCGGAGAATGACACGTTGACGAGGGTGAGGAATGGGATGGAGTCACAATCCATGCCAGGCACACCTGTGAGCTCTGGAACTCCACCTCCGACAGGCAGAGTCAACATTACCTGGCGGGTTCATCAGGTCGTCGATTCATCCTGACAGAACTTGACCAACTGCTCACCAGGCACAGCAAGGGTCGTCCGGACCGTTATGCTGTTTTGTTTTAGCCTAATAAACAAATGCAGGTGGCTTATCTTCAAAATGCTTTATTATCCAAATGTAAAGCATATACTGTACAGTACTGTATTTCTTCATCAACATCTTTTATTCTTTGGTTAATAAAATAATGATAAAAATACTTGCTTTTCTGTCAAGCATGGTGGGGGCAATGTGTTGGTTTTGGGTGCTTTGGTGATGGTAAAGTGGGAGATTTGTATAATTGGAGCATAATTGGTGCCAATTTCCTCTTACAACAGGACAATGACCCAAAGCACAGCTAACTATGCAATAACTATTTAGGGAAGAAGCAGTCAGCTGTTATTCTGTCTATAATGGAGTGGCCAGCACAGTCACCGGATCTCAACCCCATTGAGCTGTTGTAGGAGCAGCCTGACCGTATGGTACGTAAGAATTTACCATCAACCAATCCAATTTGTGGGAGGTGCTTCAGGAGGCACGGGGTGAGATCTCTTCAGATTACCTCAACAAATTGACAACTAGAATGCCAAAGGTCTGCAAGACTGTAATTGCTGCAAATGGAAGATTCTTTGACGAAAGCAAAGGACACAATTATTTAAATAAAACATTATTTATAATCTGGTCAACTTGCCTATATTTCCTATTCATTTTGAAACTAATTTCATGTATGTTTTCATGGACATTTCATGGACATGTACAGTGGGGCAAAAAAGTATTGTCAGCCACCAATTGTACAAGTTCTCCCACTTAAAAAGATGAGAGAGGCCTGTAATTTTCATCATAGGTACACTTCTACTATGACAGACAAAATGAGAAAAAAATCACATTGTAGGATTTTTAATGAATTTATTTGCAAATTATGGTGGAAAATAAGTATTTGGTCACCTACAAACAAGCAAGATTTCTGGCTCTCACAGACCTGTAACTTCTTCTTGAAGAGCCTCATCTGTCCTCCACTCGTTACCTGTATTAATGGCACCTGTTTGAACTTGTTATCAGTATAAATGACACCTGTCCACAACCTCAAACAATCACACTCCAAACTCCACAATGGCCAAGACCAAAGAGCTGTCAAAGGACACCAGAAACAAAATTGTAGACCTGCATCAGGCTGGGAAGACTGAATCTGCAATAGGTAAGCAACTTGGTTTGAAGAAATCAACTGTGGGAGCAATTATTAGGAAATGGAAGACATACAAGACCACTGATAATCTCCCTCGATCTGGGGCTCCACGGAAGATCTCACCCCGTGGGGTCAAAATGATCACAAGAACGGTGAGCAAAAATCCCAGAACCACATGGGGGGACCTACTGAATCAAATAAAATAAAATGTATTTATATAGCCCTTCGTACATCAGCTGATATCTCAAAGTGCTGTACAGAGACCCAGCCTAAAACCCCAAACAGCAAACAATGCAGGTGTAGAAGCACGGTGGCTAGGAAAAACTCCCTAGAAAGGCCAAAACCTAGGAAGAAACCTAGAGAGGAACCAGGCTATGTGGGGTGGCCAGTCCTCTTCTGGCTGTGCCGGGTGGAGATTATAACAGAACATGGCCAAGATGTTGAAATGTTCATAAATGACCAGCATGGTCCAATAATAATAAGGCAGAACAGTTGAAACTGGAGCAGCAGCACGGCCAGGTGGACTGGGGACAGCAAGGAGTCATCATGTCAGGTAGTCCTGAGGCATGGTCCTAGGGCTCAGGTCCTCCGAGAGAGAGAAAGAAAGAGAGAATTAGAGAGAGCACACTTAAATTCACACAGGACACCTAATAGGACAGGAGAAGTACTCCAGATATAACAAACTGACCCTAGCCCCCCGACACATAAACTACTGCAGCATAAATACTGGAGGCTGAGACAGGAGGGGTCAGGAGACACTGTGGCCCCATCCGAGGACACCCCCGGACAGGGCCAAACAGGAAGGATATAACCCCACCCACTTTGCCAAATCCCAGCCCCCACATCACTAGAGGGATATCTTCAACCACCAACTTACCATCCTGAGACAAGGCCGAGTATAGCCCACAAAGATCTCCGCCACGGCACAACCCAAGGGGGGGCGCCAACCCAGACAGGAAGATCACATCAGTGACTCAACCCACTCAAGTGACGCACCCCTCCTAGGGACGGTATGAAAGAGCCCCAGTAAGCCAGTGACTCAGCCCCTGTAATAGGGTTAGAGGCAGAGAATCCCATTGGAAAGAGGGAAACCGGCCAGGCAGAGACAGCAAGGGCGGTTCGTTGCTCCAGAGCCTTTCCGTTCACCTTCCCACTCCTGGGCCAGACTACACTCAATCATATGACCCACTGAAGAGATGAGTCTTCAGTAAAGACTTAAAGGTTGAGACCGAGTTTGCGTCTCTTACATGGGTAGGCAGACCATTCCATAAAAATGGAGCTCTATAGGAGAAAGCCCTGCCTCCAGCTGTTTGCTTAGAAATTCTAGGGACAATTAGGAGGCCTGCGTCTTGTGACCGTAGCGTACGTGTAGGTATGTACGGCAGGACCAAATCAGAGAGATAGGTAGGAGCAAGCCCATGTAATGCTTTGTAGGTTAGCAGTAAAACCTTGAAATCAGCCCTTGCCTTGACAGGAAGCCATTGTAGGGAGGCTAGCACTGGAGTAATATGATCAATTTTTTGGGTTCTAGTCAGGATTCTAGCAGCCGTATTTAGCACTAACTGAAGTTTATTTAGTTTATTTATCCGGGTAGCCGGAAAGTAGAGCATTGCAGTAGTCTAACCTAGAAGTGACAAAAGCATGGATACATTTTTCTGCATCATTTTTGGACAGAAAGTTTCAGATTTTTGCAATGTTACGTAGATGGAAAAAAGCTGTCCTTGAAATGGTCTTGATATGTTCTTCAAAAGAGAGATCAGGGTCCAGAGTAACGCCGAGGTCCTTCACAGTTTTATTTGAGACGACTGTACAACCATTAAGATTAATTGTCAGATTCAACAGAAGATCTCTTTGTTTCTTGGGACCTAGAACAAGCATCTCTGTTTTGTCCGAGTTTAAAAGTAGAAAGTTTGCCGCCATCCACTTCCTTATGTCTGAAACACATGCTTCTAGCGAGGGCAATTTTGGGGCTTCACCATGTTTCATTGAAATGTACAGCTGTGTGTCATCCACATAGCAGTGAAAGTTAACATTATGTTTTCGAATGACATCCCCAAGAGGTAAAATATATAGTGAAAACAATAGTGGTCCTAAAACGGAACCTTGAGGAACACCGAAATTTACAGTTGATTTGTCAGAGGACAAACCATTCACAGAGACAAACTGATATCTTTCCGACAGATAAGATCTAAACCAGGCCAGAACTTGTCCGTGTAGACCAATTTGGGTTCCAATCTCTCCAAAAGAATGTGGTGATCGATGGTATCAAAAGCAGCACTAAGGTCTAGGAGCACGAGGACAGATGCAGAGCCTCGGTCTGATGCCATTAAGAGGTAATTTACCACCTTCACAAGTGCAGTCTCAGTGCTATGATGGGGTCTAAAACCAGACTGAAGCATTTCGTATACATTGTTTGTCTTCAGGGAGGCAGTGAGTTGCTGCGCAACAGCCTTTTCAAACGTTTTTGAGAGGAATGGAAGATTCGATATAGGCCGATAGTTTTTTTATATTTTCTCGGTCAAGGTTTGGCTTTTTCAAGAGAGGCTTTATTACTGCCACTTTTATTGAGTTTGGTACACATCCGGTGGATAGAGAGCTGTTTATTATGTTCAACATAGGAGGGCCAAGCACAGGAATGACCTGCAGAGAGCTGGGACCAAAGTAACAAAGCCTACCATCAGTAACACACTACGCCACCAGGGACTCCATCAGCAAGGGCATTGAAGATGAAACGTGGCTGGGTCTTTCATCATGACAATGATCCCAAACACCCGGGCAATGAAGGAGTGGCTTCGTAAGAAGCATTTCAAGGTCCTGGAGTGGCCTAGCCAGTCTCCAGATCTCAACCCCATAGAACATCTTTGGAGGGAGTTGAAAGTCTGTGTTGCCCAGCAACAGCCCCAAAACATCACTGCTCTAGAGGAGATCTGCATGGAGGAATGGGCCAAAATACCAGCAACAGTGTGTGAAAACCTTGTGAAGAATTACAGAATACGTTTGATCTCTGTCATTGCCAACAAAGGGTATATAACAAAGTATTGAAATAAACTTTTGTTATTGACCAAATACTTATTTTCCACCATAATTTGCAAATAAATTCATTAATCCTACAATGTGATTTTCTGGATTTTTTTTCTAATTTTGTCTGTCATAGTTGAAGTGTACTTATGATTTAAATTACAGGCCTCTCATCTTTTTAAGTGGGAGAACTTGCACAATTGGTGGCTGACTAAATACTTTTTTGCCCCACTGTATGTCTTCATGGACATTTCTAAGTGACCCCAAACTTTTGAACTGTAGTCTAGGTTCCCTCAGCGTAATAAAAGAGGAGTGTTATGAGTGTTATTGCAGGTCTGAGCTGAGGGGGAAGTACATTTTTAAAAATCTATAAATGCAACAATTTCAAAGATTTTGCTGAGTTGCAGTTCATATAAGGAAATCAGTCAATTGAAATATATTCATTAGACACAAATTTATGGATTTCACATGGCTGGGCAGGGGTGCAGCCATGGGTGGGCCTCGGAGGGCATAGGCCCACCCACTTGGGAACCAGGGCCAGCCAATCAGATTTTTTTTTCTTCCATAAAAGGGCTCTATTACCGACAGAAATACTCCTCAGCATCCCGCCCTCCCCCCTCTGATGATCCCACAGGTGAAGAAGCCGGATGTGGCGGTCCTGGGTTAGCGTGGTTACACGTGGTCTGTGGATGTGAGGCCAGTTGGATGTCATTATTTGCCTGTTTGTGGACCGCCTGTTAGCTTGCATGATCCTTGCCATTCTCCTTTGACCTCTCTCATCAACGAGCTGTTTTTGCCCCCAGGACTGCTGACTGGCTGGATGTTTTTTGTTTGTCCCACCATTCTCGGTAAACCCTAGACACTGTTGTGCGTGAAAAGCCCAGGAGGTCGCCTTGCACTGATCATACCACGCTCAGTCGCATAGGTCACTAGCTGTTCAATCGAATGCTTCGATGCCTGCTTTACATAGTAATGCCACGGCCATGTAGGAGCGATCCAAGCAAGCCAAGGTGGTGTACCTAATAAACTGACAGGTGAGTGCCTTATTGTCACAAACACGGGATAGGTGCAGTGAAATGTGTTGTTTTACAGGGCTTCAGTCAGTCAGGGCCGGTGAACAAAGACGTGGTTGCTTCTTAAAATGGCACCCTATTCCCTAAATTGTGCACTTCTTTTGACAAGGGCTCTGGTCTAAAGTTGTGCCCTGCATAAGTGAAAGGGTGTCATTTGGGACACACTCATGCTGTTGACATTGGCAGGGCCTGAGGCACTGTAGCACTTTTCTCATTCAGGTGTTGATGCCAAACTAGGTCCATCATCAGGTCTCATTACTTCTCCCTCCTAAAGGAAAACAAGGGGCTTTATTGGTATTGGAAACATGTTTACATTTGCAAATGTAAATGGAATAGATATTAAACAAAAGTGAAATAAATCATCTGAAATTAACATTTCAAATGTTATATTGCTGACTATGTACAGTGTTGTAACTATGTAAATAGTTGAATTACAAAAGGGAAAATAAATAGACAGATCAATATAAACTGATTGTTGCATGTTGCGTTTTTTAAACATTTTTGTTGAAAGTTACAGTTCATATAAGGAAATCAGTCAATTGAAATAAATAAATTAGGCCCTAATCTATGGATTTCACATGACTGGGAATACAGATATGCATCTGTTGGTCACTGATACCTTAAAAAAAGTAGGGACGTGGATCAGAAAACCAGTCACCATTAGCCTCATGCAATGCGGCACATCTCACGCTGCATGAGAGTTGATCAGGCTGTTGATTGTGGCTTTTGGAATGTTTTCCCACTCCTTCAATGGCTGTGCAAAGTTAATGGATATTGGCGGGAACAGGAACATGCTGTCGTACATGTCGATCCAGAGAAACCAAAACATGCTCAATGGATGACATGTCTTGTGAGTATGCAGGCCATGGAAGAACGGGGACATTTTCAGCTTTGTATACAGATCCTTGCAACATGGGGCTGTGCATTATCATGCTGAAACATGAGGTGATGGCAGCAGATGAATGGCACGATAATGGGCCTCAGGATCTCGTCACAGTATCTCGATAAAATGCAATTGGGTTTGTTGTCCGTAGCTTATACCTGCCTATACCATAACCCCACCGTACTGTCATCATGGAGTACTCTGTTCACAATGTTGACATCAGCAAACCGCTCCCCCACACAATGCTGTCTGCCATCTGCCCGGTACAGTTGAAACTGGGATTCATCCATGAAGAGCACACTTCTCCAGCATGTCAGCGGCCATCAAAGGTGAGCATTTGCACACTGAAATCGGTTGCGATGCAGTCAGGTCAAGACCCTGGTGAGGACAACGAGCATGCCGATGAGCTTTCCTGAGACTGTTCCTGACAGTTTGTGCAGATATTCTTCAGTTGTGCAAACCCACAGTTTTATCAGCTGTCCGGGTGGCTGGTCTCAGATAATCCCGCAGGTGAAGAAGCTGGATGTGGAGGTCCTGGGCTGGAGTGGTTACATGTGGTCTCCGGTTGTGAGGCCAGTTGGAAGTACTGCCAAATTCTCTAAAACGACAGAGGCGGCTTATGGTAGAAAAGTTAACATTCAATTCAGTGGCAACAGCTCTGGTGGACATTCGTGCAGTCAGCATGTTAATTGCACGCTCCCTCAACTTGAGACATCTGCAGGGTTGTGACAAAACTGCACATTTTAGAGACCTTTTATTGTCCCCAGCACAAGATGCACCTGTGTGATGATCATGCTGTTTAATCATCTTCTTGATATGCCACACCTGTCAGGTGGATGGATTATCTCGGCAAAGGAGAAATGCTCACTAACAGGGATGTTAACATATTTGTGCACACAATTTGAGAAATACGCTTTTTGTGCACCTGTAACATTTCTGGGATCTTTTATTTCAGCTCATGAAAAAAAGGGACCAACACTTTGCGTTCATAGTTTTGTTCAGTGTAGTTTGTATTGACAATGGTGTTTGCTTCACTGACTGTCCTTTTCTTGTGGAAACAGGTCACAAATATTGCTGCTGTGTTGGCACACTGTGGTATTCACGTGTTAGATATGGGAGTTTATCAAAATTGGATTTGTTTTCAAATTCTTTGTGGGTCTGTGTAATCTGAAGGAAATATGTGTCTAATATGGTCATACATTTGGCAGGAGGTTAGGACGTGCAGCTCAGTTTCCACATTTTGTGGGCAGAGAGAGAGAGAGAGAGCGAGAGAGAGGGCTATGCCTACGGTGGCCTCTCTCAATAGCAAGGCTATGCTGATTTCCTTACTTTTGGGTCAGTCACAGGTATTCTGCCACTGTAGTCTCTGTTTAGGGCCAAATAGCAGTCCAGTATGCTTAGTTTTTTAGCTAATTCTTTCCAATGTGTCAAGTAATTGTCTTTTTGTTTTCTCATGATTTGGTTGGGTCTAATTGTGTTGCTGTCCTGGGGTCTGTTTGTGTTTGTGAACAGAATGCCAGGACCAGCTTGCTGAGGAGACTGTTCTCTAGGTTAATCTCTCTGTAGATGATTGCTTTCTTAAGGAAGGTTTGGTAATCACTTCTTTTTAAGTGGTTGTAGAATTTAACGTCTCTTTTCTGGATTTTGATAATGATCAGATATTGTCTGAATTCTGCTCTACATGCATTATTTTGTGTTTTATGTTGTGCACAGAGGATGTTTTTGGAAAATTATGCATGCAATCTTAATTCTTGGTTTGTGAATGGACCCTAGACCTCACAAACATAGAGGGCAATAACTGATTCAAGTATTCTTTGCCAGATCCAAATTGGGATGTCGAGTGTTATGTTCCTTTTGATGGCGTAAAACCCACCACTAAGGTTTTCGTGACAGGTTAGTTAGCATGTGTAGGCTAATGCCTATTGTTAAGTGCACAGGCCTGTGAGTACAAGTGTGATATAGTCACTGTGTTCAACTTGTAGAACTTCCCTCTCCACTGTGGATAGATAGACTACCTGTTAGAGACCATGAGCCCACCAGTGAGCGAGAGGAGGGCATTCCAACATATATTTATTTCTAAGTGGTACTTAAACAGGATAGTTGAGGCTCAGATTGAACAAAGGGCCTATTGAGAGCCCTGTTGTTTTTAGGTGAGTAAAGTCCTCTAGATTCTAACGGAGTACAGGGAGTGTAAGAGAGTCAAAGAGAGCACGGAGAGGATGCTTTTACAGTGGTCCTCATTTTACATAAGTTAACTTAACCCGCCAACAGACACTAGAGAGAGTGTATGTTCTTGTGGGTTTACTTTGGTCATTATTGCAGAATTACGTTTTGCACGGTTTGTTTCCTTCCCTAAACAAGGGATCTAATTTAAGATCGACACCACAGAGCACACAATCTTCACCATGTGATAACTAACAAAACCTGATGTGAATTTCAATGCCCAACAGATGAAAACATTAACTTATGGCAGGCTGAGACTGAACAGATCCCACCTGGGTCATTGCTTTTCAGATGAGATTTCAAGAGGAGAGGAGAAGTAATCTGTTCTCTAATTGTATAGATGTTTACTACTTCCTTCCATCTGAAAATAAATAAGAAAAGGAAATTAAATGAACAAGTCTCCTATAGGTTGATTTAGTGGGTGTAGCTGTATTTAAACGTGCTAGTAAAAGCCTTCACTTCTGCTACCATGGAAACCAGCATGCTCAATATACAATGCTGAGATGGCCTTCTGCTCAGGGACCTTTACGCAGTCATTCCCGCTCTCTTTGTCATCTAACTCTTTCCCATTCTCTCTTTCTCTCGCTCGCTCGCTTTTTCATTAACTGGCATGTACGCAAGTTGACGCAAGTGTATACACACACATACACACCAGAAATCTATATCTGAGCCTTCCTCTTCCCTCTCAGTGTAATTCAATCAGGAAGATGCTGTGGCCTCTAGCAACAGGACATGACGCAGAGACAGATGTGCATAAGCCTGAATAAGCCACGATGCTGAATTAGATATGGGCCTCTCTCTGACTAGACAGTACATAGGCATAATAAACGGACTTGAATGATGTTGAAGGGAAGTTGAGTGAATGTTGTTTCGACATATCATTGTACCTGACCTATATAACACTTCAAAACCTGTCCTCAGACAGAATGTATATTATAGCCTGTTTTTTAATCCTTGTCTTTTCATTAGAGGAGTGGAGCATTGTGTGTCTGTATGGCTGTGTGTAGATGGATATGGCGTCCGTGTCTATGAATGTGTGTATATCTCAATGTAGGGTATAATGTAAATTCCATGATTGTGATTCAGTGTGCGTTATGTTCTCCCTCTCTGTTTCAGAGTGCGGAGGAGCACTGTGCATTTGTCAGCGTGGTGAGTTGCAGCCTGTGTGTGTTCCTGGCTGTGTTTGTGCTGGTGTGTACAGAGACCCTGACCCAGCGCTGGAGGAGACTGTTGGGTCTGGTGGTCTGGGCCACTCACCTCACCATGGGATTCACCTTCATCTTCAGCGGACCCCTCATCCTGCCCTGGGACCAGGTATACACTCTCGCTCTAAATAAAGGTTGCACGACAACCTGTTGGCTTTCAAAATAAATGGTTGAAGCCCATGTCGTGGTAATTATTCTAATCAAAGGAGAGACTTTTAGATTTCTTCAAAACCATCAAACTTTATTCATAATTACTGCAGTAATAGTGTTAATGGTCACCCAATGGTGTGGAGTTAAAGCCCAAATAAACAGGATTCGTTTACAACTTTTCATAGTCTTCCTGAGTCCTTGTGACGAAGAACAGATACGTGAAATTATACAAAGGTACATTGCGCTCTCATTCAACAGATATCTGTCTCTAGTTCATTTACTGCTTGTTTATACAGAAATACTCATGCAACATAGGATTCTAAGCCCTTCCCTAGAATGATGGAGTCCAGTATTCATCTGCCGTATGGGATAAATTAACTGGCACCGACCGACAGGCACACAGACACTAATCATGGAATGGAATGCAGTCTTTAGGTTATCACCAAGCCATGGTAAATCTACTGTTAGCGTTAACACAGACACATGAGAGTTCAAAGAACCCTATTCTGTTGCCTCTAAGAAAAACAGTATGAATGTACTTTTCCTCCATCTTCGCACCAGACTGTTTATTAGGTACACCCATCTAGTACCGGGTCGGACCCCGCTTTACCTCCAGAACAGCCTGAATTCTTCAGGTATGGATTCTACAAGGTGTAGCGTTCAAGCGTTGTGCAATTGATATCAAGGGACCTAACGTGTACCAGGAAAACATTAGCCACACAATTACACCACCATCACCAGCCTGTACTGTTGACACCAGGCAGGATGGGGCCATGGACTCATGTTGCTTACGCCAAATCCTTACTCTGGTCATTATTGCAGAATTATGTTTCACACAGTTTCTGTTTCCTTCCCTGAAGAAGTTATCTGATTTAAGATCTACCCCACAGAGCACGCAATCTTCTCCATGTGATAACAAACAAAACACTCAGTAGCCAGTTTATTAGGTAGGCCACCCCGTTCACGAAAATGGTTCGCTCCTACAGATAGTGAGTCATGTAGCCGTGGCTTGCTATATAAAGAAGGCAGACAGACATCAAGGCATTCCGTTACTGTTTGATTGAACGTTAGAATGGGCAAAATACACCATTACAGCACTGCCAACTGATGTGAATTCTGATGTGAATTGAAATTCACATCAGTTGGCAGTGGTGTAATGGTATAGGGAATGTTTTTCTGGCACACGTTAGATCCCTTGATACCAATTGAGCAACTTTTGAATGCCATACCTTGTAGAATCCATGCCCTGATGAATTCAGCCTGTTCTGGAGGCCAAGGGGCAACGACGATCATGCCACTCTCTGTTGCTTAGGTCACTTATTTAGCCCATTCTAACGTTCAATCGAACAGTAACTGAATGCCTTGATGCCTGTCTGCCTGCTTTATATAGCAAGCCACGACTACATGACTCACTGTAGGAGCAAACCATTTTTGAGAACGGGGTGGCCTACCTAGTAAACTGGCCACTGAGTGTATATATATGATATACACACATGAACAGAAGCATCAAAAAGTTATATTTGTCTAGTTATAGCATATGTTGCCAGTACAGTTGTCCAGTAATACCACTTGTTCTTTGGATAGTGCTGCCAATCCGAGACTCTTTCCCCACAGTGTTTCATGTCATATCAGTCTGACCTATCTCTCTCTCTCTCTCTCCTTTTCTCCTGTAGGTTCCCTTCTTCCTGTTCATCATCTTCACAGTGTACACCATGCTGCCTTTCCAGATGTGCTATGCTGTGGTGCTCAGTGTGATCTCCTCACTCTCTCACATCATGGTCCTCACTCTACGCCTCACTGTCTTCAACACCCAAGATCCCAGCCCCTTTCTTGCCAATCAGGTGTGTTATTTGTTATGCTGTTAGTAACAATTATACATGTGTTACATGATCTTCTGGTGATGCATAACGTTATGTATGTTCACAATGTTGTGCTTTAAATAGTTTTCTATAAACAGGAAGTATCACTGTGTGTGTGTGTGTGTGTGTGTGTGTGTGTATGTGTGTATGTGTATGTGTGTGTTTTAATAACTCATGTGTCATGTTTGTTTCAACGAGATTGTGTGCTATAGTGTTGTTTTTGATGTCCTGTAAGGAGTTTAAGGTCGTAAGACACATTTCTGTGAAAACAGACAATGCTTATGCTGTGCAGCTAGGTTGTAATGTCTGTCCTTCTGTCCCCAGCTGCTGTCCAATGCGGTGGTGTTTCTGTGTGGCAGTGTGGTGGGGGCCTTCCATAAGGTCCTGATGGAGAGAGCACTAAGACAGACCTTCCAGGATACACTCAGATGTCTGGGCATCCGCATGAAGCTGGAGATAGAAAAGAGACAACAGGTGAGAACATCTTATCAGACACTCTGCTATCTTCTTGATTTAGTTATTTAACCTTTAAGGAAAGACCCTTGAGAATAGAAATCTACTTGGCAAGGGTGATCTCCCAGGGGTGTCTCTTTCTGAACAGAGGCACACCCGACTAAATACAGGAAGTATGAAAGACTAATAAAAGTTAATAGTGTTAGGCTAAAATATTTGTTGTCATAATAGCACTGGCTAATTTTTACTTAATTTAAGACCAGCAGCCTTGTTGTTTTCTAGCTTGTATTTTTCATTACGATGATCAAATCCCCTTCAAATAAAATGTAATTAATTATTTTTTTAAGTAGATGTCTGTGTGTGCTCCGTTAGTAAAAACGGGTGTCTGTTTCAAATGGATTTTTAACCATAATTGTTTTTCATTTACAATAATAGTTGCTTTGGAAGTGACACCACACACCATGAGAGAGAGGAGGCCGCTGGCTGCTCTGTTGTCTAGCAGGACAGAATGGAATGATATAATCGTTAACATTTGAACCGGCTCTGTTCTACTCTGTTGTATTAAGCCCGAAAAAAGGAGCAGTGCCACAGGGGTTAGCCAAAGAGCACAGGCACCATAAATAAAGAGAAGAGGGAAGGGAGGGTTTGAAATGGGTCCCAACGCTGAGGTGAACAGTATTCCCTCCCTCTCTCCCTCCCTCCCACAGAGCACTAAGCCATTGTTCTCTAGACCCAGTCAGATAGAATCTGCCAGATCAATTACAGCACAGAGCTGAGCTGACTGAACCAAATCAAGACCACTTTGTGCAGAATGATTTTCCATGCTTTACGGTTTACTGGAAAACCTGCTCCAGTCATTTGAACCAGCAGGTGGTAATCTATCTGGGAGAGTATGTAGGCCTAAGCAGTTGCCCCGTGACACTGGTCTTGGGTCAGTTTTACATTTCTTCCACTAATGGTTAAAGTTAGGATTTGATCCTAGATCTGTACCCAGGGGCAACCCCCCCCCCCATGGATGCAGCCAAACCAGGGAGGAAAGATAGTAGTCCAGTGCCTCAGTATTGCATCATACGGGTGAACAGGAATTATGATGGGGTCAATGGGGATTGAAGAATGATTTCCTGAGACATCTCCTTATTAACTTCTTAGATTCTCATCTCACCTGACTCTATTCCATCCAGAGGCTCTCAATGCAATGTTATATCTTTCTGTTGACTGGCTGTACAACCAGACTGGCAGCACAATGATTATAAAGCTTTTAACAGTAATCTGAATGAATGGGGCCCTTGTTAGTGGAGTTACTAGATCAGCAAGACACTCTGACAGCTGGTTGATACTCAGATTGGGTTTCTCCCAGATTGGATGGGTTCATGACCTTTTGTCTATCGGACAGTATGTGTGGTTGGGTGGGTGTGGTGTGTTGATGCTAACGTGTGTGTGTGTGCGTAGGAGAACCTGCTGCAGTCTGTGCTGCCTGTCTACATCTCCATGAAGATGAAGCTGGCCATCATGGAGCGTCTGCAAGACTGCAAGGACAAAGAAGAGCAGCAACGACTCGTCAAAGACAACAACTTCCACAGTCTCTACGTCAAGAGACACGAGAACGTCAGGTACAGTACAACAATAGCCTGTCAAGGACCAAGAATATGACTGAGAAACATACAGCCTGTTCAAATAACCTGTTATGTTCTAAGAAAATGACTAAGAAACATACAGTAGAATCCCATCCTTTGCCTGTCACTCATTGCCTGTCAAACTTAGCACGGTTTTCAGTCTACCAAATAACACACATGGAAAATATTTATCCAACCCAAATGTTCTCTTGAACGAAACTCCGCTTTTGGCTTTAGCTTTTACATTTTGGCTATTTTTCTGCTTCTGGAACGGCCCAGTACATCACCGGGGCCAAGCAATCTTCCATCCAAGACCTCTATACCAGGTGGTGTCAGACGAAGGCCCTAAAAATTGTCAGACTCCAGCCACCCTAGTCATAGACTGTTCTCTCTGCTACCGCACTGCAAGTGGTACCGGAGAGCCAAGTCGAGGTCCAATAGGCTTCTAAACAGCTTCTACACCCATGCCATAAGACTCCTGAACAGCTAATCAAATGGCTACCCAGACTTTTTGCATTGCCCCTCCCCCTTCTACGCTGCTGCTATTCTCTATTATCTCTGCATAGTCACTTTAAGTACGCATTTTACTGTAAGGTCTACACCTGTTTATTCGGTGCATGTGACAAATACGATTTGATTTGGTTTTGAAATTGTGTTTCCATAGCTAGGGACTTGAGAAGTGCAGAATCAGTTGTTTTGTGAGAAGGTGTTAAAGTTCACAGTTAGCCATTGTTATGTAAATGCCAGCTGAAAAGTACCAGTGGCCTGGCTTTGGCCCCAAGTGAGAGCAGGTCCGCCGGATTCATGGCCCAGTGAGACCCGGTGCCGGCCCGGAAAGATGGAAACAATAGTCTGAACACTGGGTTAAATCATATTGTCACGATCTTCGTTGGAAGCATACTCGGACCAACGTGCAGCGTGATCTGGGTTCCACATCTTATTTATTGAAGTAAGTGAACCGCACAACAAAACAATAAAGAAACAACGAAACGTGACTACGTGGTGCACATGCACAAAACACAGAATAATATCCCACAAACACAGGTGGGAAAAACAACTACTTAAATAAGATCCCCAATTAGAGACAACGATTACCAGCTGCCTCTAATTGGGAATCATACAAATCACCAACATAGAAAAATTAAACTAGACTACCCCCTAGTCACGCCCTGACCTACTCCACCATAGAGAAACAAGGGCTCTCTATGTTCAGGAAGTGACACATATGTTGCATGTGTGCTTTGAATAGTTAGTTTGTGTTCTCTAAATGTATTAATTTAATTTCCCCTAACATCCTCTGACCCCGAGGACTGGAGTTGCCCATCACTGCTCTGGGCAGTCTATTTACACTCACAATGCCCAGTCAGTTCTCATGGAATTTAGCATGACAGTGTTAGCTGAGCATTGACCCAGATGAGGCCTTTTGTTTTATGGGCATTCATTTAGAAAGTGCTGACAGACATTGGCTTTGTAGCCTATCCAGTGAACCTTGGCAGATGGTTCAATAGATTCCCTAGGTTTTAGACTGCTTACAGACTGTACTGTACCTTCTACCTTCCTGGATAGAGATGGAGCCCATTTGTTGCCCAAATTAAGGTCAACACGGTAACACTCTTCGATCTTCTCAGTAGCCTAACAAACTGACATTTGTAAACTACCTGGTTGATTTGATGATACGTTTAGACCCATAATTAATGTGATTTCATAGAAAAGGAGGGACATTAAAACTGTCTGATCTGAGAAGGCCTTGTGAAGATCAGACTGTATCATGTGCTGCTGTGGCTCGGCTAGTGATGAATCCTCATTTAAACCCTTTGGTGTTACTGTGAATTATAGCCCTACCACTTCCACATTTGATCCTTGTAATGACACAAGACATGCTTGTCATTAGACATGTTCTTTCCAAGAAAACACCTGGTTGTTGTCAGTCAGAGTTACTGGGTAGCCATGGTTCTCTGGTCTGGTCTGCTTGGCAAGCAACAGGCTAATGTTAGCTACTTTAATGAGGACTGACCTTGGCAGCAGTTAGCCCTCTGAGCCCTGGTAATGAGCCAGTGATTAGGCTGTGGCGGCTGAATGTGTGGTGGCCTGGGTCAGGTGCTCTGTGTGTAGGATAGGGTTAACAATAAGCTTATAGCACTTCCAATCAGTGTACAGTGCAGTGCTTCCCCCATTATTTTTTTGTCAGCAGCTGTGGCAAAGTTAGCATTGTGGTGGTGGGGGGCGTGTTAGTGGATGTGGCCAATGGCAAACATTTTAGTGGCTGTTCTACACATTTTAGTGGCTGTTCTACACATTTTAGTGGCTGTTCTACACATTTTGCCATGGACGGAGAGAACATTTTTACAGTTTTAAAGCTAGTTCTCTGCAATTTAAAACTTTTGGTTACTACATGATTCCATATGTGTTATTTTATAGTTTTGATGTCTTCACTCTTATTCTACAATGTAGAAAATAGTCAAAATAAAGAAACCCTGGACTGAGCAGGTGTATACAAACTTTTGACTGGTACTGTGTGTTTTAATCATATATTTTGGAGTGGAGGCAACGGTGCTGCTAAATGAATATAGGAAAAACACTGCTGTAGTTTGTCTTTGAGCCAAACCCCTTAGCACGATCTCCCTTCAACTCAGGCTTCACCTCCTCTCTAGCCCCATAGGATTACTGTTCACCCAGGATAGGACCTCCAGCTGTAATCAGTTATCCCCACTCCATTTCAACACCCCAGGAGTCAACCGTTATCTGACAATGACACCCTTGTTTAGTGATACAACAACATCAGAGGGATTAATCAGTGTAGCGGCCAGCCCGGCCGTATCCATGCAGACAACAGGTTTCATTATGACACTGATGTCTTGACCCCATATGTCCTGGGTCGGTCGTGATCAGTAAGCATGAAACGCAAGAAAATGCTTGGAAACTATGTGCAACAGGGAGGGACCATCTAAACTTGTCCAATAATGAATATTTATTGTTTTCTTTGGAAACCGTGTGTCTTAATGAACACACCCTTGGCTTTTCTCTTTTTACAGTATTCTGTATGCTGACATTGTGGGCTTCACCCGATTGGCCAGCGACTGCTCTCCGAAGGAGCTGGTCATCATGCTCAACGAGCTGTTTGGGAAGTTTGACCAGATTGCAAAGGTGAGTTAATAATTTGTAATATTTGCACCTTTAATTAAATGAACACTGACTTTTCACCTTTTATTTCATATTTAGCTACACTTTTACGCTTATTATGATAACACGACAGTGTAGTAATGCATAATCCACTTGTTATGTGGCATTAATCAGTGCTTGCTTCATCATAATAATTCTAATAATATATTTATTTTATAGAGTGCATTTCATGATACAAATAACCTCAGATAGTTAAAAACAAGTACATGTAGTTCTTGGGCTGGACACGTATGGATGTGTTGTGTGTTTGGTTCTTCAGGAGAACTTCTGATACCTTGTTTGTGTTAATGCTAAATCCAGTTGACATGTCTGCTTCTTGGATGGTCTTCATGGTCTGTGGTATTTTTCTATTTTATTCTTCAGGAGAACGAGTGCATGAGAATCAAGATTTTGGGAGACTGCTACTACTGTGTGTCTGGCCTGCCTGTCTCCCTGCCCATGCATGCCAAGAACTGTGTGAAGATGGGTCTGGACATGTGTGAGGCCATCAAGTGAGTTCTGGAGGGAAGACAATTACTAAAACATGTGATCCTTCTGGTTAGTTCCAGGACTTTAGCAACATGTATTCTCATTAGATTGTGAGATAAATAGCGTATAGTAAATCAAATGTGTTAAAGTCGGGTAGGGAGGGTAGTGTTATTGTATAACGCAAGGGGGACTTTCTGGCCTAAGTAGTATGTGTTAACATGAGTTGTCTGGGTCAATGATGGTTATGAGAGTGAGTTAGTTCTATAATCAGGTGTTGTGGAGGACTGGAGGGTCTGTCAAAGGAAGGCTTTATCATGGCTTCTCTCTGCCCTGTTGGACAATCAAATCACATTTAATTTGTTACAAGCTTCGTAACCAACAGGTGTAGACTAACAGTGAAATGCTTACTTATGGTTCCTTTTCCAACAATGCAGAGTTAAAGATAAATGAAATGCAAAATAGAAAGTGACACAAGGAATAAATACACAGTCAGTAACAATAACATATAAAAATAACATGGCTATATACAGGAAGTACCAGTACTGAGGCGATGTGCAGGGGAACGAGGTAATAACATGGCTATATATAGGAAGTACCAGTACTGAGGTGATGTGCAGGGGTACGAGGTAATAACATGGCTATATACAGGAAGTACCAGTACTGAGGCGATGTGCAGGGGTACGAGGTAATAACATGGCTATATATACGAAGTACCAGTACTGAGGTGATGTGCAGGGGAACGAGGTAATAACATGGCTATATACGGGAAGTACCAGTACTGAGTCGATGTGCAGGGGAACGAGGTAATAACATGGCTATATACGGGAAGTACCAGTACTGAGTTGATGTGCAGGGGAACGAGGTAATAACATGGCTATATACGGGAAGTACCAGTACTGAGGCGATGTGCAGGGGAACGAGGTAATAACATGGCTATATACGGGAAGTACCAGCACTGAGGCGATGTGCAGGGGAACGAGGTAATAACATGGCTATATACGGGAAGTACCAGTACTGAGGCGATGTGCAGGGGAACGAGGTAATAACATGGCTATATACGGGAAGTACCAGTACTGAGTCGATGTGCAGGGGAACGAGGTAATAACATGGCTATATACGGGAAGTACCAGTACTGAGGCGATGTGCAGGGGAACGAGGTAATAACATGTCTATATACGGGAAGTACCAGTACTGAGGCGATGTGCAGGGGAACGAGGTAATCGAGGTAGTTATGTACTGTATATATAGGGAGGGGTAAAGTGACAAGGCAACAGTATAGATAATAGACCGTAGCAGCAGCTACGGCGTCAGTATGCATGTGTGCGCATGTTATGACAAGAAGGAAAGTTGATTTGTTCAGCTGGCTCTGATGTCAAAGCAATAAGAAGGAATCCCAGGGAAACCAAAATGAACACACACACACACATCTGACATATTCTGATCCTGCCCCTCAGACGAGTGCGCGAGGCCACAGGTGTGGACATCAACATGAGAGTGGGCGTGCACTCCGGCAACGTGCTCTGCGGTGTGATTGGCCTCCGCAAGTGGCAGTTTGACGTTTGGTCACATGACGTCACCCTGGCCAATTATATGGAGTCTGGAGGCTTACCTGGGTATGTTAGTAGTTGAGTTAACCATGTATGGTAAATCTTTAATCCTAATGGTGGCATTCATTATTAAGTTACTAGTAGTAACCTAGTCCTAGTCAGTCCATTTTACTAATAGTAACCCCCATCTTTGTCTTGATCAGGCGTGTCCACATCACTGACGCCACCCTGAAGCACCTGAACAAGGCCTATGAGGTGGAGGAGGGGAACGGTGGGCTAAGAGATGCCTACCTGAAGGAGCTCAACATACAGACATACCTTGTCATCGATCCTCGGGTGAGCTACCTCATTTAATGCATTACCTCCAGAATCCCTGACAAGGGCCTTATCTGTATATGTGAGACTGTACTCCTCGTTAACGTGTGTGTGTGTCATCAGTCTAAGAACCAGGCTCTGAACAGCCACAGCATGCCCAAGCCGCGTGTGAATGACGGGCTGAAGATGCGGGCGTCAGTGAGAATGACCCGTTACCTGGAGTCCTGGGGCGCCGTCAAACCCTTCGCCCACCTACAGAGCAGAGAGGGGTACACCCAAGACACCGTGGTCAATGGAAAATCACGCTGCAAGGTGAGTGACAGCTGGGGGGCCACTGCATTATAACTGATGAAAAGATTACCAGACATACTTCCTCTAACAGAAATAGTCCACTTTACACATCAAATCAAGCATAACAGGTTGAAATGTATTGCTACAAGCATCACTATTTCCTGTGGAAGACTGATGCGACTGTTGATGACATATTTAAATGCTGCTTTACTTCTTTCTGTTTTACGCACGATGTGTCTAACAACAGTTGTTTTTTAAAATGTTTCTAGGACATCCCTCTGCGCACAACTCACTCGAAGATCACTGAGAGGTAAGGAAGGCCAAGTCTGAGAACGCAGAGAGGATGAGTTCATTTGTTTATGTGTTCACAAGAGCCCTGAACTGGCATCATGTCAGAGTGGTGACGTCAGACTCTCCTTACTGGATTGGTACTCCTGCTATGCATCAGTCTGTTGATACAGTGGGTGTTTATGGTTGTGGAGGTGTATTTAGGAAGCCAGTTCTTTTTTTGAATGACCAAATGCAAACAACATCAGTCACTGTACAGTAAATGTTAAGCAATTTGTAAGTCCACTTAATGTTACATGTATTGTATATAAAAACACAAACACATTTACTTTTTATAAGGTCATCAAGTTTGGTCGCAAAGGGCTTAGAGGTTGTCTCTTTTTCCTCCTTACTGACAAAAGCTGAACCACATGAGTGCAGTAGACAGGATAGGGAAATAAGAAAATTGCCCCGAAAGACCTTTTGTCTCAGCTGTGGTTCTAGTGGACACAGATACTGTGAATGGACACTTAACAGGAACCGGCTGTGTTGCTTCCGATGTGGTCGGTGGCCCTTCCTATGTTCTTTCATTTGGTCAGGAACAGTCCCTCTTCATGTAATGTTTAATAAAAACAAAATCGTTTCTTTATTCAGTTACAATACAAGCTTTATTAATATTTGATCCTTTCTACGGAGACAGACATTTGTTGTTTTAGCACACATGAATCCTCACATACAACACACAACAGTCCCATACAGCGACAACGATGTCACCATGTTGAATGTATCTATCTCTCACTGTTGGTCCCTGACAGCTTTGATGAGTCTGTAGAGGAGCCCTTCTCCTCACCCGCCCCTCTGCTCAGCACCTATAAGTGAGTGGAGCCAGCATGGCTCACAACACAACTGCTCCCTTCTGAGTGGAGGAGGAGAATCTTGATGTTTCACAGCACCATTAACCTCCAACCCTTCTTTCTGGGTTAACACCCCCCCCCCCCCCATACTGCCTAGAGCTGCCTCCCTCTTCTGTGTAACAGGGCATCACAGGGATTCCCACGCCTTTACAAAGCAAGCAGGGCATAGTAACCACTCTCTACTAAGTGTTTAAAAAGTGTCTTTTTGTTTTCCTACTGGAGTTATGTGCTGTTATAAATACCGTGTGTGTGCCTCTCTGTCTGTGTGTGTGTCTGTCTTTGTGTGTCTGTGTGTATGTTTCCTTCCTGGTGGGGCAGGGGGCACAGAGCAGGGGTACTGCTGGGAGACTCCTGTTCAGTCACCCGAGTTCAATTAACACACAACATCCTGCACACACACACATTATAGAATGAATGACACACACCCACCCCCCTTCTCTCTGTTTCCACTAATGCTGAGAATGGCCTAAACCAGTTGCCTCCCTGCACAGCACACTGGAACTGAATAACCTGCATGATCTTGGCTGGTTTACCAGCATCCATCTGTCTGTCTGCGTGTCAGTCTGTCTGCGTGTCAGTCTGTCTGTCTGTCTGCGTGTCTGTCTGTCTGTCTGAGTGTCAGTCAGTCTGTCTGTCTGCGTGTCGGTCTGTCGGTCTGTCTGTCTGCGTGCCAGTCGGTCTGTCTGTCTGCGTGTCTGCCTGTCAGTTGGTCTGTCTGCGTGGCGGTCGGTCGGTCCGTCTGCGTGGCGGTCGGTCCGTCTGCGTGGCCGTCGGTCCGTCTGTCTGCATGTCGGTCGGTCCGTCTGTCTGCGTGCCAGTTGGTCTGTCTGTCTGCATGTCGGTCTGTCTGTATGTCTACGTGTTGGTCGGTCGGTCCGTCCGTCTGCGTGTCGGTCCGTCTGCATGTCGGTCCGTCTGCATGTCGGTCCGTATGCGTATTGGTCGTTCTGCGTGTCGGTCGTTCTGCGTGACGGTCGGTCTGCCCGTCGGTCGGTCTGCGCGTCGGTTGGTCTGTCTGCGTTTTGTTCGGTCTCTCTGCCTGTCGGTCGGTCGGTCTGTCTGCGTTTCGGTCGATCGGTCTGCCGGTCTGCGTGTCGGTCGGTATGCGTTTCGGTCGGTCTGCGTGTCGGTCGGTCTGTCTGCTTGTCGGTCGGTTTGTTTGTCTGTCTGCGTGACAGTCAGTCGGTCTGTCTGCGTGTTGGTCGGTCTGGGTGCCGGTTGGTCTGCGTGTCGGTCAGTCTGTCTGCGTGTCGGTCGGTCTGCGTGTCGGTCGGTCTGCGTGCCGGTTGGTCTGCGTGTCGGTCAGTCTGTCTGCATGTCGGTCGGTCTGTCTGCGTGTCGGTCGGTCTGTCTCTGCGTGTCGGCCGGTCTGAGTGTCGGTCGGTCAGTCAGCGTGTTGGTCGGTTTGCGTGTCGGTCTGCGTGTCTGCGTGTCGGTCTGCTGGTTGGTCTGCGTGTCAGTCGGTCTGCATGTCAGTTGGTCTGCTTGTCAGTCTTCGTGTCGGTCGGGTCTGCGTGTTGGTCAGTGTGTCGGGTCTGCGTGTCGGTTGGTCGGTCTGTCTGTCTACGTGTCTGTCGGTCTGCTTGTCAGTCTGTCGGCCGGTCTGCGTGTCGGTCGGGTCTGCGTGTCGGTCGGGTCTGCGTGTCGGTCGGGTCTGCGTGTCGGTCGGGTCTGCGTGTCGGTCGGTCTGCGTGTCGGTCGGGTCTGCGTGTCGGTCGGGTCTGCGTGTCGGTCGGGTCTGCGTGTCGGTCGGGTCTGCGTGTCGGTCGGGTCTGCGTGTCGGTCGGGTCTGCGTGTCGGTCGGGTCTGCGTGTCGGTCGGGTCTGCGTGTCGGTCGGTCTGCGTGTCGGTCGGTCTGTCTGCGTCTGTCTGTTGGCCTCTGTGTGTCTGCTAGTCTACCTCTTCCTTATTGTCTGAGGGTTTTACAGGAACAAGTCCCAGAAGAGCAAGTTTGATGAGGAGCTGCACAATGAGATGACCACCACCATCGATGAGCTCAGCAGCAAGTGAGTCTCTATAGTCACTAAATAGTCAAGACATTCAGAGAATAGTCACTAGGTAGGACTACAAGTTTAAGCCTGAACTCTTCCTAGCCACCAACATATCCCCTGAGAAAAGTCTTATTTAGCCAATTGGGAATAATATTGACAAAGATGAGTCAAAGTTTGCAGAAAATGTATTTTAGATATTGAGTTGTAAAAATAGAGAGCTTGCACTCACTCACACACACCCACGCACTCTTTCACACACTTTTCCTCACACTCTCTCCCCATGTGACCTCCAGGCAGTGGGTGAAGTCTGAGGAGACTAGCAGTCTGGCTGTGTGGTTCCCTAAGAAAGAGCTGGAGAAACAGGTGAGTCTGTCTCAGAGCTGTCTAGACACTGTTGAGAGGAGCATTGCTGTCCTAGTATACACTGTAGTAGGTACATCTCCACACTGAAAATCTCTAGAACCTTATAGATACAATGTGAAGAAATATATCAGTTGTCTCTGGAATAACTACATGTAACTACCAATTGACAGACTCTATGGTCTCTATACACTGTGGAAAGGAGCCTTACTGTCCTAATATACAACATGTACATCTGTACAATGGCAATGTCAATAGCCTTTATGTAAGATACAGTATAAAGAAAAATATTCATACATGACATTTTAGTTCCTAACCCTTACAACATGCTAAATGTTATATTGGAATCAATCTCTTGATATCTCTGATTAGCCTACACAGACCACACCTGTTCTTAGTGCTTTCAGAAAGTATTCAGACCCCTTTCCTTGTTTCCACATTTTGTTACGTTACAGCCTTATTTTAAATTGATTAAATCTTTTTTTTTGCTCATCAATCTACAAACAATACTCCATAATGACAAAGCAAAAACAGGTTTTTAGAAATTTTAACAGATGTATTAAAAAGAAAAACAGATACCTTTTTTTACATAAGTATTCAGACCCTTTTCTATGAGACTTCAAATGGAGCTCAGGTGCATCCTGTTTCCTTTGATCATCCTTGAGATGTTTCTACAAATGATTGGAATCCACCTGTGGTAAATTCAATTGATCCCACAGTTGACAGTGTATGTCTGAGCAAAAACCAAGCCATGAGGTTAAAGGAATTGTCCTAGGAGCTCCGAGACAGGATTGTGTAAAGGCACAGATCTGGGGAAGGGTATCAAAAAATTCTGCAGCATTGAGGGTCCCCAAGAACACAGTGGCCTCTATCATTCTTAAATGGAAGAAGTTCGTAACTACCAAGACTCTTCCTAGAGCTGGCCGCCCTGCCAAACTGAGCAATCGGGGGAGAAGGGGGAGAGTTCCTCTGTGGAGATGGGAGAACCTTCCACAAGGACAACCATCTCTGCAGAACTCTACCAAATAGGCCTTTATGGTAGAGTGGCTAGACGGAAGCCACTCCTCAATAAAAGGCACATGGCAGCCCACTTGGAGTTTGCCTAAAGGACTCACAGACCATGAGAAACAAGATTCTCTGGTCTGATGAAACCAAGATTGAACTCTTTGACCTGAATGCCAAGCGTCACGTCTGGAGGAAACCTGGCACCATCCTTATGGTGAAGCATGGTGGTGGCAGCATCGTGCTGTATGGATGTTTTTCAGCTGCAAGGACTGTGAGACTAGTCAGGATCAAGGGAAAGATGAACAACCCTAAGCACACAGCCAAAACAATGTAGGAGTGGCTTCGGGACAAGTCTCTGAATGTCCTTGAGTGGCCCAGCCAGAGCATGGACTTGAACCCGATCAAACATCTCTGGAGAGACCTGAAAATAGCTGTGCATAGACGCTCCCCATCCAACCTGACAGTGCTTGAGAGGATCTGCAGAGAAGAATGGGAGAAACTCCCACAATACAAGTGTGCCAAGCTTTTAGCGTCATACCCAAGAAGAGTCAAATCTGTAATCGCTGCCAATGGTGCTTCAACAAAGTACTGAGTAAAGGGTCTGAATGCTAATGTAAATGCAATATTTTTATTTTGTTTTTAATAAACTTGCAAACATTTCTAAAAACCTGTTTTTGCTTTGTCATTATGGGGTATTGTGTGTCGATTGATAAGGAAATGCTTTTTTAAAATCAATTTTAGAATAAGGCTGTAATGTAACAAAAAGTGGGAAAAGTCAAGGGGTCTGAATACTTTCCGAATGCACTATACATACTGTAAAAACTGTGTTCTTAGTATTTGTGAGAGGTTCAAACATGACTTCTTCTTTCCTCCCCAGTACCGAGCCATTGATCTGCCCATGTTCAAGCACTACATTGGCTGTGCCACCTTCATCTTCTTCTGCATCTTTGTGGTTCAGATGTTTGTGACAAAAGAGTGAGTGATTTTCCCTTGTGACTATAAGAAACGTATTTCTCAACCGGTAGTAATAATAGTTGTTCCTCTTAAACCATGGAAACAATAATGGCATGACAACCATTATTTGAAGTTTTGGGATTCAGTGTTGGATCTTTCCCTTCTTCATCCCTCAGTTCCAAAATGTTGGGAATGTCGTTTGGAGTGCTGGCCTGTGTCCTCCTGTTGACCCTGGGCATCTGTTTCGCAGGTCACCTGCAGGTCAGTGGGAGTTTTAGGTTTAGGTCACAACAAGCCCTATTTCTGGACAGGGCAAGGCTTAGTTGACTGTGTATGGGGGTGGGGTACTGTGTGTGTACTGTGTGTATTTCTTACTGTGACAGTGGAAACACGCTTTCTGGCTTGGATGCATAAGCAATTCCATCTATCCCCGGGTCTTTTCCTGTGAAGTTGTACATTGACGTTATGTGGCCATTGACAGCTGGTGCATACCATCTCAATGCCATGGTGCAGACAGACAGGCAGTGTAGTTATTACATTCAGTAGTCAGAGACACACAGAGTGTACAAAACATTAGGAACACCTTCCTACTATCATACCCCATTCAAAGGCACTTAAATCATTTGTCTTGACTGTTCACCCTCGGAATGACACACATAAACAATCCATATCTCAATTGTCTCAAGGCTTAAAAGTCCTTCTTTAACTGGTCTCCTCCCCTTCATCTACACTAATTTAAAGTGGATTTAACAGGAGACATCAATAAGGGATCATAGCTTTCACTTGGTCAGTCTATTTCATGGAAAGAGCAGGTGTTCCTAATGTTTTGTACACTCAGTGTATTATCCTATCTTTCTGAAAATAGACTGAACATTCAGTGCTGCTGTGTTAGTAAGTCACACATTGTCTCTTCCATGCATTTCACCCCCCATATACACACTCATCCCTTCCCCTCCTATCCACTCCTCCTCTCCCATGGCTGGATGCCTCGCTCCTCCCACCCCTCAGCGCTTGTTTCCGGAGAAGTTGTCGTCCTGCCAGTGGCTGCCTGCTGTGTCCGATGCAGTGGTCAAGAGGCCGTGTGTGCGCCTCCCTCTGGTCACTATCACCACTGCGGTCATCATCATCCTAGCAGTCTTCAACCTGGTAAGTTAACGCAACCAACGCCTTGGTTTTTCTAACGACTGCCTCACCTGGTTCACCAACTACTTTGCAGACAGAGTTCAGTGTGTCAAGTTGGAGGTTATGTTCTCCGGACCTCTGGCAGTCTCTATGGGGGTACCACAGGGTTCAATTCTCGGGCCGACTATTTTCTCTGTATATATCAAGGATGTCGCTCTTGCTGCGGGTGATTCCCTGATCCACCTCTACACAGGCGACACCATTCTGTATACTTCTGGCCCTTCCTTGGACACTGTGTTAACTAACCTCCAAACGAGCTTCAATGCCATACAACACTCCTTCCGTGGCCTCCAACTGCTCTTAAACGCTAGTAAAACCAAATGCATGCTTTTCAACCGTTCGCTGCCCTCACCCGCCCGCCCGACTAGCATCACCACCCTGGACGGTTCCGACCTAGAATATGTGGACTACTATAAATAACTAGGTGTCTGGCTAGACTGTAAACTCTCCTTCCAGACTCATATTAAACATCTCCAATCAAAAATCAAATCTAGAATCGTCTTTCTATTTCGCAACAAAGCCTCCTTCACTCACGCTGCCAAACTTACCCTCGTAAAACTGACTATCCTACCGATCCTCGACTTCGGCGATGTCATCTACAAAATAGCTTCCAACACTCTACTCAGCAAACTGGATGCAGGCTATCACAGTGCCATCCATTTGGTTACCAAATCACCTTATACCACTCACCACTGCGACCTGTATGCTCTAGTCGGCTGTCCCTCACTACATATTCGTCGCCAGACCCACTGTCTCCAGGTCATCTATAAGTCTATGCTAGGTAAAGCTCCACCTTATCTCAGTTCACTGGTCACGATAACAACACCCACCCCGTAGCACACGTTCCAGAAGGTTTATCTCACTGATCATCCCCAAAGCTAACACCTCATTTGGCCGCCTTTCCTTCCAGTTCTCTGCTGCCAGTGACTGGAACGAATTGGAAAATCGCTGAAGTTGGAGACTTTTATTTCCCTCAGCAACTTTAAACATCAGCTATCTGAGCAGCTAACCGATCACTGCAGCTGTACATAGTCCATCTGTAAATAGCCCACCCAATCTACCTACCTCATCCCCATACTGTTTTTATTCTATTTACTTTTCTGCTCTTTTAAACACGAAGTATCTCTACTTGCACATCATCATCTGCTCATTTGTAACTATTCGCTCCTATGGCCTATTATTGCCTACCTCCTCTCTTACCTCCTCTTTTTTCTACTGTGTCATTGACTTGTTTATTGTGTTATTGGCTTGTTTATTGTTTACTCCATGTGTAACTCTGTGTAGTTGTCTGTGTCACAATACTTTGCTTTATCTTGGCCAGGTTGCAGTTGCAAATGAGAACTTGTTCTCAACTAGCCTACCTGGTTAAATAAAGGTGAAATCAAATAAAAAACAACTCACTATCTCACTGATTAAACATAGACCAGAATGCCCTAACGTGTACATGCAATTACATAAACTTGAAATAGCAACAAGAGCATTAGCTTGTTATTGTAAGAAGAACATCAAGTCATCAACAGACATGCCAATAACACATGCTTCACAGCCTTTTTGTTTTCAGTCAGACCCACTTAGCTGTTGACTGTCAATGAAATCTTCTTGTTCCCTCTAGTGCTTCATCCAGATAAAGTCACCGTGTGATATCAATGGTAACCCTGATCTGATTCCATCTGACAACTCCAGTGAGCAGCATCCAGACAGCCTGTTCTACCTGCCGGTGAGTGATGCCTACAATATCCCTCACTAACAGGTCTTCTGTAGCTCAGTTGATAGAGCACGGCACGCTTGCAACACACAGTTATGAAATTATACTTTCCATTTCAGTGTTTTTATTGTTTGCAAATATATACTCTGCCATTTCAAATAAATATAATCAATTACAAATAATAAACATTGAAATGAAGAACTGGCACTTTCCATTGATGGTTTTCATTGTCTCCTTACTCCATTATCTCTCGCTCTCTCTCTCGGTCTCTCTCCCCATCTTTCTCTCAGTACTCTGTGTTCAGCTGTATCCTGGCTCTCATAGCTTGTGGAGTGTTCCTGAGGGGGAGCTTTGAGCTTAATGTGGTCTTCCTCACCCTGGCCTCCACAGCCTACTACATCATCATCCTCAGCGCCAAGGCTGGTCTCTTCAGCTGCTATGGACAAATGCTTTACAACCAACTCAATGAAAACAGGTACTATAGCATGTGTTGTGTACCAGGCCTAGGGTAGATTCAGTTTTCAATTCAAGAAGTGATTCAGGAACATTTATATATTATTAAGTCATTTCTGATTTGTTTTCTATGAAGGTTGTTTCAATTAATTAATTGAATTTCAATCCACTTACTGAATTGACCCCAACCCTGTTCTGTACTGTGCATCAAACACCTGGTACTATATCCTACCTGGTTTATACTGAGCTTTACTTTAGATTACCTCTAACCCCTGAGCTCTGTGTTCCAGAACTGAGGACTCTGGGACCATCCTAAGAGCATTGGGGCTGGTCAAACACCCTGAGGTGATGAGCTGCATATACATCACCTTGTTCCTGGTCACCATGCTCATCATCTCACAACAGGTCAGGACATGTTCCTCTTCTTTGTTGGCCTCTGTTCTTCTCTCATTGTCTTGACCCCTCTCTTCCCCTACCCCTCTCTTCCTCTACCCCCCTCTCTTCCCCTACCCCTCTCTTCCTCTACCCCTCTCTTCCTCTACCCCCCTCTTCCTCTACCCCCCTCTTCCTCTACCCCCCTCTCTTCCTCTACCCCCCTCTCTTCCTCTACCCCCCTCTCTTCCTCTACCCCCCTCTCTTCCCCTACCCCTCTCTTCCCCTAATCCTCCCTACCCCTCTCTTCCTCTACCCCCCTCTCTTCCCCTACCCCCTCTCTTCCTCTACCCCCCTCTCTTCCCCTACCCCTCTCTTCCCCTACCCCTCTCTTCCTCTACCCCCCTCTCTTCCCCTACCCCTCTTCTTCCCCTACCCCTCTCTTCCCCTACCCCTCTCTTTCCTCTACCCCCCTCTCTTCCCCTACCCCTCTCTTCCCCTACCCCTCTCTTCCCCTACCCCTCTCTTCCCTCTACCCCCCCCTTCCTCTACCCCCCCCCTTCCTCTACCCCCCCCTCTCTTCCTCTACCCCCCTCTCTTCCCCTACCCCTCTCTTCCTCTACCCCTCTCTTCCTCTTCCCCCCTCTCTTCCCCTACCCCTCTCTTCCCCTACCCCTCTCTTCCCCTACCCCTCTCTTCCTCTACCCCCCCTTCCTCTACCCACCCTCTCTTCCCCTACCCCTCTCTTCCTCTACCCCCCCTCTCTTCCCCTACCCCTCTCTTCCCCTACCCCTCTCTTCCCCTACCCCTCTCTTCCCCTACCCCTCTCTTCCTCTACCCCCCCTTCCTCTACCCCCCTCTCTTCCCCTACCCCTCTCTTCTCTACCCCCCTCTCTTCCTCTACCCCCCTCTCTTCCCCTACCCCTCTCTTCCTCTACCCCCCTCTCTTCCTCTACCCCTCTCTTCCTCTACCCCCCTTCCTCTACCCCCCTCTCTTCCCCTACCCCTCTCTTCCCCTACCCCTCTCTTCCTCTACCCCCCTCTTCCTCTACCCCTCTCTTCATCTACCCCCCTTCCTCTACCCCCCTCTCTTCCCCTACCCCTCTCTTCCTCAACCCCCCCTTCCTCTACCCCCCTCTCTTCCCCTACCCCTCTCTTCCTCTACCCCCCTCTCTTCCTCTACCCCCCTTCCTCTACCCCCCTCTCTTCCCCTACCCCTCTCTTCCTCTACCCCCCTCTTCCTCTACCCCTCTCTTCCTCTACCCCCTCTTCCTCTACCCCCCTCTTCCTCTACCCCTCTCTTCCTCTACCCCCCTCTTCCTCTACCCCTCTCTTCCTCTACCCCCCTCTCTTCCCCTACCCCTCTCTTCCCCTACCCCCCTCTTCCTCTACCCCCCCCTTCCTCTACCCCCCTCTCTTCCTCTACCCCCCTCTCTTCCCCTACCCCTCTCTTCCTCTACCCCTCTCTTCCTCTACCCCCTCTCTTCCCCTACCCCTCTCTTCCTCTACCCCCCCCTTCCTCTACCCCCCTCCTTCCTCTACCCCCCTCTCTTCCCCTACCCCTCTCTTCCCCTACCCCTCTCTTCCCCTACCCCTCTCTTCCTCTACCCCCCCTTCCTCTACCCCCCCTTCCTCTACCCCCCTCTCTTCCCCTACCCCTCTCTTCCCCTACCCCTCTCTTCCCCTACCCCCTCTCTTCCTCTACCCCCCTCTCTTCCTCTACCCCCCTCTCTTCCTCTACCCCCCTCTCTTCCCCTACCCCTCTCTTCCTCTACCCTCCTCTCTTCCTCTACCCCCCCTTCCTCTACCCCCCCTCTCTTCCCCTACCCCTCTCTTCCCCTACCCCTCTCTTCCTCTACCCCTCTCTTCCTCTACCCCCCTCTCTTCCCCTACCCCTCTCTTCCCCTACCCCTCTCTTCCTCTACCCCTCTCTTCCTCTACCCCCCTCTCTTCCCCTACCCCTCTCTTCCTCTACCCCCCTCTTCCTCTACCCCTCTCTTCCTCTACCCCCCTCTTCCTCTACCCCCCTCTTCCTCTACCCCTCTCTTCCTCTACCCCCCTCTTCCTCTACCCCTCTCTTCCTCTACCCCCCTCTCTTCCTCTACCCCCCTCTCTTCCCCTACCCCTCTCTTCCCCTACCCCCCTCTTCCTCTACCCCCCTCTTCCTCTACCCCCCTCTCTTCCTCTACCCCCCTCTCTTCCCCTACCCCTCTCTTCCTCTACCCCCCTCTTCCTCTACCCCCCTCTTCCTCTACCCCCCTCTTCCTCTACCCCCCTCTCTTCCTCTACCCCCCTCTCTTCCTCTACCCCCCTCTTCCTCTACCCCCCTCTCTTCCTCTACCCCCCCTCTTCCTCTACCCCCCTCTTTCCTTTTACTACTAAATGACCACATCACTTCTGTCCCGTAGAATGAGTCATGCTTCCGTCAGGACTTCCTTCTGAAGAACAAGAACCGTACGGAGCAGGATGAGATTGAGACCAGGGAGAACCTGAACCGCCTGCTCCTGGAGAACGTGCTGCCGGCCCATGTGGCTGCGCTGTTTGTTGGGGAGAATAAAAAGAACGAGGTGGGATTCCTCACAAACACTTTACTTACTGAGAAGTACAAGGTAGGAGTCCAGGATGGATGACTGGTAGTCGACTGAGTCCAACTCATCCTCCCCTCCTCCTCCTATCTGCACTGGGGTCCCATCTCCACTGGCCTGCACTCACTAAAGCTTAGTGGGAAGCACTTAGTCGTGGAATTGTTTGGATTTACCCGTAAATGGTTTATTATGATTTCCAGTAGTGTGGTTAAGGGATGGAACCCCCAGGGTAAGGACGGTCCCACTTCTATGGATCATTGTACCGTATATCAGTGCCTGTCTCACCCCACCTACCAACCCACAGCTCCATGAATCAGCGCCTTCATCGGAATTGTGATTTGTGATGTCATCTTTGTGTCAGCATGGTAGAGACAGAGCCACTGCATTCTTACAGCAACATCCTCAACTCCTACTGCCCCTACTCACAGCCACTCTCAAATAGTCCACATTCAACGTCCTCAACTCCTACTGCCCCTACTCACAGCCACTCTCAAATAGTCCACATTCAATGTCCTCAACTCCTGCTACCCCTACTCTCAGCAACTCTCATAGTCCACACATTCAACGTCCTCAACTCCTGCTACCCCTACTCTCAGCCACTTTCATAGTCCACATTCAACGTCCTCAACTCCTGCTACCCCTACTCTCAGCCACTCTCATAGTCCACATTCAACATCCTCAACTCCTGCTACCCCTACTCTCAGCCACTCTCATAGTCCACATCAACGTCCTCAACTCCTGCTACCCCTACTCTCAGCCACTCTCATAGTCCACATTCAACGTCCTCAACTCCTGCTACCCCTACTCTCAGCCACTCTCATAGTCCACATTCAACGTCCTCAACTCCTGCTACCCCTACTCTCAGCCACTCTCATAGTCCACATTCAACGTCCTCAACTCCTGCTACCCCTACTCTCAGCCACTCTCATAGTCCACATTCAACGTCCTCAACTCCTGCTACCCCTACTCTCAGCCACTCTCATAGTCCACATTCAACGTCCTCAACTCCTGCTACCCCTACTCTCAGCCACTCTCATAGTCCACATTCAACGTCCTCAACTCCTGCTACCCCTACTCTCAGCCACTCTCATAGTCCACATTCAATGTCCTCAACTCCTGCTACCCCTACTCTCAGCCACTCTCATAGTCCACATTCAACGTCCTCAACTCCTGCTACCCCTACTCTCAGCCACTCTCATAGTCCACATTCAACGTCCTCAACTCCTGCTACCCCTACTCTCAGCCACTCTCATAGTCCACATTCAACGTCCTCAACTCCTGCTACCCCTACTCTCAGCCACTCTCATAGTCCACATTCAACGTCCTCAACTCCTGCTACCCCTACTCTCAGCCACTCTCATAGTCCACATTCAACGTCCTCAACTCCTGCTACCCCTACTCTCAGCCACTCTCATAGTCCACATTCAACGTCCTCAACTCCTGCTACCCCTACTCTCAGCCACTCTCATAGTCCACATTCAACGTCCTCAACTCCTGCTACCCCTACTCTCAGCCACTCTCATAGTCCACATTCAACGTCCTCAACTCCTGCTACCCCTACTCTCAGCCACTCTCATAGTCCACATTCAACGTCCTCAACTCCTGCTACCCCTACTCTCAGCCACTCTCATAGTCCACATTCAACGTCCTCAACTCCTGCTACCCCTACTCTCAGCCACTCTCATAGTCCACATTCAACGTCCTCAACTCCTGCTACCCCTACTCTCAGCCACTCTCATAGTCCACATTCAACGTCCTCAACTCCTGCTACCCCTACTCTCAGCCACTCTCATAGTCCACATTCAACGTCCTCAACTCCTGCTACCCCTACTCTCAGCCACTCTCATAGTCCACATTCAACGTCCTCAACTCCTGCTACCCCTACTCTCAGCCACTCTCATAGTCCACATTCAACGTCCTCAACTCCTGCTACCCCTACTCTCAGCCACTCTCATAGTCCACATTCAACGTTCTCAACTCCTGCTACCCCTACTCTCAGCCACTCTCATAGTCCACATTCAACGTCCTCAACTCCTGCTACCCCTACTCTCAGCCACTCTCATAGTCCACATTCAACGTCCTCAACTCCTGCTACCCCTACTCTCAGCCACTCTCATAGTCCACATTCAACGTCCTCAACTCCTGCTACCCCTACTCTCAGCCACTCTCATAGTCCACATTCAACGTCCTCAACTCCTGCTACCCCTACTCTCAGCCACTCTCATAGTCCACATTCAACGTCCTCAACTCCTGCTACCCCTACTCTCAGCCACTCTCATAGTCCACATTCAACGTCCTCAACTCCTGCTACCCCTACTCTCAGCCACTCTCATAGTCCACATTCAACGTCCTCAACTCCTGCTACCCCTACTCTCAGCCACTCTCATAGTCCACATTCAACGTCCTCAACTCCTGCTACCCCTACTCTCAGCCACTCTCATAGTCCACATGATACAGACATAAACACACTAGACAAACCACTGATAAGCAGAGGTACTTAATAAAAGTTCAAAGAAATTAACAATATTTATTCTGAAGTTTGACAATACTCTGTAATATATTTTTGTCTTACTTCATAAGATATGACAAACTTTCAGAAATTCAGAGCTTAGCCTACATTTACCGCTGAAGGCTATGGACATCCCCTCCACTATGATGTCTCCCTCACTCCGGCCCTCCACAGCCCAGTCACAGGGTTATGTGTTACCTCTAAATCACCATGGACACTCTGATACACTTTGACTAAGGTCTTTAAGTCAGTGATGGAGAAAATAATTTGTATAAATCTGGTTGAACTATTTCCTCTTGACATGTTTTTCTGGAAGCACAAACACAACAGAACAGCTATTTGTGTTTGACATGTAGGCTACAGCCTGAGAAGTAGTCTACTGAAGCTGCTTCAGTTAAAGATGAGTGTTCATCAGCTTAGCTTGAACACTGCATATACCTGACAATAGTAATCCCAATGGATGGCACAGTGTCAAATCAAACACAACAAAAAGCATGAGAAAAACCCAAGAATAAATATGCTTTGAAGTTTTCCTCAGAGATTTGACATCTAGGAGCAGAAGCATGGGACTTCGATGGGCTCCCTCTCTCCCAGAGAATGGGTTTTAGAGGCCCTGTTTAACATTGGCTCCTCTTATACAGCCTAATCACTGGCCATTTCCTTGCCAGACGTCAACACAGTGAAAACAGTTAGGAACGTCTGGCACTGAAGGAACTGTTGTGGTGTCTGTCTCAGCATTCTGAATTAGCTTTCTCTTAAAGATGTGGCTCTGTGCTCTAATGTCTCCTAATATTTCTTGTGTGAACCTGACACTTCCCTGTATCTCTGTTGTGAAAGTGTATGTCTATGTTCTTCTGCTTAGTGTTACTACATGGCATTGCCTCTTAAGTTGTACACCTCCTTCCTCCTCAGGATCTGTACTACAAGTCATATGACTGTGTGTGTGTGAACCTGAAACCTCCCTGTATCTCTGTTGTGAAGTGTATGTCTATGTTCTTCTGCTTAGTGTTACTACATGGCATTGCCTCTTAAGTTGTACACCTCCTTCCTCCTCAGGATCTGTACTACAAGTCATATGACTGTGTGTGCGTGATGTTCGCCTCGGTACCGGACTTCAAAGAGTTCTACACGGAATGTGACATCAACAAGGAAGGTCTGGAGTGTCTGAGGCTCCTCAATGAGATCATAGCAGACTTTGATGAGGTCAGAGAACCGATGGCAGCCATCAACAAACAAAAATTGCACATGTCCCAGTAATAGAAATAAGTACACAGCTAACCCTGGCTCACACATCCACTTGTTTACCCACACACAGCTGCTGTCCAAGCCCAAGTTCAGTGGAGTTGAGAAGATCAAGACCATCGGAAGCACTTATATGGCAGCCGCAGGGCTGAGTGGCACCCCAGGACAGGAGAATAACCAGGTAGCTACTATTTGACCTAGGTCATGTGGCTGGGAGGGGGGTTACACAGCATGCAACTGTGCATACCTTTTGATTTTCTATACTATAGAACTTTACCATAAAACCTGGTTAATGGCGCAGTATAGATAAAGTTGTGTATGTACATTTGAACTCAGAGGTTTACATACACCTTAGCCAAATACATTTAAACAGTTTTTCACTATTCCTGACATTTAATCTTAGTAAAAATTCCCTGACTACCTGGCATGATGACTCCTTGCTGTCCCCAGTCCACCTGGCTGTGCTGCTGCTCCAGTTTCAACTGTTCTGCCTGTGATTATTATTATTTGACCATGCTGGTCATTTATGAACATTTGAACATCTTGGCCATGTTCTGTTATAATCTCCACCCGGCACAGCCAGAACAGGACTGGCCACCCCTCATAGCCTGGTTCCTCTCTAGGTTTCTTCCTAGGTTTTGGCCTTTCTAGGGAGTTTTTCCTAGCCACCGTGCTTCTACACCTGCATTGCTTGCTGTTTGGGGTTTTAGGCTGGGTTTCTGTACAGCCCTTTGAGATATCAGCTGATGTACGAAGGGCTATATAAATCAATTTGATTTGGGTAGCCTTCCACAAGCTTCCCACAATAAGTTGGGTGAATTTTGGCCTATCCCTCCAGACAGAGCTGGTGTAACGGAGTCAGGTTTGTAGGCCTCTTTGCTCACACGCTTTTTCAGTTCTGCCCACAAATGTCTATAGGATTGAGGGCTTTGTGATGGCCACTCCAAACCCTTGACTTTGTTGTCCTTAAGCCATTTTGCCACAACTTTGGAGTAATGCTTGCGGTCATTGTCCATTTTGAAGACCCATTTGCGACCAAGCTTTAACTTGACTGATGTCTTGATGTTGCTTCAATATATCCACATCATCTTCCGTCCTCATGATGGCATCTATTTTGTGAAGTGCACCAGGCCCTCCTGCAGCGAAGCACCCCCACAACACGATGCTGCCACCCCCTGCTTCAGGGTTGGAATGTTGTTCTTCTGCTTGCAAGTCACCCCCTTTTTCCTCCAATCATAAAGATGGTCATTATGGCCAAACAGTTTTATTTTTGTTTCATCAGACCATTTTCCCAAAAAGTACGATCTTTGTCCCCATGTGTAGTTGCAAACCGTAGTCTGGCTTTTTTATGGTGGTTTTGGAGCAGTGGCTTCTTCCTTGCTGAGCGGCCTTTCAGGTTATGTCGATATAGGACTCGTTTTACTGTTGATATAGATACTTTTGTACCTGTTTCCTCCAGCATCTTCACAAGGTCCTTCGCTGTTCTGGGATTGATTTGCACTTTTCGCACCAAAGTACATTCATGTCTAGGAGACAGAACGCATCTCCTTCCTGAGCGGTATGACGGCTGCGTGGTCCCATAGTGTTTATACCTGCGTACTGTTGTTTGTACAGATGAACATGGTACTTTCAGGTGTTTGGAAATTGCTCCCAAGCATGAACCAGACTTGTGGAGGTTTACAATTTTTTTTCTGAGGTCTTGGCTGATTTCTTTTGATTTTCCCATGTCACCAAGAGGCACTGAGTTTGAAGGTAGGCCTTGAAATACATCCACAGGTGCACCTCCAATTGACTCAAATTATGTCACTTAGCCTATCAGAAGCTTCTAAAAGCCATTACATAATTTTCTTGAATTTTCCAAGCTGTTTAAAGACACAGTCAACTTAGGGTATGTACATTTCTGACCCACTCGAATTGTGATACAGTGAATTATAAGTGTAATAATCTGTCCGTAAACAATTGTTAGGAAAATTGCTTGTCCTAACAGACTTTCCAAAACTATAGTTTGTTAACAAGAAATTTGTGGAGTGGTTGAAAATCAAGTTTTAATGACTCCAACCTAAGTGTATGTAAACTTCCAACTTTAACTGTAAGTAGTAGTGTCCTGTGTGTGGACTTTATGATGAACTGTGTTTCAGGACCGAGATAGGCAGCAGGCACAGATGGGGAACATGGTCGAGTTTGCCATTGCCCTCATTGGCAAGCTGGATGGCATCAACAGACACTCCTTCAACAGTTTTAGACTGCGTGTGGGTGAGTAAAGCTTGGGCACATGAACTATATTCATTAACTACCCATTACGTCTGCAATGCGTTCGGTTCCATCCATCTTTATTTGCGTTTCATTCTAGTGCTAAGAGTTTTTCCTGAACACCTGCACCTGACCTGGTCAGGAGAAATTGTGAGCTCTAGTTATAGAACAAAACACTCCTGGCCCTGTGATACCCAGTCTATCTAACCACGTAGGACATTCTTTCTGTCCCCACAATAGCTAACATTGACTCCATGATTCCGCTGGTCTCCCTGTGTACTGTTGAGACGGTTCTCAGACAGCTTATTCTGAGCAGATCCCCCAGGCTTTAGGAAAACATTTATAATACTTGAGAGATAAAAGCACACATTAGGGTTTTAATACAAACACAGAAAGCTGGCATGAAATACAAGAAAATAAAATTCAAATGACTTATTCTTGTGTTCCAAGAAAAATCTAAATAACAAATGAAGTCCACATAATTCTCCCTGGAAGACATTTTTTATTAAAACGCAGATTCCAACATGAACAACTGGCAGTGGTGGCAGGTAGCCTAGCGGTTAAGAGTTGGGCCAGTAACCAAAAGGTTGCTGGTTCGACTTACTGAGCTGACTTAAGTGAAAATTCTGTCGATGTGCCCTTGCAATACCCCAATTGCTCATGTAAGTCGCTCTGGATAAAAGTGTCTGCTAAATGACTAAAATAGAATTGTAAAATGGCTTTGGCTCCCTGTGGTTGACTCAGCCAGACAAGCTGATGGCACTTGTTTGACCCTGTTAGTGTATATCACTGAATTGAGCATGTCATTTATATTTTATTTCCAGTTCTGTGTCATCATGCTCTTCTCAGGCATAAAATCGGGTCAGTCTAGCTGATAGTCAGTGTCTTGGTCATCACATTCTAGTCGACTGGTTTATTCCCAGCTGGTATCTTGTTATGTGTGCCCTGTGTCACTGTCTGCCTGCCTTTCACAGGCATTAACCATGGGCCTGTTATTGCTGGGGTGATTGGAGCCAGAAAACCTCAGTATGACATCTGGGGCAACACCGTAAACGTGGCCAGTAGGATGGAGAGCACTGGAGAGCTGGGCAAGATTCAGGTTCAGTACAACAACCTAGTATTGTCTGGCTGGAGAGATTAACTATAACCACACAAAAACCATGGCTGCATGCATTCAGCATAGTAATGTTTGTCTTGTTCCTTGCTTCGTCTGTTTCTGCTCCAGGTCACAGAGGAGACGTCGGACGTGCTCCAGAAGCTGGGCTACCCCTGCGAGTGCCGAGGCCTCATCAACGTCAAGGGAAAAGGCGAGCTAACAACCTTCTTTGTGTGTACGGACATGAGCAAGCAGCAGGGATTGGGCCTGAGCTGAGGTCTACGGTGAGCACACTACTGTGTGTGGACTCTGGGCCTGGTTGCTTATACGTGTGCTGGGTCGGTTACAGGACACAGTCTAGTATTCAGCACAGACTAATTACATGAACGCACATAAGTTAACATGCTTAGACTAAACCTACCGGAGCACACAAATATAATCCATCCCAGTGCTTCAGTCAGCGATGATCCTGACCGGACCAGATCAAGACTTGAAGACGTGGTTCTAGAGGTTATATTTTGGATTATTCGTGTTTCCAGGAATCCCTTTGGGAGATTCTTCATTGGAAATAAATGCTTAGTGCTGCTGATTTTTTTTTTTTTTTTTTGAGATCCAGTTGTTAATGTATGCATTCAATTAGACTGACATGGAGGTTACGTCAAGCACTGGTTGTCGTCATACTGGATTCTATCACCTAATACTCCTAGAACCTTACTGGAATCATGAGATACATCTTCAGTCTGCTCAAAACTGAGCAGTTTATCAAGCAAATGGTGACTAAAACAATGGAGTGAGTGCTGCTGCATGTGGAGTGTACAGTACATACTCGCTGCCATGGTTTTCTAGACCTTAAAAAAAGGTAGACTAAGCAAAATTACATTTTCATGAGCTGCAAGACTTGTGCACAGGTTCCCTTCACACTGTTATTGCATGGTAGCAACAGAACCAAAACAGCGGAGAAGTTTAAACTTGCGCTTTAACGCGCGGTTGTGGAAATTGACCCACTATGCTGTTTACTTTGGGAATCTACGTCCTATCGCTGAGGCTACCTTTAACAGTTTGTTTAGTGAACAGTCACCCTCTAATCATTTCTTATTTTTCTGTTTGGTTTGTACCACCATGGGACTAAATGTAAATATCGAAGCCAAATATCCTGCCTACTGAAACAGCTGAGACCGATGGACAGTTTATATGGTATGATGTCTTTGAAAAATAAATGACGAATAAGTGCTATGCACAGTAAAACATTCTGGTGACTAATGAAAAGCTTAATTTGACTGAAACAAAATGATCTTCAGAGCCTAACTCAGTGCTGTATGCTTCAGCCATATTAGTTGTAAAGGTATAGACTGCATTGTCTAGCCAACAAACTGCAGTGTCTTATATGCTGCCTGTGAATCGCTGGTCAAACACATTTTCTATTTGGTGTTCTTTGTGTACCTAAACACACAGGTTAGAATAATACTATGACAACGTCCTTTTAGTATAAGCGCCATTTAGAAAAGACCACCTGAAATCTCAGCCTGTTTGGTGGGATGGAGTTTTGGCCAGGCAGTAAATTAGTAAAGACCGATAAGAGTTCCAAACCTCTTGGCCAATAACAGCTTGTTTTCAGCTCTCCACTGACAGTCCTAGCAAAGAGCAAATTTAGCATTGTTTAATTAAACAATCACAGTAACATACTTAACTGTTACCCATAAATGATTTGATAGATGAAGGTCCAAGGCAGATGTTTAAGATATGGAACACTGACTTGTCCTGTGGCCTTAATGTCTGTCGTGTTGCTTTCATCTTGTCTGAGGACTAAATGGGAGTTTGCATTTTGTACAGTTGCGATAAATTGTTTCGCAAGTTGATATTTTTAAAGGCTGAATCCCAACTTGAATTACAAAGACATGGAATATCAGAATGGATAAGGTGACAAATGGCTTTATATATAAAAAGGTTTAAAAGAAATGCAAACAAAGAACCTTTTTGAACACCACAACAGAGATTGGATGTTATCAGGAGGATGGTTTCTGTGAAATTCCATTATACTGCGATGACTGGAATCTGCTGAACTTCAGGCAAGGTATCCATTGGCTCAGTATCAACTGGAATCAAGATAATGAGAATATCTTTGAAATTTCAATTCATATGTAGCCATAACATTTTATACACCATAACGCCATTCAATACAACTTTACCACCTCAGGGGCAATTAAGAAGGTAAGTCAGTTTTGCAAGTAGGCTTACTACTTCACTGAACACCTTCACAAAATCAACCAGTATATGGTTAGAATGTTTACTACCCATGACCTAAATAACCAGGGAAACAGATGCCGGGTGGTTTAAGCCTACCTGTGGTGAGGTCTATGAGTGGTTCATCTGCCTCTAGGGGCAGAGCGATGCCCATGGCCCTCCTGATCCCATACACACTGCTCACATCTCCTGGAGCCACCTGACTGGTCAGTTGGGCCAGGTTACCAGTCACCTTCTCAGCTACAGGGAGACAAATGGGAAATTATATTAGTCCAACTTCAAGCCAAAGGTGGAGTCCAAATAAAGATCACTGGTAGTGGGGTAGCTGAAAAATGGATGGCCCAGGAATTTCTTCCATTGGAATTAACATAGTCAAAAGGAAATAGCTTTGACAGAAATTCATGTTTAGTAGTTTCTGGTTGCACTATTTTTTTTTACAGGGGATAGGTGATATCTAGTCAGCTGCACAACAATGACTTCAACCGAAATGAGTCTTCCTCAACCCTTTGAATCAGGAGCCCCCCCCCCCCAATAAAATAGAGTGAAATTCCATCCTCCTTTAAAAAGAAAAAAAAGGAAGCGTTACCCAGTTGCAGCTCCTTGGTGGTTGGGGCTAGCAGGCAGATGATGTTGGGGGGCTGCTTGACACTCAAGCGTTCCCTCTGCGCTTCCTGCAGCTCGTGGAGGAGCTTTGTAGTCTCGTCCAACTTCTGCTGGAAGTGTTGGGCCTCTGATGCACAGAAACATATACACACACTTAAATATCCTAAGGAAGCTTGCATTGACCTGTGCAGGATCATCTACAATGGGTTCTATATCTTGGATCCGCCCTCTTATCTTCATAGACTACATTCAACTGGGACTGCATAGGACCTACAACAGCCCAGGGAGGCTGCAGGAGTCAGAAACGCCTCAATTACCTTGAGGAAAGGTTTAAGCCTAGGGGATTTCAAATGTAACGCTTGGGCTCTCAGTAGTTTGAGAATTAACTGGCATGCTGTCGGTTTGCTCAGTTAGAGCTGATCTTTACCCTCAGAGAGGAGGTCCAGGCCGACCACAGAGCCCAGGGAGGCTAGTCTGCTTTCAGTCTGCTTGCTGGCCTCCGGATCAACCACCTGAGGGAAAAACAGAAGGATGAAAGAAAGGTTAGTAAAACGCATTTTTGTTTGGATTCCAAGTCACCCAGCGCTGCAGTCAGTGAATCTTTAAAATTGCATTCCTGAAAGGAGGTCCATCAGCCAGGCCAGCTCTTTTCTGGTAGCTCCAGTCGATACCTCTGCCAAGCCCTTTCCAATAAAATAAAGAGCAGCAGCAACACCCAACCAGGGAATGAGGTTAAACTGGACACTGGCCAAGCACAGCAAACAGCCAGGTACAGAGAGCTGCAGTGTGCTTGAGACACCTGATGCTTTTCTTTCCTCCAGCCTCTACGCTGCTGTGACTGAGGAGCCATTCAGCCACCCAACGAAGGAGGCGCAGAAATAAAACAGACATTTCCACATCCCTGACAGTGTGTGAACAGACCTGGTGTCAGGGGCTGGCGGAGAGAAGCAGTGTTTTGAAGGGGAAATGTTATTTCCATGTGTTGGATCATGGCAGCTAGCTACCGAGCTTGCCATGTTGTTGACACACACTGGGCCTCCTGCACGCTGACACGGTCACCAGGTGCACAGTGTTTCCTCCGACACATTGGTGAGGCTGGCAATATGTCAAGGAGTTGGGTCGTGTGGGGGTGGAGCAGGATAGCTGGGGTTCACTTCAGGAGGGTGTAGTTGAGACCTAGGGTGTGGCGTTTAGTGTCCTAGTGTATCTGAGACTTACCTCCATGTCCTTGTCTCCAGTCTCAGCGGTTTCTGTTGGCCCTTGCTCATCTGGACGGGTCTGACGGGCAAGAACACATCAAGTTAGTATTGTCCAAAGAAATGTTCAAATAGCCATATAATTCCCATGCAGATACATGCTTAATGGTTCTACCCCTCTCAGGGTTTTGGAGTGCTCCCCGTTAGTCAACGCGTCCAGGAGGTTGTCTGCCAGTATGTACATGTGCTCCTCGGATTTGGACAGGAACTCCGAGAGGCTGCAGACACAATGACAAACACATTACATCAGTGTGTGTGTATGGTAGTCACATTTGGTCTCCTCTCAGAAGCAGCAGTATCAGGTTTACCATGTGGTTTTTACCATGTGGTTTTAGCCTCCACCACAGTGAATCTCATCCACGCCAACAGAACCATAAAATGCCTACTCATATACAAACCCAATGAAATACAGGGGCATCTGGACTGTTATGAGCATGCTGGAATGTTCAAAGCTTTGTTTGGAATTATTTACTGTAAAGTAGGCCCTTGTAAATGTCAGATCCGGACCATAATATTACACCATAATGTACGGGGAGGATGAGGAGCAACATGCATACCTCTCAGATCCCTGGAGGCTGGCTTCCTCTCCATAGAAGGAGTAGATCAGGTCAGAGTCCTCTTTCCCGATGTTGGCGAAGCTCGAGTCGTAGGCGGGCGCGTAGGAGGTGTACGGACCATAGTTCATGTACGATACTGTGAGAGTTGAGGTTGGGTTACATTACAGCCCGTAAACACTGATGGAGATGCAGGACCACAGGCTGAGAGCTCAGCCTCACAGAGATATTTTTATAGAATCACAATCTAACATGGCTACATGACCTTAGGGAAAAACAATGTTGCCCATGAATGGATACATTAAGACTGGTATGTTGGTTGAACATTGGCTTTATACATGCGCTTCTATACAAGCTCTGGGTTCAGATGAGGTTATTCAGCCCCTCTTGGGAGACGATATAAGAAATGCCTTTTTATTATTAAACCTTGTCACTAAGGCCCCTTCAGCTTACCTGGTGTGACCATGTTCCTCTTGTCCTCCTTAAAGCCCTGCAGGGTGTTGATGCCACTCTGCAGCCGGTTGGACATCATGCCCAGCTTCACAGGGCAGTAGCCCACATCTGTAGAGTTAAGAGTTGATTGAGAAAGAGGCTCATTTACAATTCAAATCTGATGATTTTATTACACTTGATATAGTTAAGTTGGAATCAATCATGGATTCCTGTTTTCCCATGTTGCACAAATAGAAATGGGTATAGCGCAATGAGCTAATTGCGGGCTTGACTATGACTGGACCTACCTCCAGCCACAAGGTCGACTGGGTTCAGGATTGCCAGTGTGGTGGAACCATCAGACTTTCTCCTCTCAAAGTCCAGCTACATGACCAAATAAAACAATAGTCGTATTATTACATTAGTGAACATAATGAATACGTTCACTAAATTAGACCATACATTTCCTATATAGTAGATGGGGTAAGAGAGCTTGGTTGGCCTAAACAGTTAAACCCAATTCCGTAGCGCTCACCTCACTCTCCAGCCCTCTGTTGGACAGCTTGCCTCCTGAATCGTCAATGAGCTTGCGGATCTCCTCAAGCTCCTTCTCTGCCTGACTGACGACCTTGGACACTTCGTCTTTGGAGTCGTTGTCTTTCCTGGAAGTATTGGAGAACAGATTATAGAGGAGTAGGAGACTTTCAACTTAACTGATTCATAGGGTTTTATTGTTCAATACCAAAAAAAGGATCAGCAGAAAATAATTTATTTTGCTGGCAGCCATTAGTGATTACAATACATTTTGAAACAGTCATAACATCTAAATCTAATAGAGAATACATCTCATGCTATAGCTACAGTACATGTTCCCAATGAATATGCTGCCAGTATACTTTCAATCAAACTTCACATCAAATCTTAAGTCCTCATGCTGTAGTCTTATTTGCGAAAGCATTTCAATTCAAATGTTATTTGTTGCATGCGCCAAATACAACAGGTGTACCTTAGTGAAATGCTTACTTACAAGCCCTTAACCAACAATGCAGTTTTAAAAAAACACCTAAAAGTAAGAAGACATTTTCTACTCATTACACCTCAGTGGGGTTTACAAGGACAACAACTCCTAGGTTTCAGAGAGTGATTGGTGTGAAACGTGCTGCATAGTGCTGACTGAACACAAGACCTGACACGCTCAGAGGCATTCCTTTCATTATCGCTCATCCTCCAGCCAGAGTCTGTGGAAAGAACTGATCCACCAAACACTTGGGAGAACAAGCCCACAGAACTTGGACACTATCCATGACTTAATAACATTAGTGTGTAATACTGCTTGCTTGCTTCCTGATTGGGATCTGTCTGGCAAATGGCCGGGAACAGCTTCTCACAGTCTAAGCTATGAACAAGCACCATAAACTAATATATAGACTACAGATAGGGGTTATGTAAATTGTGTCTGGGATTGAAATCCATATGTTGACTAAGCAATGAATACCTAAAAGCATATTGTCAGTGTTCATGTGCAGGGTAAAGTTATCACGGTACCTGGGAGTGTTTGGTGCAGACTGGGTAGTCTCGCTAGGATCTGTGGGGCTGGGGCCGTCTTTACACTGGTCCATGCTTGAGTTTCCCACCTCTCCAGTCTTACTTGACCGGTTGGCTGGGTTCTCTAGGTCAGCCATGAACTCAATACTCTGCCTCAGGCTCTCAAGCCTCTCCTGTGGGACAGCGAGAGAGTTGACTTTATTTCACCGCAATTTACACCACAATCCCTTGTTGTTCCAACCAAAGGGTGTTGTGATTACAGGGCACCAATTATAATTCAAAATAAACTTTGTGGTGAAGATTCATATCTAAACATTCAGGGGTATGGATATGGCGCCCTCTGCTGTTCATATGTGGCAACTAGCGATTATTTCACTCAGGCACACATATAGGCTAGTTTCCTAGACACAGATTAAGCCCAATCCAGGACAAAATCCCATATGTATGTGTCAAATTTCCTTCTGTAGGCGCACTCTCCTTACCGGGCGGAGGATCTTCATGCCAGAGTGGAGCAGCTTCCTGGCAGCTTTGTGGTAAATGGTCTCTGGCTTGTTGTAGATCATGGCATTCTCACACATGATTCTGAAGTCCACCTGTATCAATGGAGACACACTGCAGTCAGTCACTGGACTCTGCATATGTTTAACTTTGGGTTTCTATTTAAAGCAACACCTCAGGCTTGATTGTCAATCAACCCACTGCTTTAGAATGAGACGACAAAATAAAGCTATTCTGAAAGTTATTTGTCAAGAAGGTAGAGCAGCTGACAGGTGTACCTTGAGCTCCTCTAGTGACTGGTAATACTCATTCTTGACTTTCTCCTTCATTGCGCCAAAGTCCATGGGCCGCTTGATGATCGTGGAGTAGCCAGGAGCGATAAGGTCAGTCACAGGGAACGAGAAAAACGCACTTGGGTCTTTCCTACAAGAGAAAGTCAGTTATTGCTTTGTTAGGCCTCAATGCAACATTTATTTTACCAGGTAAATTGACTGAACACATTCTCATTCACAGCAACAACCTGGGGAATAGTTACAAAGAAAGGTGGGGGGGGGGGGGTGAATGAGCCAATTGGAAGCTAGCATTTATTAGGTGTGAGGGCCAGATTGGGAATTTAGCTAGGACACCAGGTTTTTAAAAATGTTTTATTTAACTAGGCAAGTCGGTTAAGAACAAGTTCTTATTTACAATGACGGCCAAACCCTGACGACACTGGGCCAATTGTGAGCCGCCCTATGGGACTCCTAATCACGGCCAGTTGTGATACAGCCTGGAATTAAACCAGGGTCTGTAGTTACGCCTCTAGCACTGAGAAGCAGTGCCTTAAGAGTCTGGGTGAAGCAGTCTATGATAATTGCCATGGGATCTTTGACCACAGAGAGTCAGGTCACCCGGTTAAAAGCCCATCCGAAAGACGGCACCGGGATAGTTTTTTATAGACCAGAGGAAACAGACTGCTAATCAATTCATTGTCAATGTCTTATTAACAAGCTTCACCTTTGGAGCTGTCTGATGAGCTGACTCAATGCTTCCTGCAGTGGGGTCAGTTCTTTCTCTGAGAATGAGAGAGGGAAAAAGCACACGAGAGAGTGAGGGAGCGAGAGGATGAGTAAGAAAGATAATGGTTAAAATGACTTCATATATCAATAGAAATGAAAGGCAAAGAAAGGATTATGGAAAAGTTGCAGTCATTGTAGAAACTGGCAAGTAACTTACCTTCCACTTTATTCAAAGAGGACGCCAGATCTGAACGGATAGGGGTCCTGCTCGCCTCCCTATCATCCCAGTCTGTATCAGCGTCCTGTCCCTTCTTCTTCTTCGTCATCTAAATGCACCATAAGCATGTTTGTTGACACTTCATTTTCATTTTTGAAACATCACCTGTCCGTCAGTCTATGGGCCAAATAAACCCCTATTTGAATTCTGAAAATCAAAAGCCACTTAAGTTTAAGTATTGGTCTCTTGGGCAAATCCATGTGGTCAGAGCTGGATTTGCTGAATTGCCACCTTTAGCAGCAATTACAGCTGCAAGTCTTTTGGGGTACGTCTCTATAAGCTTGGCACATCTAGCCACTGGGATTTCTGCCCATTCTTCAAGGCAAAACTGCTCCAGCTCCTTCAAGTTGGATGGGTTCCACTGGTGTACAGCAATCTTTAAGTCATACCACAGATTCTCAATTGGATTCAGGTCTGGGCTTTGTCTAGGCCATTTCAAGACATTTAAACGTTTCTCTTAAACCACTCGAGTGTTACTTTAGCAGTATGTTAGGGTCATTGTCCTGCTGGGAGGTGAACCTTAGTCCCAGTCTCAAATCTCTGGAAGACAAACAGGTTTCCCTCAAATTTCCCTGTATTTAGCGCCATCCATCATTCCTTCAATTCTGACCAGTTTCCCAGACCCTGCTGATGAAAAACATCCACATAGCATGATGATGCCACCACCATGCTTCACTGTGGGGGATGGTGTTCTCAGGGTGTTGAGAGGTGTTGGGTTTGCGCCAGACATAGCATTTTCCTTGATGGCCAAAAAGCTACATTTTAGTCTCATCTGACCACAGTACCTGCTTCCATATGTTTGGACAGTCTCCCACATCCCCTTTGGTGAACACCAATGTGTTAGCTTATTTTTTTCTTTAAGCAATGGCTTTTTTTCTGTCCACTCTTCCGTAAAGCCCAGCTCTGTAGAGTGTACAGCTTAATGTGGTCCTATGGACAGATACTACAATCTCCACTGTGGAGCTTTGCAGCTCCTTCAGGGTGATCTTTGGTCTCCTTGTTGCCTCTCTGATTAATGCCCTCCTTGCCTGGACCGTGAGTTTTGGTGGGCGGCCCTCTCTTGGCAGGTTTGTTGTGGTGACATTCTTTCAATTTCTTAATAATGGATTTAATGGTGCTCTGTGGGATGTTCAATATTTCTGATCTGTCCTTCGCCACAACTTTGTCCCTGACCTGTTTGAAGAGCTCCTTGGTCTTTATGGTGCCCCTTGCTTAGTGGCGTTGCAGACTCTGGGGCCTTTCAGAACACACACACATACAGAGATCATGTGACACTTTAATTGTACCTTTATTTTACTAGGCAAGTCAGTTAAGAACAAATTCTTATTTTCAATGACGGCCTAGGAACAGTGGGTTAACTGCCTGTTCAGGGGCAGAACGACAGATTTCTACCTTGTCAGCTCGGGGATTCAAACTTGCAACCTTTCGGTTACTAGTCCAACGCTCTAACCACTAGGCTACCCTGCCGCCCCACTTAAAGTCCACCTGTGTGCAATTAACTAATTATGTGACTTCTGAAGGTAATTGGTTGCACCAGATCTTATTCAGGGGCTTCATATTTTCAAGCAGAAATTTGCTTCCTGCAACACTAACTCAAAAAAGTTCTGGGACACTGTAAAGTCCATGGAGAATAAGAACACCTCCTCCCAGCTGCCCACTGCACTGAAGATAGGAAACACTGTCACCACTGATAAATCCACCATAATTGAGAATTTCAATAAGCATTTTTCTACGGCTGGCCATGCTTTCCACCTGGCTACTCCTACCCCGGACAACAGCACTGCACCCCCAACAGCAACTCGCCCAAGCCTTCCCCATTTCTCCTTCTCCCAAATCCATTCAGCTGATGTTCTGAAAGAGCTGCAAAATCTGGACCCCTACAAATCAGCCGGGCTAGACAATCTGGACCCTTTCTTTCTAAAATTATCTGCCGAAATTGTTGCCACCCCTATTACTAGCCTGTTCAACCTCTCTTTCGTGTCGTCTGAGATTCCCAAAGATTGGAAAGCAGCTGCGGTCATCCCCCTCTTCAAAGGGGGGGACACTCTTGACCCAAACTGCTACAGACCTATATCTATCCTACCGTGCCTTTCTAAGGTCTTCGAAAGCCAAGTCAACAAACAGATTACCGACCATTTCGAATCTCACCATACCTTCTCTGCTATGCAATCCGGTTTCAGAGCTGGTCATGGGTGCACCTCAGCCACGCTCAAGGTCCTAAACGATATCTTAACCGCCATCGATAAGAAACATTACTGTGCAGCCGTATTCATTGATCTGGCCAAGGCTTTCGACTCTGTCAATCACCATATCCTCATCGGCAGACTCGACAGCCTTGGTTTCTCAAATGATTGCCTCGCCTGGTTCACCAACTACTTCTCTGATAGAGTTCAGTGTGTCAAATCGGAGGGTCTGCTGTCCGGACCTCTGGCAGTCTCTATGGGGGTGCCACAGGGTTCAATTCTTGGACCGACTCTCTTCTCTGTATACATCAATGAGGTCGCTCTTGCTGCTGGTGAGTCCCTGATCCACCTCTACGCAGACGACACCATTCTGTATACTTCCGGCCCTTCTTTGGACACTGTTAACAACCCTCCAGGCAAGCTTCAATGCCATACAACTCTCTTTCCGTGGCCTCCAATTGCTCTTAAATACAAGTAAAACTAAATGCATGCTCTTCAACCGATCGCTACCTGCACCTACCCGCCTGTCCAACATCACTACTCTGGACGGCTCTGACTTAGAATACGTGGACAACTACAAATACTTAGGTGTCTGGTTAGACTGTAAACTCTCCTTCCAGACCCATATCAAACATCTCCAATCCAAAGTTAAATCTAGAATTGGCTTCCTATTTCGCAACAAAGCATCCTTCACTCATGCTGCCAAACATACCCTTGTAAAACTGACCATCCTACCAATCCTCGACTTTGGCGATGTCATTTACAAAATAGCCTCCAATACCCTACTCAACAAATTGGATGCAGTCTATCACAGTGCAATCCGTTTTATCACCAAAGCCCCATATACTACCCACCATTGCGACCTGTACGCTCTCGTTGGCTGGCCCTCGCTTCATACTCGTCGCCAAACCCACTGGCTCCATGTCATCTACAAGACCCTGCTAGGTAAAGTCCCCCCTTATCTCAGCTTGCTGGTCACCATAGCATCTCCCACCTGTAGCACACGCACCAGCAGGTATATCTCTCTAGTCACCCCCAAAACCAATTCTTTCTTTGGCCGCCTCTCCTTCCAGTTCTCTGCTGCCAATGACTGGAACGAACTACAAAAATCTCTGAAACTGGAAACACTTATCTCCCTCACTAGCTTTAAGCACCAACTGTCAGAGCAGCTCACAGATTACTGCACCTGTACATAGCCCACCTATAATTTAGCCCAAACAACTACCTCTTTCCCAACTGTATTTAATTTTTATTTATTTATTTATTTTGCTCCTTTGCACCCCATTATTTTTTATTTCTACTTTGCACATTCTTCCATTGCAAAACTACCATTCCAGTATTTTACTTGCTATATTGTATTTACTTTGCCATCATGGCCTTTTTTGCCTTTACCTCCCTTCTCACCTCATTTGCTCACATTGTATATAGACTTGTTTATACTGCATTATTGACTGTATGTTTGTTTTTACTCCATGTGTAACTCTGTGTCGTTTTATCTGTCGAACTGCTTTGCTTTATCTTGGCCAGGTCGCAATTGTAAATGAGAACTTGTTCTCAACTTGCCTACCTGGTTAAATAAAGGTAAAATAAAATAAATAAATAAATAAATAGCAAAGGGGGTGAATACATAAGCACATACTCAAAAAAAAAAATGGAAAAGTTATTTTTTTTCCATTTCACTTCACCAATTTGGACTATTTTGTGTATGTCCATTACATGCAATCCAAATAAATCCATTTAAAATTTCAGGTTGAAATGCAACAAAATAGGAAAAACACCAAGGGGGATGAATACTTTTGCAAGGCACTGTAGGTGGAGCTTAGTCAGCTAGCACCATCCATGCCATGGTCTCCCCTAGATATTTCCCTCAAAAAAACAGTACAAAGTTAAACAGGGGCTGTAATGAAAATATGGATTCCCAAACTCACCTTTTTCTTTTTATCAACTGGTGACATGGTATCGTTCCTTTCCTTATCCTTTTTCTTCTTCTTTTTCTTGTCCTTGTGTTTCTCTAAATCTGGATGTTCGTCAAATGTGTTTTCAAAGCTCGAGCTTCCAGTCGTCACCTCATTTCCAGCAACCTTCAGAACCAATTTAAGTGGTCTCTCCCCGTACTCTGTAGATGGGACACATTGGGTTAGCTTTAAGTACACTGCTCAGAAAAATAAAAGGGAACACTTAAACAACACAATGTAACTCCAAGTCAATCACACTTCTGTGAAATCAAAATGTCCACTTAGGAAGCAACACTGATTGACAATAAATTGTACATGCTGTTGTGCAAATGGAATAGACAACAGGTGGAAATTATAGGCATTTAGCAAGACACCCCCAATGAAGGAGTGGTTCTGCAGGTGGTGACCACAGACCACTTCTCAGTTCCTATGCTTCCTGGCTGATGTTTTGGTCCCTTTTGAATGCTGGCGGTGCTTTCACTCTAGTGGTAGCATTAGACGGAGTCTACAACCCACACAAGTGGCTCAGGTAGTGCAGCTCATCCAGGATGGAACATCAATGCGAGCTGTGGCAAGAAGGTTTGCTGTGTCTGTCAGCGTAGTGTCCAGAGCATGGAGGCGTTACCAGGAGACAGGCCAGTACATCAGGAGACGTGGTCGAGGCCGTAGGAGGGCAACAACCCAGCAGCAGGACCGCTACCTCCACCTTTGTGCAAGGAGGAGCAGGAGGAGCACTGCCAGAGCCCTGCAAAATGACCTCCAGCAGGCCACAAATGTGCATGTGTCTGCTCAAACGGTCAGAAACAGACTCCATGAGGGTGGTATGAGGGCCTGATGTCCACAGGTGAGGGTTGTGCTTACAGCCCAACACCGTGCAGGACGTTTGGCATTTGCCAGAGAACACCAAGATTGGCCAATTTGCCACTGGCGCCTTGTGCTCTTCACAGATGAAAGCAGGTTCACACTGAGCACATGTGACAGACTTGACAGAGTCTTGAGACATCGTGGAGAACGTTCTGCTGCCTGCAACATCCTCCAGCATGACCGGTTTGGCGGTGGGTCAGTCATGGTGTGGGGTGGCATTTCTTTGGGGGGCCGCACAGCCCTCCATGTGCTCGCCAGAGGTAGCCTGACTGCCATTAGGCACCGAGATGAGATCCTCAGACCCCTTGTGAGACCATATGCTGGTGCGGTTGGCCCTGGGTTCCTCCTAATGCAAGACAATGCTAGACCTCATGTGGCTGGAGTGTGTCAGCAGTTCCTCCAAGAGGAAGGCATTGATTCTATGGACTGGCCCGCCCGTTCCCCAGATCTGAATCCAATTGAGCACATCTGGGACATCACGTCTCGCTCAATCCACCAATGCCACGTTGCCCCACAGACTGTCCAGGAGTTGGCGGATGCTTTAGTCCAGGTCTGGGAGGAGATCCCTCAGGAGACCATCCGCCACCTCATCAGGAGCATGCCCAGGCGTTGTAGGGAGGTCATACAGGCACGTGGAGGCCACACACACTACTGAGCCTCATTTTGACTTGTTTTAAGGGCATTACATCAAAGTTGGATCAGCCTGTAGTGTGGTTTTCCACTTAAATTTTTAGTGTGACTCCAAATCCAGACCTCCATGGGTCGATAAATTTGATTTCCATTGATAATTTGTGTAATTTTGTTGTCAGCACTTTCAACTATGTCAAGAAAAAAGTAATTAATAATATTTCATTCATTCAGATCTAGGATCTTAGTCTTCCCTTTATTTTTTTGAGCAGTGTATATGCCCCAAATATTTGATTGTAACCAACGCAAGTTGCTACTGACAGTTAGCCAAATAGTTGGCCAACATAACTAGCTATGTTGCAAACAGATCACCAACATGGCGAGTTGGCTAACGTTACCTCTCCACCGGCTAAAATATGTAAATTAGTAAACTATGTAAATAACTTGCTAGCCATTTCAAAGTTCAATCTTTGGTTCAATGCATATAGGATACATGATAAGGCGATCAGCAATAATCGAATTAGATATCTATTCATTTTAACATCTGTTAATGAGCTCGGTACATATGGCTAAGCTAGCTGGATAAGTTAGCTAGCTAACTTGCAGTGAATTCAAATGGGCGATTATGCGTTAGCTAACCAAAGCTCGCGCGAAAACAGCTATGAAGCGCAAGCCTTTTAGTGGCCCAAGGAATTCAACCAATACCAGCGCATTGGATATCTAAATGTGTCTTACCTTCATATTTTTCAGACTTGTGCTTTTTATGCTTCTTGCCCATTATTTATGGATTCAGGTTTGAATCTTTACGCTAGCTGACAGCCAAGTTCTTTGTTTTCTCTCCTGGAAGGGATAGCAATCGATTGCAGAGTGCTTTGTTTGGTGCAGCGCCGCGTGTCGGCTGGAGTTAAAATCACATTATTTTATAACCATGTGCAATGTTTATTTGTACATAAGCCAGACCTACATAACATGTCCAATGTCCATGTTGTATGTTTTTACTGTAGTTAATAAAAAGAAAAAAACGTTTTTTATTGTGTCAGAAATGGTCCCAGGCTGTATCACATCCGGCCGTGATTGGATCTTCCAAAGGGCGGTGCACAATTGGCCCAGCGTCGTCCGGGTCGGCCGGTAGTCCGTTATTGTGAATAAGAATTTGTTGTGAACTGACTTGCCTAGTTAAATAAAGGTTAAATATATATTTTTTAAAGGACATAAGAATGTATCAACTTTGGTCACCTGTAGGGGGCGTGATTAACACAGTATTAGTCTCAAGGTTTTCCTAGATTTTTTAAACTGGACAGCAGATTCAGAAGCAGTGTAGGCCTATAGTACATAATGATGTGATTGTCCTATCTCCCTCTGACGTCATCACATCCTCCTACTGAGTAATTGTGTATAGTAATAAATGGGCACTTGCTTTAGAAGGTGAAGCACCCCAAGGTTATCAGATGCCCCTGGCCCGAATAGTCAGGCACACTGGTTAAAACAGACAGTGCCGAGAGGGAACCCAAACAGAGAGGAATGGAGGGTGAATGCAGCCTCTGATGTGTGAGTAACAGGCTTCCCCTCCATGCCCTCTCTGGAGCCAACTAGGATAGACAGCTAGACCACTGTTTCTCACCTATTTGTTTATGGAGCCTCACTTTGGAGACACGATATGGAGTGAATAAGTTAATTTACTCTGAGAAAATGTATAGAAATAAATTAGGTCCAGAGACAGTAACTTTGACCCACTAACTTCCTCATGGCGGTTGCCTGTCCCACTTTCCATTCCCCTTCTCTGTGACTTTTCACTTTGACCAGCACGAAAGGCCAACTGATCCAGGACACATAAACTGTATGTTTAGATTTCCCTGAGGCAGCCCCCCCAGGCCATTCACGACATAGTTTACTTTACATTTCCACCAGTCAACTCTGCCTTTAGTCCTCTGTCGGACTGTCTTAGTGTGGATGCCCACACTCTACAACAGATAGATGATAATACTCTTAACGTGAACCTGCTTTGAAACACTGGATTGTTTCTCTATCATGTAAAAACTCCTATTGTCATTATGGATCACAAATAGGAGTTTTACTTGCCATGGCCTGGGCCCAAGACCAGTAAACTGTGAACTGTCCAAAGGGAGAGATAGCCTAAGCTAACTCTTGTACATGGCTTATTATTAGGACACTGCACAGGCTCCTGCTCTGCCTCCTCTATCCCCTTCAGAGCTGTTTTGCTCTGTTAAATCGCCACATATTTTACAGGCCGATGAATGACAGATGTTTTATTCATGGAGGGAAGATAGTGTGCATTCTTTGAAGCACATTCCAGGTTTTATGAAGAGGCAGAGGATGGGGGCCGAGAATCCAGTTGCTCATATTCAGAATTGGTGGAAACGAAAAGAAACAGAATCGGCCATACCTTTCTTTCAGATGGAAAGGAGATTCTGAGGCTCTGATGAATGCATAATTTTTCATCAGTGGCTAGGCAAAATAATCCTCAACGAATTATAATTTATCTGAATATCAACTCCTCTACATTTTTGTGAAGTGATGATATTTTTACATTTCAAGTTGATCATTGAGGATTTTAGTTGTGTTCTATCTGTACCACTGTACAGTTTAGCGTTATCACTGCCTGGCCCACGCAAGCAAATACCATTTTTATTTTGCCCTTAAGGATAATCATTTTAAGCAGTGAGGTAAATCATGTCAGTTGATTTAAAAACCCATCACTCTGGTTCAGCTCAGGCTTAATACTGTCACTGTCTGGTGAGTTCTGATACAGAAGCCTAAAGGAGGAGCAGTGTCGCAGCTTCTTTATCAATAGTCTTGACTATTATCTGCCTGTGTTGTCACTCTCTATCCCTCACAGGCCTTGGGGAGAGAGAATCACTGTCCAGTACTCTGTGTCCCTTGAAACTGAGATAAGGCTCAAACCATTCAACACTGACATGTCAAATCTTCACTTTTCTTGAGGAAAGAGCTTGAATAAGCTAACATTACGGCTGAAAATCACTAAAGCTACACTGAATACCTATAAACATATGACAGAGGTCCGACACTTTCAGTGCATTTGAAGGGATGTACTGTAACTCAATAGAAAGTTGTATAGCGTGTGTCCCAACCTGTACCCCTACTCCCAGCCCCAGCTCTTATTCCCAGCCCCATCCTCTGCCTGCTTGCCTGCCGGTACTCTGTACCCCTACTCCCAGCCCCAGCTCTTATTCCCAGCCCCATCCCCTGCCTGCTTGCCTGCCGGTACTCTGTACCCCTACTCCCAGCCCCAGCTCTTATTCCCAGCCCCATCCTCTGCCTGCTTGCCTGCCGGTACTCTGTACCCCTACTCCCAGCCCTTATTCCCAGCCCCATCCTCTGCCTGCTTGCCTGTCTGTACTCTGTACTCCTACTCCCAGCCCAGAGAGGCCATGGGATCCATCTGTTTCATTTCATCTGTGGCTCTGCACACGCTTTGGAAGTTCATGGACGTCTCGGGATTAAAAGGAGATCGGTTACACCGAACAGGGCTAACAAATGGCAGATGTTGTGAAATTCATTATCCCCTGTCACAACAGAGGGGCTGAGGGGACCCAGAGATTATTTTCCACATGAAAGCATGCAGCATCCTAACGGAACCATGGGAAACCGCTTCCCACTCTGTGGCCTGTATGGAATGAACATGTTTGGTCTCCATACATTCACAACAAAAACACAAACAAGGGGACACAAAAAAGGGTTTGAAATGGTTTATCTGTCTTGCACATGGTTTGGGTTTGACCAACCAATCAGCACTCGAGATATGCACAGTGTTTATATGCCATTGTGGGCCAAAATACTATCATAATTTGACATTTAAACCAGTGGAACAATCCAGTTTCTACAGTTTTAGAATACCAGAGAACCGTGTTGTAACATTTTGTACAGACATTGGTAGTGCTTTTTTATGACCTTGGACAACCCAGTTTTCTGCTATTGTCCATTGAAAATGGTCATATTATGTTATTCTCTATAAGCTTTTGCAATGCACTATCATCCAGGATCTCCAGCACATAATAATTATTTCTAAATGACTTGAAACCATGTAATCAAATCAAAGAAAATGTTATTGGTCGTGTACACAGAATGAATGGCACATCAGTTGTTCCCTGACAGAGATAAACACTGCGAAGCAGATTAACGTTTTCTTCTTTAAACTCAAAGGGAAGCAAGCTGAATCCTATTCAGATGTGACACAGATGATGGTTTAGGGTCATCATGCCTGTCAACAACGAACAGGGTTTGAAGATGTATAACCAGCAATCAGATAAAAGAGATATAAACATCAAAGATTCGAGGCCAATCATTCTTTCTCTCCTGCCTGTCTGTCCTGATTGCTGCCAATCTGTCACTGTGATGGCTGCTTTGAGACTCCATCACTCACTCAATCACAGAATGACGTTTAACTCTCCTCCTATCTATGGTCTTCACGATGTCTGTGTGTAGCTTTGGTTTTCTGTTAGATTGTTATAAGACTGTATTACTCCCAACGTTCACCATGGCAGATGTCCCAATATCTCTAATACAGTCATGAGCCACTGGAGTCAGTGGATATGACCTGGCTCTGTGTTGGAAGTTCCAACTTGGCGCAAAGCACTGTACATCACTATGGTGATGGAATCATCATCTACTGTAGTCTGTACTGTATTGATTTCGTGATTATTCGCTCAAACATATTGTAAAACTAGTTTCAACAGCCAGGGTACCATGTGCTGCTACAGATAGAGGAGAATCAATGCAGAGCCACGTTTGAAGTGCTGCATGAGGTCATTTTATGTGCTGTCATTAGCATCTCCCGCTTCCCATCGTCAGACCTAGTCTTCTCTGATCCAATTACTGTAATGTATATTTTATTGGGATTTACTTCATGTTTTTATAGTTTAACGTCTTGTGCTTTAAGGTGCTATAATGTATTATTCTGTTTTTGAAAGCTCCATTTCAATGGATGTGGAAGTTATTTTTTGTTTGAGTGGAGAGTGCTCTGATGTGTGACTGTGGGGGAGTCTTGTTGGGGGTTGACAGTGTCTGCGTGTTGTATGACAAAGAGAAGGATGAGGGGGAGGAGGTGTGTGTGTGTTCAAGAAGGGGGGGGGGGCAACCAGTGATTTATGTCGCTCTTGGCCTTTTTTCTCCATAAGCCTCTGAAGACAGTGGTCCTGGGGTGGGGAGAATACAGGGGACCAGTGTTCAAAGCCTGGTGATGGTCCTCTTTCAGATCCTAAGCTGTATGAAAAGTTCATATAAACTGTGTAGCAGCCATTAGCAAATGGTCTCGGAGTCTGCGAACACAATGAGAGTTCACCATCCAGACACACTGATTGGTACTGTATGAGGGGGTAACACTGTCTGTGCACTCGTTGACGTTCCACATTTTATGGGGAAAGAACTTCCAACTTGGGTGGTAACCTGACATTCCAACCAAAGGTTATGCCTCCCAATTTGACACCCAATAATGAGAGGCGGTATGGACTCATCCCAAATTGTAACAAAACAACCTGTAAGGCCTATTTTATCAGAGTGAACAATTAACTGCCCCAGGGCAGCAACTTTAACAGTATCTTTCCATCTGCTATACTAACTGCCCTAAGGGTCGTAACATCTATACCTTTCTGCAGCATTGACCGGGACTGTTAGAAAAGGAGCCTGCATGCTGTCCTCTAATGCTCTTACGGTGTTATAAAATTCAATCTGCCGGTAAGGGATAAAAAGCCCACATGAATGTGATTTCCAAGGCCTTGGCAGAGAGGGAGGGAGAATACCATGTGGGGAAGACCGCAGTAATTGTCTCATTTCTAGACAGATGCCCACAGGTAAGAGTAATTACAGAGGCCCATTACTCCCCATCCCGTCCGTGCATCTGGTCTATATGTGTTTGTGTGCTGGTCTCTCGGGCAGGCGGGCCCCGCTGCAGATTCAGATTGCATAGGTGTGGCTTTGGTGCGACTTCCGAATGTGACACATGAAAGACAAAAGAGGCCTAGATCAACAGAGGGCGTCTCTGCCCCATTCTGCTGCTTCGGCGTCAATCTGGCAGATGGCATGGGTCTGTCTGAGGCCCCGGCATCGAGGAGTGCAGCGGCTTCAAAGCGCCTCTGTAATCTGCAGGAACATCACAGGCTGGGAGAAAGTGACTGTCTCTCCCAGACACCCGCTCTGCTAAGAGGGCGAGTGAGACCGTAATGAAAGGCAGATAAAGGGATTGTTGGGATCGCTAGGCGCAGGCAGCCAGGGCCGACTAAGCCTGACACACAAAAAGAACATCAGGTAGAGAGGTAAGATAGTCTTTCTTCTTCTTTCACGCTTTTCTTTTTCTTTTAAGAATCTGCAGATAAATGATCAAGTCAGATATTTTACACCCCAAAAAAACATGAACACAGCGAACGACAAATAATTACTTGATTCAGTAGAAAAAATGGACACACTGTGATAGGTAAGGTAGGGGTATGGGGTAAACTCAGTGGTGGAAGGAAGCATGATGAATATCACAAGTTACTTACAAGTGTTGCAGTTTCTTTTGATGTGCCAGTTAAGCCTGATGTCTGATGTCAACCACAGTACTAATCAGACAGGAACTCAGGTCTTTGTCACCTCCATGTTGTATTCATATGCCACATGCTGACTACTGTGTGGATCCCTCACTTCATTTGGACTAATTACATCTGACTTTAAAGTGACTTCCCAGTTCACTGCAGGTTTATGTCTTATTCCAGGGACACATTGGTGCCTGATGATACCAGCAATATCAAAGGTGTAGCGTAGTATAATTTAGTTTCCTTCTCCCCAGTTGTACCATGATTTTATGATTTATAAGGGAACAATGTCAAATGTAGACCTACTTTATCTTCCCCTAGTCTTTCCCCACAGCCGCTGTGGAGCGCCACGAGTCTTACAAGCAAGACTACCTTCCTCCTAATTTGGAAGGGGACGAAATTCTTGGAGAATATTTGATAATTATAGCAATTGTATGGATGGTGCATTCATTTAGGCATTGCTATAGATACATATTGGCGCTAATAGTCTTCGTGTGAGACTAGCTACACTGTATATCTCATTGGTTTATACAGGAACAAGGATCCTCTCCACCTCTCTCTGAAACTCTTTTTGATCCCTAATGTTCCACATGTTTGACGTGGTGTGATGGGGGATGTAGTAGACAGCTCTGTCCCAGGAGACCAGCTCTAGACTGGGGGTAACAGCAAGCGTATGAGCGCTGGAGCTGCTCAGTGGTCTAGATTCGCATGGATGGATCCGTCATTGTCTGCAGCCTCCCACTCTGCTCCAGAGCCTGGGGAGTTGTTAGCTTAGCTACCATTTGTCTGGGCAGCTATTCTCCACTCCTATGGTAGGTCTACAGTGCAGATTTCCCTATCGTCTTGACAAGCAACTGGACTGTGCCAGCCTGTCAAAGCTCTTAATGGTTCCAGCTTTCAAAATATAGATTTTTCAGGTTTCATTCCCCATCCTTCCAGGGGTTAAGAACCACACTTATTTAGGGCGGTAGTGCAGATAGGCTTCAGTATAATGTACACCATAAGATGAATATTGGAAGATGGAGCTGGTTCCAAACCATAAACCCTTGCAGCCCAATGTATTTAAAGGATTTTGGGGGCTATTTGGCCTAACAAGTGTCAAAAATCGAGCAGTACTTCATACAGTACAACTTCCCGCATGATGGAGATTACTACTCTTGGCAGCACTGGATCCATCCTTTCACTTTCTCAGTTTAACATCAGTCACATACAGTACATCATTCTTGCATTAAGAAATCCCGCTATGCCCTCAGACGAACCATCAAACAGACAAAGCATCAAATCAAATCAAATGTTATTGGTCACATACACATGGTCAGCAGTGTGGCGAAATGCATGTGCTTCTAGTTCCGACAGTGCAGCAATATCTAACATGTAATCTAACAATTCCCTAATACACACAAATCTAAGTAAAGGAATGGAATAAGAATATATACAATACTGTTCAAAAGTTTGGGGTCACATAAAAATGTCCTTGTTTTTGAAAAAAACAAACATTTGTAGTCCATTAAAATAACGTAAAATTGATCAGACATACAGTGCAGATATTGTTAATGTTGTAAATTACTATTGTAGCTGGAAACACCAGATTTGTTAAGGAATATCTACATAGGTTTACAGAGGCCCAATTTCACAACCATCACTCCTGTGTTCCAATGGCACTTAGTGTTAGCTAATTAAAGTTTATAATATTTAAAGGCTAATTGATCATTAGAAAACCATTTTGCAATTAAGTTAGCACAGCTGAAAACTGTTGTTCTAATTAAAGAAGCAATAACACTAGCCTTCTTTATACTAGTTGAGTATCTGGAGCATCAGCATTTGTTGGTTTGATTACAGTCTCAAAATGGCCAAAAACAAATAACTTTCTTCTGAAACTCGTCAGTCTATTCTTGTTCTGAGAAATGAAGGCTATTCTATGTGAGAAATTGCCAAGAAACTTTAGATCTGGTACAACGCTGTGTACTACTCCCTTCACAGAACAGCACAACCTGGCCCTAACCAGAATAGAAAGAGGAGTGGGAGGCCCCAGTGCACAACTGAGCAAGAGGACAAGTACATTAGAGTGTCTAGTTTGAGAAACAGACGCATCACAAGTCCTCAACTGGCAGCTTCATTAAATAGTGCCTGCTAAACACCAGTCTCAAACATAAACAGTGAAGAGGCGACTCCGGGATGCTGGCCTTCTAGGCAGAGTTCCTCTGTCCAGTGTCTGTGTTATTTTGCCCATCTAAATCTTTTCTTTTTACTGGCCAGTCTGAGATATGGCTTTTTCTTGGCAACTCTGCCTAGAAGGCAAGCCATTGGAACACAGGAGTGATGGTTGCTGATAATGGGCCTCTGTCTGCCTACGTTGAATACACATTAGTTGACAACTCAACCAAATGTAAATCAAAACTATATGTTGAACTGACGTCTGTGCCCATTGGGATGCTTTAATGTTTAAAGCAGTCATCCACCATCTGTGGTTGGTCCTCAGCCACCTTCCCCTGTTTATATTCTGGCCCTTCTTTGGACACTATGTTAACAAATCTCCAGACGGGCTTCAAAAACACCTTCCGTGGCCTCCAACTGCTCTTAAATGCAAGTAAAACTAAATGCATGCTCTTCAACTGATCGCTGCCTGAACCCACACGCCCGTCTAGCATCAATACTCTGGACGGTTCTGACTTAGAATATATGGACAACTACAAATACCTAGGTGTCTGGTTAGAATGTAAACTCTCCTTCCAGACTCACATTAAGCATCTCCAATCCAAAATTACATCTAGAATCAGCTTCCTATTTCGCAACAAAGCATACTTCACCAATTCTGCCAAACATACCCTCGTAAAACTGACCATCCTACCGAACCTTGACTTCGGCGATGTCATTTACAAAATAGCCTCCAACACTCTACTCAGCAAATTGGATGCAGTCTATCACAGTGCCATCCATTTAGTCACCAAAGCCCCATATACTACCCACCACTGCGACCTGTAGGCTCTCGTTGGCTGGCCCTCGCTTCATATTCGTCGCCAAACCCAATGTCTCCAGGTCAACTATACGTCTTTGCTAGGTAATGCCACGCCTTATCTCAGCTCAATGGTCACCATAGCAGCACCCACCCATAGCATGCACTCTAGCAGGTATATTTCACGGGTCATCACCAAAGCCAACTCCTCATTTGGCCGCCTTTCCTTCCAGTTCTCTGCTGCCAATGACAGGAACGAATTGCAAAAATCACTGAAGCTGGAGTCTTATATCTCCCTCACTAACTTTAAGCATCAGCTGTCAGAGCAGCTTACCGATCATTGCACCTGTACACAGCCCATCTGGAAATAGCCCACCCAACTACCTCATCCCCATATTGTTATTTATTTTTTGCTCCTTTGCACCCCAGTATCTCTACTTGCACATTCATCTTCTGAACATCTATCACTCCAGTGTCTAATTGCTAAATTGTAATTATTTAGCCACTATGGCCTATTTATTGCCTTACCTCCCTAATCTTACTACATTTGCACACACTGTATATTGTCTTTTCTATTGTGTTTTTGACTGTACGTTTGTTTATCCCATGTGTAACTCTGTGTTGTTGTTTGTGTCGCACTGCTTTGCTTTATCTTGGCCAGCTCGCAGTTGTAAATGAGAACTTGTTCTCAACTGGCCTACCTGGTTAAATAAAGGTGAAGAAATGTGACAATATGTCACGACTTCCGCCGAAGTTGGTCCCTCCTCTTGTTCATTCGGCGGTCGAAGTCACCGACCTTCTAGCCATCGCTGATCCTCTTTTCATTTTTTTTCCGTTTTGTCTGGTCTCCCATCACACCTGGTTCAATTACATGTTGTGTATTTAACCCTCTGTTCCCCCTCATGTCCTTGTGGGTGATTGTTTATTGTAAGTGTTTGAACACCTCTGTCCTGGTGTGTATTTAACCCTCTGTTCCCCCTCATGTCCTTGTGGGTGATTGTTTATTGTAAGTGTTTGAGCACCTCTGTCCTGGTGTGTATTTAACCCTCTGTTCCCCCTCATGTCCTTGTGGGTGATTGTTTATTGTAAGTGTTTGAACACCTCTGTCCTGGTGTGTATTTAACCCTCTGTTCCCCCTCATGTCCTTGTGGGTGATTGTTTATTGTAAGTGTTTGAGCACCTCTGTCCTGGTGTGTATTTAACCCTCTGTTCCCCCTCATGTCCTTGTGGGTGACTGTTTATTGTGGTGTTTGTGAACGTCTGTCCTGGTGTGTATTTAACCCTCTGTTCCCCCTCATGTCCTTGTGGGTGATTGTTTATTGTAAGTGTTTGAGCACCTCTGTCCTGGTGTGTATTTAACCCTCTGTTCCCCCTCATGTCCTTGTGGGTGATTGTTTATTGTAAATGCTTGTGCACATCTGTCCTGGTGTGTATTTAACCCTCTGTTCCCCCTCATGTCCTTGTGGGTGACTGTTTATTGTACTGTTTGTGAACGTCTGTCCTGGTGTGTGTTGGGTTATGGACCCATTTATTTTATTATTCTGTTTCCCGGTGGATTTTGTTAATAAACTGCGCCGTTGGAAACACAGTTATTTCTCTCCTGCTTCTGGCTTCTCTGCCACCAGTTCGCACCCCTTACATATATATTATTATGAAGTAACAGTAATGGCAACAGTGTCTTCCTTGTGGGTTTAGATATAATTACATTTTAACATAGTATCACCTGAAATTGACAGTGGAGTCCTACTGTACCACACTAGTACCACTTTGGGAATTTGATTACTATATAAACTACACATGATGCTGTAAAATGTCATAAAGCGAAGACCAGAGTTCATCCCATATTCACAAATCTATTTTCCATCTATATTTTTGAGGCTGTGTCTCAAATGGCAACCAGTTCCCTCTATAGTGCACTACTTTTGACCAGAGGCCTATGGGCCCAGGACTCTGGTCAAAAGTAGTGCACTATACACTGAGTGTACAAAACATTTAGAACACCTGCTCTTTCCATGAGACTGACCAGATGAATCCAGGTGAAAGCTATGATCCCATGTTGATATCACTTGTTAAATCCACTTCAAATAGTGTAGATGAAGGGGAGGAGACAGGTTAAATAATAATTTGTAAATCTTGAGACAATTGAGTGGGAATGGGCAAGACAAAATATTTAAGTACCTTTGAACAGGGTATGGTAGTAGGTGCCAGGTCAGGCACACCAGTGTGCCAAGAACTGCAATGATGTTGGGTTTTTCACACTCAACAATTTCTGTGTGTATCAAGAATGGTCCACCACCCAAAGGACATCCAGCCAACTTGATAGAACTGTGGGAAGCATTGGAGTCAACATGGGCCAGCATCCCTGTGGAACGCTTTTGACGCCTTGTATAGGGAGGCACACTTGTAGTAGCTGGCTCTGAGTTAAGAAAGTAGAAGCTGAAAATGTATGGGTGTCAGCTGGTGTTTCACTTTCAGCAACAACACATACAGGCCCTCCCTACATACTTTCCTTTGAAAGATTCAAGAGGTGTGTAATTAGCTAGAGTTTAATTAAAGACCAATTTGAAATGGGCAGACTGAAAGGCAAATTAAAAAGGCTTATAAAACAGAATAACAAGCTCAATATCGCTCTTCAGCAACATTATTTAAATGCCAGTTTTTACAATTAGAATGTTTACAGTTTTGTGGGTTCTATGTTACTACACTGTTATAAAACTGATGCTATATTTAAAATATGAGACCTAAAATATTTTATAACATGTCAAAAGCTTTCTTTCTCCTACTGTGAGAATAATTTTCACACAGAAGTCAAATACTACAACAAATTGAATCTAAGCAAATGTTTAAAAAATATAAAAATGGACTTAGGCAATGCAATTTGTTTTTACGAGACACTGTATCCTTACATTAACTCATGAATATCCCACTCTCCAGCAAGCATCCATTCAGAGAAAAAGGCACATGGGTGCAGGTTCACATCCACTATGGAATGCTGGAGCAGGCATGTAGAAAGATCCACTTGTTTAAATCAGGCACTGTACATGTTCCCAAGGAGTCTCTATCCTCACTATGGCTGTTAGGTATTTCTAATATTGAGCTATATTAATAGGGGTGAAAGTAGAATTCATTTATTTGCGGTATGGGAGCTCCTAAATGTGCACGCATGGACCATTTTTTTAATCAGCCTAATCATAGAATTATATACAGTGTAGAATCCCTATTAATTCAATATGATCTCTGTGGGTCTAGTCGTAATTTGTCATTTAACTTTTAAAATGTACTACCTTTTATTGTGACAAACAAAACCAGTAATGATGTTTTCATCTGATTGTCAAACAATCACTTCTAAGGGCTCCTTTACAAGGCCACCTGCGCATGTTCATCCACTCACAACATATTACCAGCCTCCAAACAGTGGTGAATGGAAAGAGACTTCTGTTACACAAAACACCAACAAGTGTAATGACATTTGGCGATAGTCAGTCATTAAGCCAGAATTTATGCATCCACTGCTGTCAGCACTTTGGCCACTCATCTCTGCCTTGGCAAAATGTCAGTGTTCTTGTGAAACCACATCGCATTTTGGAGCGTAGACTAATACCACCCGTTTTCTAAGACCATTTGTACATTTGTCATGCCTCTAACTTGCAATAATGATAAAAAGTGATCTAATTGCCTACAGTTTTCTTGACATTTAGTTTTAATTATTGCGATAGGCTCATGTTTTACCGGTACGGCGTACTCCCACTATTTATTTTGCCAGGACGCCATACCCGACTGTACCGCCTTACTTTCACCCTGGGTATAAAAGAACTAGAGACTGCGTCCAAGACGGCCGACCGTTGTTTTCAACGTAATCTATTCACGTTCGCATACGCCATTTCGAGGTTCCTGCAATTGTTCTTACTGGGATTACTATGTCTGCGCACTAGCACTCAGTGCTCACTGGACAAACAGCAGTGTTGCACAAACATGCTCCGGGAACTCACTTGAGAGAGGCCAGCAGGCCACAGCCGGCCCGGTTCCTGTCAAAGATATAGTGGGCCTGTCATCACTCCATGTACTGGGCAGGCTCTGAGCTGGGCGCCACTGGGGAGCATACATTCAGAGATATGTAGCGATTGGTTTTTAGTGTCCTGAGACAGGGCAAGTCTGCTCAAATCTCTTGAAATTAATAATTTGACAAAAGAAAATAGATATTGGACCTAAAATTATGAATTAATTCTGAGGAATGGCAGCCCGTTCAAAAGAGAGATGTACAGTTCTGCAACACAGAGCCAGTCAATGTGCAGATTTTGGCCCTTTCCCCTCAGTTTTAGATCAGAATTGCATCTAATCTCTCAACTCATTAAACGTGGTGTAAATGTGAAACCGATCCACCCAACCATGTGTCACGTTCGTCGTAAGAATTATCGGACCAAGGTGCAGCGTGATATGGTTTCCACATGTTTATTAACTGAAACGCACAAAAACAATCAATAATGACCAAAACGTGACGACAATTGCATGCTCACAGACATCTACACATAAACAAGAACCTACAAACACAGGTGGGAAAAATAACTACTTAAATATGATCCCCAATTAGAGACAACGATTACCAGCTGCTTCTAATTGGGATTCATACAAAACACCGACATAGAAAAATAAACTAGAACACAACATAGACATAAATATACTAGATCACCCCCTAGTCACGCCCTGACCTACTACACCAGAGAGAAACAATGGCTCTCTATGGTCAGGGCGTGACACCGTGAAAATATGTGCCATATGGATATCAGTCTAAATGTAAGAATATTGAATGATGTTTCATCCTTGCATAATAAAATCTGACCTGAAAAAATATGTTTGATAAACAGTTGTTAAGGTTTGAATTGTGTAGTGCCTAACTAAAGACAAATTATATTTAGTGTATCACAACTTTCAGCAAATGATAAAAACATGATTACCATCTGTTTTTTGAAGAGGTCGTTGCTAAACCTTTTGATGAGGCAGCAGAGCCATTTAATACCTCTAGCAGATGTTGTGGTATACTCAACTGGGAAGACTTTGGGAAAGGCAAATCTAAGAACTTTTTATCCTCTTGGAAAAACAGCTTTCTTTTACACCTGGGTGACAGATCCATTGTTAAAGCCAATACGTATACAAACTCTCCCTCTGTGCACTTTTGTCATAAGGGCTGGGAATTGCCAGGGACCTCACGATATTGTCATGATACTTAAGTGCCAATACGTTATGTTTTGGGATTCTCACGATTCTATATGTATTGCGATTCGATACTGCGATTCAGGGGGATGAGAAAGCATGAGAAAACAAGTTTTGATCTGTCAGGGAAATAAATAGGCTCACTATTTACAAAGAATATGGAGAACAAGCTAGAGGATGAAGCTATGCCGAAGTTTTGGCAGAGGTACAACTGGCTAGCGCTAGATAACGCTACCTACAGTAGCATATATACACTACATGACCAAAAGTATGTCCAATGGTGGCGAGCTTTATATCACTCCAGCCAACACTTAGCATTGCGCATGGTGATCTTAGGCTTGTGTGTGGCTGTTTGGCCATGGAAACCAATTTCATGAAGCTCCCGACTAACAGTTATTTTGCTGACGTTGCTTCCAGAGGTAGTTTTTACGCATTACGCATTTCAGCACTCAGCGGTCCCGTTCTGTTAGCTTGTGTGGCCTACCATTTCGTGGCTGAGCTGTTGTTGCTCTTAGACATGTCCACTTCACAATAACAGCACTTACAGTTGACTGGGGCAGCTTTAGCAGGGCAGAAATTTGCCAAACCGACTTGTTGGGAAGGTGGCATCCTATGACGATACCACGTTGAAAGTCAATGAGCTCTTCAGTAAGGCCATTCTACTGCCAATTTTCAAATCAAATCAAATGTATTTATATAGCCCTTCGTACATCAGCTGATATCTCAAAGTGCTGGACAGAAACCCAGCCTAAAACCCCAAACAGCAAGCAATGCAGGTGTTGAACCACGTTGGCTAGGAAAAACTCCCTAGAAAGGCCAAAACCTAGGAAGAAACCTAGAGAGGAACCAGGCTATGAGGGGTGGCCAGTCCTCTTCTGGATGTGCCGCTTGGAGATTATAACAGAACATGGCCAAGATGTTCAAATGTTCATAAATGACCAGCATCTTGAAATAATAGGTCTGGGAAAGGTAGCACGTCCGGTGAACAGGTCAGGATTCCATGGCCGCAGGCAGAACAGTTGAAACTGGAGCAACAGCATGGCAGCTCTTTCAGTAGTTTAGTTGGAATAGGGTCCAGTATGCAGCTAGAAGGTTTAGAGACCATGATTATTTTCATAATTGTGTCAAGAGATATAGTACTAAAACACTTGAGTGTCTCTCTTGATCCTAGGTCCTGGCAGAGTTGTGCAGACTCAGGACAACTGAGCTTTGAAGGAATACCTAGATTTAAAGAGGAGTCCGTAATTAGCTTTCTAATAATCATGATATTTTCCTCAAAGAAGTTCATGATTTTATTACTGCTGAAGTGAAAGCCATCCTCACTTGGAGAATGCTGCTTTTTAGTTAGCTTTGCGACAGTATCAAAAATAAATTTTGGATTGTTCTTATTTTCCTCAATTAAGTTGGAAAAATAGGACGATCAAGCAGCAGTAAGGGCTCTTCGATACTACACGGTACTGTCTTTCCAAGCTAGTTGGAAGACTTCCAGTTTGGTGTGGCACCATTTCTAGGTCCAATTTACTGGAAACTTGCTTCAGAGCTCGGGTATTTTCTGTATACCAGGGAGCTAGTTTCTTATGATAAATGTTTTTAGTTTTTAGGAGTGCAACTGCATCTAGTGTATTGCGCAAGGTTAAATTGAGTTCCTCAGTTAGGTGGTTAACTGATTTTTGTCCTCTGACGTCCTTGGGTAGGCAGAGGGAGTCTGCAAGGGCATCAAGGAATCTTTGTGTTGTCTGAGAATTTATAGCATGACTTTTGATGCTCCTTGGTTGGGGTCTGAGCAGATTATTATTGCAATTGCAAACATAATAAAATGGTGGTCCGATAGTCCAGGATTATGAGGAAAAACATTAAGATCCACAACATTTATTCCACGGGACAAAACTAGGTCCAGAGTATGACTGTGACAGTGAGTAGGTCCAGAGACATGTTGGACAAAACCCACTGAGTCGATGATGGCTCTGAAAGCCTTTTGGAGTGGGTCTGTGGACTATTCCATGTGAATATTAAAGTCACCAAAAATTTGAATATTATCTGCTATGACTACAAGGTCCGATAGGAATTCAGGGAACTCAATGAGGAATGCTGTATATGGCCTAGGAGGCCTGTAAACAGTAGCTAAAAAAAGTGATCGAGAATTTTATACACCTGTAAGCAACGGGTGTGGCTGAAATAGCCAAATCCACATACTTTTGTATATATAGTGTTCAAATCAAATCAAATCAAATTTATTTATATAGCCCTTCGTACATCAGCTGATATCTCAAAGTGCTGTACAGAAACCCAGCCTAAAACCCCAAACAGCAAGCAATGCAGGTGTAGAAGCACGTGTTATATATAGTGTGTATATACATTTGAAGTCGGAAGTTTACATACACTTAGGTTGGAGTCATTAAAACTTGTTTTTCAACCACTCCACAAATTTATTGTGAACAAACTATAGTTTTGGCAAGTCGGTTAGGATATCGACTTTGTGCATGACACAAGTAATTTTTCCAACAGTTGTTTACAGACAGATTATTTAACTTATAATTCACTGTATCACAACTGCAGTGGGTCAGAAGTTTACATACACAAAGTTGACTGTGCCTTGAAACAGCTTGGAAAATTCCAGAAAATTATGTCATGGCTTTAGAACCTTTTGATAGGCTAATTGACATAATTTGAGTCAATTGGAGGTGTACTTGTGGATGTATTTCAAGGCCTACCTTCAAACTCAGTGCCTCTTTTCATGGGAAAATCAAAATAAATCAGCCAAGACCTCAGAAAAAATTTGTAGACCTCCACAAGTCCATCCTTGGGAGCAATTTCCAAACGCCTGAAGGTACCACGTTCATCTGTGCAAACAACAGTACGCAAGTATAAACACCATGGAACCACACAGCAACCATACTGCTCAGGAAGGTGACGCATTCTGTCTCCTAGAGATGAACGTACTTTGGTGCGAAAAGTGCAAATCAATCCCAGAACAACAGCAAAGGACCTTGTATCTAAATCCACAGTAAAACGAGTCCTATATTGACATAACCAGAAAGGCCGCTCAGCAAAGAAGAAGCCACTGCTCCAAAACCGATATAAAAAAAAGCCAGACTACGGTTTGCCACTGCACATGGGGACAAAGATCGTACTTTTGGGATTAAGAATAGAATAGAACTGTTTGGCCATAATGACCATTGTTATGCTTGGAGGAAAAAGGGGGATGCTTGCAAGCCGTAGAACACCATTGCAACCGTGAAGCACGGGGGTGGCAGCATCATGCTATGGGGGTGCTTTGCTGCAGGAGGGACTGGTGCACTTCACAAAATAGACGGTGTCATGATGACGGAAAATTGTATGGATATATTGAAGCAACATCTCAAGACATCAGTCAGGAAGTTAAAGCTTGGTCGCAAATGGGTCTTCAAAATGGACAATGACCCCAAGCATACTTCCAAAGTTGTGGAAAATGGCTTAAGGACAACAAAGTCAAGGTATTGGAGTGGCCATCACAAAGCCCTGACCTCAATCCTATAGAAAATTTGTGAAAAAGTGTGTGCGAGGAAGGAGGCCTACAAACCTGACTCAGTTACACCAGCTCTGTCAGGAGGAATGGGCCAAAATTCACCGAACTTATTGTGGGAAGCTTGTGGAAGGCTACCCGGAACATTTGACCCAAGTTAAACAATTTAAAGGCAATGCTACCAAATACTAATTGAGTGTATGTAAACTTCTGTCCCAATGTGATGAAAGAAATAAAAGCTGAAATAAATAATTCTCTCTTATTATTCTGACATTTCACATTCTTAAAATAAAGTGGTGATCCTAACTGACCTAAAACCAGGGAATTTTTACTAGGATTAAATGTCATGAATTGTGAAAAACTGAGTTTAAATGTATTTGGCTAAGGTGTATGTAAACTTCTGACCTCAACTGTAAAACAATATATACACTGAGTGGACAAAACATTATGACATAGAATGACCAGATAAATCCAGGTGAAAGCTATGATCCCTTGTGTCACTTGTTAAATCAACTTCAATCAGAGTAAATTAAGGGGAGGAGACAGGTAAAAAATAAAACGAAGCCTTGAGATAATTGAGGCGTGGACTGTGTGTGTGCGCCATTCAGAGTGTGAATGGGCAAGATACAATATTTAAATGCATTTGAATGGGTTATGGTAGTAGGTGTATCAAGAACTGCAACGCTGCCGGGTTTTTCACACGAAACAGTTTCCTGTGTGTATCAAGAATGGTCCATCACCCAAAGGACATCCAGCCAACTTGACGCAACCGGAGTCAACATGGGCCAGCATTCCTGTGGAACGCTTTTGACATCTTGTGGTGTCCATGCCCCGGGTGCAACTCAAAATTAGGAATGTGTTCTTGATGTTTTGTACACTCAGTGTGTATCTACTTGGAGTCAAATATCAATATAATATTGTCCGAAAATATTATTGTGATATGTAACTGTATACATTTTTTCCCCCATCACTATTTGTCATACTATGTACAACTATGTAATAAAAAGGTACATTGTTTGCAATTCCATTTACTCCTATCTTTTGTTTGTTTATTAATGTCATCACTATCATGTGGCGTTACTGTTGGTTTGGTTGAAGCTTTGAGCCATAACTGGGTCCCTCTTTTCCTGCACACGTTTATACAATTACACCTCCAGGCATGCACATCCATAGAAGCATATCACCCCCCCCCCCCTACCCCCCAAAAACACACACGCACCCCAGCAGCATCTGTCTGACTGTTTCTAGTCTTTCTCTGCAGGATGTGTGCAGACGACAGCCTGAATAAAGCAGTCCATCAGCCTGCTTCATACCCCATTACAAGGAAGAGCATTGCACAGAAACATGTTTTCTCTAATTGAACTGGATCGAACAAGAAAGCTGCTCTTTCCATGAAGAGATGTGTGGGTGGATGATAATTCCTGACTTTCTACCTTTTTAAAAAGAAGCAGAAGCCTCCTCCTTTCTCCTGAGAAGCTTTCTGTGTGACCTTGTTTCCTTGGAGTCAAAAAACAGGAGAGAGAGAGCAGAGAGGAGGAGGGGAGCAGACTCGGTAGGGGTAGGGAGGAGGGGAGATGGGGTAACTTCAAAAACCCACATCAAAAGGAATAAATAATTGTTTCTGCTGGTTTTGTTGTTGTGATACGGATCGGCAAAGCAGCGAGTGGCGAGCAGGAAGCTTTGATTTGAGGCAGCCTTCCTGGAGAGGGGTTCCTTCTGTTGGCGGCTGAGTGGAGGAGAGAGTGGGGGCCCTACTGATTAAACTCCTGTTTGTTTTAATCTTCCCTCTGCCCCAGGGGAGGCCCACAGAGAGGCAGAGAGCCTGCTGGGGGGAGACTCAGCACAACGCTGGGCTCCGGAGGCCCACGCCCTCTCCTCTCCACCAGCGTCCTGGAAGAGGGAGAGAGCTAGGCGACGTGTGCTGCATCACAGTGTAAAGAGGGAAAAGGGGGTTGGTGGATGACTAGGAATAGGGTGTTCACAATGGGGGGGTTGAGTGGGTTTGGGGTTAGAGAGAGAGTGCAACAGTGAAAGCTTATGAGCTGTAATTTCATTGCTTGATTGTCAGATGGTGGGTCTACAGTATAATGTTGCCCAAACATCTGTCTGGTTGTGTATTGACTGATGTTTTCCAGGCCTCTGGTCTATCATGTTTGTAGACTGTCTTTGTTTCCCCACTTCCACATGTACAGCCAGGTACATTCCTCTTTAAACTGGCCTAGGCTCTGAGGTCTCCAAATAGCATTGCACAGTAGGCCTATAAATGTTTTGCTAAACATTGATGACAAGATGGCTCTGCCAGACATGGTAGCCCTGTTCCTAGCCAACATTGTAGTCTTGTTAATTTTAGTTTTATTTTTACTTTATTTGTTTTGACTCTTATTATTGATATTGATCAGTTGCGGCTGCTGGTTGGCTGAATACACAGGGCGTGAGGTGGTTGGAGTTGTCAACAAAGCAGCATGACAGAAATATGATGCCAGGTTTTCGAACTACCTGAAGTGTCTTTGAGAATATACACTACCGTTTGGAGTTTGGGGTTGCTTAGAAATGTCCTTGTTGACTGACGAGTTTCAGAAGAAAGTTATTTGTTTCTGGCCGTTTTGAGCCTGTAATCAAACCCACAAATGCTGATGCACCAGATACTCAACTAGTCTAAAGAAGGACAGTTATATTGCTTCTTTAATCAGGACAACAGTTTCACCTGTGCTAAATTAATTGCAAAAGGGTTTTCTAATGATCAATTAACCTTTTAAAATTATAAACTTGGATTAGCAAACACAACGTGCCATTGGAACACAGGATTGATGGTTGCTGATAGTGGGCCTCTGTACGCCTATGTAGATATTCCATAACAAATCAGCCGTTTCCAGATTTAATAGTCATTTACAACATCAACAATTTCTACACTGTATTTCTGATAAATTTGACGCTATTTTAATGGATGAAAAACGTGCTTTTCTTAAGAAAAAATGACATTTCTAAGTGACCCCAAACTTTTGAATGTTAGTGTGTATATATATATATATGCGATCTGTGCATGTGAAAAAAAGCATAAATACACCTAAAATTATAATAAAATGTACATTATTTACCTCTGAATGGAACCAGTTGCTCATCCACTGTTACTTCAGGCCCAGGGTTGTAGAGGTATGGCAGATACTCCCCCCACTTCTCCCAGAACTCTCTTATGGCTGCCAGTTTGTCTCTCACACGTCTTGCAGGTCTTGACTCACGGTTATCAAATCGTAGCATTCTTGAGAAAGTGTGAAAGACTTTCAGTGGCATCGTGGCACGGACAATTGCTCTTCCACTCTCTACATCCCAGAGACTACATGTAGCCTCGCCTCAGGACCTATACACACCCGCTAAGATTAGCAGCCCTATGTAGGCACGCAGGTCAATCTCATCCATCCTTTTCCAGTTGTCTCCATATTCACGGAAACTCTACAAATTTGTCATCTCCAGGATGATTTGTTCGATGGCTGGTGTGATTAACATGTAGAATGTTAAGGCGATGTCCTGGGCATGGGCAACTGCATGCCTTGTGGGCCCTGGGGTAATCTTTATGACATTTTGTGCTGCCGTCCCGCCCTGGTTGTCATATGTTGACAAGGACCATGTTATTTTGCTGTTGTTTGACAAAAATGTGTCTTGTTCAGCTTGGGGGATTTGTTCTTCATCTGAAGATGATGCATCGTGCTCTGGGTTGTATTCTTCCCCATCTTCTTCTTCAGATACCTCTTCTTCTAAATGATTGTTCTCTTGTTCCTTCTGGATATCTGAAAAAATCTGATCTACGACCTGTTGGGCACTGAAACGTGTCCTCATGGCTTCAGCAAAGAGAGACTGTCATCTGCAGCACAGTTATGGCCTCTGACTGCATTCCCCAGTAGTAAACAATGCTTTCAAATGTATTTATTTTGTCTGAAATATTGTTAATTTTGTCTGTGAACTTGAGTCATGTGTGGGGTCGTGGAGGGGAGACGCTGCACATGCAGAAGAAAGTTTTAGTTTTGTCTGAGTACAATCAGTAGCACACATAATCTACATTTCTCATTGTGTTGTGTGTGTGTGTGTGTCTTTGTGATTTTTGTGCTGTGTAAATTATTTCGAACTGCTGGGTCAAAAATGAACCTAAGACAGTCTTTGTACCCTGGTGGTGTACAGCTTTCATGGAAATATGAACAAAGGCGATGTTTCACTTTTTCTAATGTTGGAGTCACTCTAGGAAAAGTCATCAAATTTCAAGTTGAAAAAATATAATTTATGGGGTTTTCTCTGCTGTTAAACATAGTTTGACTTAAGACAACACAAAGGTTAAGAAACGTTTTTCAACAGAATCGGCAGAATGAATACTCATAGCAGCCATATAAAAACAGCATGATCACTTTGCTCCTTGTATATATAATTCCTTCTCACAACTACTGTATCTACTCGCTCTCCTCCTCTCATCTTTTCCCTTCACTTGTGGACAAATCAGCTGTCTGTGACCAGGCGAAAAAACCTTTCCAAGCCAAACCTTCATATCATGACTGCTAGGCCGTCATTGTGAATAAGAATCTGTTCTGAAGCTAAGTGAAAGTGAAAGTTTTAAAAAATCCAACCAAATATATACAGTCGTGTGAAAAAGTTCACCCCCTGGATTCTTTTTATTTCTTTTTGACATATTTGGACACATGGATATTTGAGCTAAATTCCCAACACATTCATTGATAAAGGTAACCCAATTAACAAATCACACACAAAAATGTTTACTTTGAAAACATTATGCAATTAAAATAAACAAAAATCTATTTTCCTTATGCAGAAAAAGTTAGTACACCCGTACCTTAACCATCACATAAAATGGCTACAATTAGAATCAGGTGCACCAAAACAGGTGCAAAAGATTAGAAAATCATAAGTGAGAAACTTAGGAGGGTCAAGCCTTCCATAGATTAGAAACTTGAAATGGTTTGGTCTTAACCCTATGGGTGTGTGGTAACATATCATGCCAAGATCAAAATACCTTCAAGGCCCCCAGAAGTAATGTTATTGATGCCCATGAGTCTGGGAGGGGTTACCAATCCATTTCCAAGCAATTCAAAGTACATCATTCAACTGTCCGACGGCTCATCTACAAATGGAGAAATTTCCAGACCACTGATAATCTACCTAGGACAGATCGTCCCACCAAATTCAACTCTCTTGCCACAATAAATGTTGAAGTGCATGAGTCAACTGTTAGAAAGAGTGCACAAACTTGGCCTACATGGGAGGTCAGGATGGAAGAAGCCTCTGCTCTCAGAAGATAATATCAATACACGACTGACGTTTGTCAGACAACACCTAGGTAAAGACCAAAACTACTGGAACAATGTGCCCTGGACAGATGAGTCAAAGGTGGAGTTGTTTGGCCGCAATGCCAGAAGCCATGTTTGGCGAAAACTTAACACGGCCTTTGAACAGAAGAACCTCATACCAACCGTAAAGCATGGAGGCGGTGGCAATATGGTTTGGGGCTGCTTTGCTGCCTCAGGGCCTGGCCAACTTGCCATTATTGAGTCAACCATGAATTCTATATGGTACCAGAGAATTCTTGAGGAGAATGTGAGGCCATTTGTCAAAAAGCTGAAGCTGAACCGAACATGGATCTTGCAACAGGACAATGATCCAAAACATAAAGGCAAAGTTACAACAGCATGTCTCAAAAAGAAGAAATGGAGGGTTATGAAATGACCGAGTCAAAGCCCAGATCTCAATCCTTTCGAAATGCTGTCGGGGGACTTGAAGCGGGCCGTGCATGCAAGACAGCCCTCAAACATGACACAGTTTAAGCAGTACTGTAAAGAAGAGTGGGCAAACAACAGTTTCAATTTCAGACAAAGGGGGCAACACAAGCTATTGAAGCTAGGGGTGTACTTATTTTTTTCACATTATGGAATTACATTTCTGTTGATTTTCTATGAAAAAATGATTGCAAAGTATAATCTTTCAGTGTAATTTGTTAAATTAGGTTACCTTTATCTGTCAATTGTGTTGAAGTGAAGATTCAATTGTCCATCTGTACAAATATGTTTAAAAAAGCTTTCCAGGGGGTGTACTTACTTTTTCACGACTGTGTCTCTCTCACTCTCTTGCTTCTCCTTAATTTTGGAAGAAATTAATTTGTTCAAAACTGTTCAACTATTGTCTTTCTTTTTGAGTCAACTACCTACCACATTTTATGCACTGCAGTGCTAAAAAGCTGTAGCTTATGCTTTCAGTACTATATTCATTATCTGATCCTTTGATTGGGTGGACAACATGTCAGTTCATGTTGCAAGAGCCCTGATAGGTTGGAGGACGTCCTCTGGAAATTGTCATAATTACTGTGTAAGTCTCTGGAATGGGGTAAGAACCAAGAGCCTCCCAGGTTTTGTATTGAAGTCAATGTACCCAGAGGAGGACAGATGCTAGATGTCCTCTGTCTACACCATGGTGCTAACCTACAGAGTGCTGCTGAGGCTACTGTAGACCTTTATTGCAAAACAATATATTTTAATCAATTATTTGGTGACATTAATATATTTTGTATAGTTTTATCTAAAAATGATAGCTTTTTTACTGTTTCACTATTTACATTTTTATGAAATTCATTGAGGAGATGGTCCTCCACTTCCTCCACTGATGAGCATCCACTGGTACACGGGGGGCTAGACGTGCACCCTACCGACCGCCTCTCTGTGTAAAATGGCAGTTTTAGGGGCTAAGTTGCCAGAGGTGAGGGGTTGTGCTGTGTAAAACAGCATAGCTGCAGGGGGCTGCGTGTTGAATGTGTGCATTTGGGGGAATGGGGCTCTCACATGCTAATCCCATCAGTTGGCCCCATTGTGCACACGCTACCATGCACATGACACCTCTAGCTAGAGTCACTCTGCCCCATGTAGCCCCCTCCTATTTAATGAGGGTTCATGACTCCAAAACAGGAGGCAGAAGAGTGCACACTGTTAAAGATGTAAGGATAAGAACATGGTTCAAAGGGCTATAAACTATGTGCATTTATAGATAATCTGCTTATCTTAACAATACCAGCAGTTGCCCCCCGAGTGGCGCAGCGGTCTAAGTCACTGCATCGCGGTGCTAGAGGAGTCACTACAGATCTGGGTTCAGTCCCGGGCTGTATTGCAGCCGGCTGCGACCGGGAGACCCTTCAGGTGGCGCATAATTGGCCAAGCGTCATCCGGGTTAAGGGAGGGTTTGGTCGGCTGGGATGCACTTGTCCCATTGCGCTCTAGCGACTCCTTGTGGCGGCCGGGCGCATACACGCTGACTTCGGTTGCCAGCTGTGGTGTTCCCTCCGATACATTGGTGAGGTTGGCTTCCGGGTTAAGCAAGCAGTGTGTCAAGAAGTAGTGCTGCTTGGCAGGGTCATGTTTCGAAGGGCGCATGGCTCTCGACCTTCGCCTCTCCCGAGTCCACACAGGACTTGCAGCGTTGGGACAAGACTGTAACTACCAATTGAATATCACGAAATTGGGGAGAAAAAGGGGTAAAAAGGTTGTTTTTTAAAACTTTACATAACAATGCAGTTACCTGCAGTTACCTGTGGAGTTTTTCCAAGTTTTTAACTCATGTAAGGTTCTAGACTGATGGCAAACTTATCTTTTGAACGCGACCATGCCAACAGTAGATACTGTATGCATGCATGCACGTCATATTTCTTCTCTGATTCCAGTGGAAATTCTTCATAGTATGAGGAAAAAAGTACTGAAGTAGTGCGCTGAAGTTGCTGAACGGCACATTTTGTTGAAGTCCTTTTGTGGTAGTTATTCAAACATAATCGTCTCATCAGACGATTTTCAACTGTTTTCATTCTCTGAGAGTAAACAATCCCTCTGTCCATCCACCTCTCCACCAGGCAGCATGAACTACAGAGCTCGTTATGAAGCTCACATCAAACGCCCCATCACCACCAACTGATGTTTTACATTTGGAATTGATCATTCAAAACCTGCGGGCGTATGCACGCATTGGATTTGAGGAGAGCTTGGTATGTGCTGACATGAAGACAGATGTATATTTTAGTAGCCATTTCCCTGCTAAACTGTGTAGTGGCTGTGGGGATGACACAGATGAAATGAGAGCTGAGCTGCAGATCTTTTGGATATGTCTCTGGGGCTGCTGCTGTAAGTGGCGTGGAACCCTTCCCCCTGTCATCCCCCCCATCCCTCCCCTCATCCTTCCTCTCCGCACTCCCTCCATCTCAGCAGAGGTTCTCTGAGCAGAACAGAGGCCCCACGCCAGGCCTCTGGGCAGGCAGCAGGGACACTAACGAGCTGTAATGATCCACAGCCCCGACTATCTCCTGTTCTGTGCTCCTCCAACTCACTCACACCAATACTCACTTACACCAAGACCTACTCAATACTTACACCAAGGTAAACAGAGCAGGCATCAACACAGGGAGCCCACAGAATTCACAGCTTGTATCGGTAGGTCTGTCCATCTCACAGGATTTTTTGGTCTAAGGATCGCTGCCAGATTTAAACATGAGTTTTATCTCACACATGAAGGAGAAAGGGATTAATGGAAAAGGAGTTACTGTAAATTGGGTATTGAGGAAGATGGTAAGAATGTATTGATTGATCTTTTTATACTGCTTCTGGAATAACATTGGAGAATGTCTGCTTTGATATGATCAAGGTGTACTGCCGCCATGCTTCTCTCCCCCTCTCTCTCTGCCAACGCCCCCTATCCCATTACTTTGTGCCCCCATGCTTTTATTGGCCTGTCCATCCTCATAGAGCTGAAGCCAGATGTGAGAGGGAGGGCGGCTGGAGAGAGAGATTGAAAGCCTGGGTAATTAAGAGCAGGTGCCTCTTATCTCGATGGGCCAGAGTTGATGTTACCTAAGGAGAAAGAGAGACGAGCCTGACCCCCTACACACCACAACACGCCACAAGGACCTGGAGGCCTGGGATGTCTGACTGTGTGAAGAGCCTGAGACTGTACTGTCTGCATATAACCCCCTCTCTCTGTGAAGTGCAAATCACTAGCCTTGCAACCATTAATGATGTGCAGTGGCCCAGCGTCAAAACCGTTAAAAGGAAAATCCTTTAAATAACCAGTCAGGTCATCCATTCTTCAGGGTATTGCACTGTGTGGTGTTGCCGTTGACAACGTCATAGCTGAGGACGCCCCTGAGAGCTTTTCATTTAAGCCCCGTCTTCAACATACAGATGTAGGATCTTAATTTGAGCCATTTTGCTACAGCAGGGATATTATCCTGCAGCAACAGGAAATGTGAATTATTAGGTGGATTATAATTAATGGACATTTTTTGTAGGGGTGATACATTTTTCATTAGGGCACATTAAGTCTGAAATGTCAAAGTGGAAATTACAATCTTTAGAAGCCTTTTTAAAACTCAAATACACTACAAGTATGCATTTCCTGCTGTGCAGGAAAATTCTCAGCAACAAAATAGTGATACAATTAAGATCCTACATCTGCTAACACACAGCTTTTCTCAGGCCCTTCCAATCAGTTGCTTATAGCATTGTACATACTGTAGCCTACAGCTCAAATGTGCTATTTCGTGGGGAAATGGCAAAGGGAATCAGAATGACATTCAGCCCTGAATGGCTCAACATGACTCACTTTAAGAACAGCACAGCTGTCACATCAGCACTAAATGATTCTGAGGGTCACATACTAGTGAGTGGCACCAGCATCCCTTACAGCTGACAACAGGGCTTCTGCTGATGCTTGTAGCTGATGATGCTGATGCTAGTCTACCTCAATTCAAAAGACTCAGACCAACACTAGGTTTCATAGATAAATAATACGAACAAAACTCAAGTATTATCTCTGAAGTAGGTTTCATTATAGATGTAGCCTGTTATAGTAGTTGTCTTGGTTGTTCAAACTGAACAGCTCCTCTGGGCATTGATTTCAATAGCCTGCCTACTTGAATACTGGCCATCTTCAGGGTGTCTTTCACGCCTGCTATTTTGAGTATGGCAGGAAGTGCCTGTTGTGTTAACAAGCAGGATATCCTTTTAACTTTCAAAGTTAGTTACATAAACCTAGGATTGACCAGCATCCAACAACCTCCCAGGGTTGGCTTATTTATTTCACTCTGGGCCCTGTGTCTCATAGTGTCTGTGTTGCTGGCTTTTGAAGGATGAGGGCTTGTTGATGTCACCAGCGAAGCTCTACAGAAGTCATCAAACAGGCCATTTTGAGAGCATGTTCAAGCCTTGGCAAGCGGCCGTTGTCACAGATTAAAAGATGACTACATCAAAGTTGTAGCAGCACATTGTTTAGATAGCAATGCTGTTTGCCGTCGGTTCCAGCTAGGTCTTCTTCCTGGAAATTAAGTTTGAGGCTGAGGGCCAGACTACACTGTAATATCGTTGGTTTGAAAACTCTCTGTAGTCAACCCTAGTTGGCCTCAGTGAGAGACAGAGACTCACTGTCTGCCACAAAAGTCAGTGTCCCCTTTTTGTTGTTGTGGAGCTGGAGCATATTCCCCTGGTGGAATAATGAGCATGAGGCCGTCAGACAGACTGCAAAGCTGGAGTTGCTCTGTGAAGTGAGTGCCAGGAACGCACATCCATCCTCGTTAGAGTGGCCCGCCGCCCCTGAGAACAAAAAGTTCCCGTCTTCCAGCACTTTGAAAGTCATTGTGTTTGTGTCAGTCCCCCATCAAGTGTGTAATTGAGTGCTTACTGGATCTTTTCATTAACTCACAATTTGGATAGACTACCGTAAGTGACTAGTCCAACTATGGCATAGCATGGTTCAGCTTCACTTTCAACCCAGTTTCCCTTTAAACTCATGTTTCTATGTTCTATGTTTCCTAAAATGTGTCTTGAATTGCGTGAAATTAACAGTGAACCGACTTCAAGGTCTTTACGGTTCCTTCTTTGAAATACATCAGTAGCCACTTGCTGCCTTGCCTCGCTCCTCGCTCTGGATATATGAGAGAGAGGTGTGGACATACATTTCATATTGGACGTTCAATGGAAATTAAAATGAAGTTTTGGTTATTTTGATCCAAGTATTGAAAGTAGATAAAAAGCATTGGTCTAAAAAGCGTATATAAATGGCTTACATTTTCTATAATATTAAACCAAGTCCGGCCTTTGATCTTTTAATCCTGTGCTCATAAGGTTGTGAGATAAGCAGGCATTACTAACTTCTCTTTCTTAGCCAATCGAATAGTCAAGGAAGAGCAGAGCCTACATAATGAGCTCCTTTACCCTCTTTTGAAGACAAATTGGAATGAAAGTCCATGTTTAATGGATCTTCCTTTCAACAGAACTCTGTTTAAAGTGGACACCGAGATAGGAAGTGACATTAGGAGTTCCCCAAACCCCAAACAGAGTGGAGAGTACTGGAGTCTTTCCTCTCAGCTCCAGATCTTTATCTCGTCCTGGCTGTCTGCCCTTCTTTCTCATGTCTTCATGGTATCATCTTGATATTATATATTTATTTA